>NW_011889262.1:1484784-1531144 GCF_000151845.1 Pteropus vampyrus
AAATAAAATAAAATAAAATAAAATAACTAAAATAAAATGAAACAGAAAATAAAAAGGCATTTTAAGGCTTTATATAAAGCAGGGATACAAGAGGCTTAGACACCACCTACTAAAAACCAAAATAAAAGCGCCTTTTTTGCAGCAGGCTAAAGAGAGACCTTTACATAAAAAAATTTCATTCTGGAAAAAAAGCAGAATACATTTCCATTAATGCCCAGGTGGAGAAATAGTCAATTAAACATCATGAAAAAGGTGACATGGCATCTCAGAACGAAAGAGAAAAATCTCCAGAAAATAAGCTTACAGATATAGAAATATGCAATTTAAATGACAGAATTCAGGATGGTACTTCTGAAAAAATTCAGTGAGACTCATAACAACTCAAATCAACAATTTCAAGAATTGAAAAAACAGCTAAATAAGCAGAGCAAGGAGAGTGAAACCCTCAAAAGAAACCAAATACACCTTCTGAGATGAAAAACACACTACAAGAGTTGAAAATAAAATAGCAATCTTGGGAAATAGGGTTGACCAAATGGAGAAAAGGATCAGTGATATCGAAGACAGAAATCTAGAAATAAATCAGAAGGAAGAAGAGAGAAACTGAAGGATGAAAAATAATGAAAGAGAAATTCAAGATCTAGCTGATATATCAGGAGAGGAATAATGGGCATAACTGAAGGTGAAGAAAAGGGGCAGGGACTAGAAAGCATTTTCAAACAAATAGTGGATAAGAATTTCACAAATCTAAGGAATGAGCTGGACCTTGGAATGCAAGAATTCAACAGAACACCCAATTATCTCAACCCAAAAAGGCTTTCACCAAGACACATTGTATTAAAGCTATCAAAAATCAAAGACAAAGACAGAATTCTCAGGGCAGCCAGGGAGAAAAACATGGTAATTTATAAAAGAAAACCTATTAGATTATCCTCAGACTTCTCAGCACAGACCTTACAAGCCAGAAATGGATATAATCAAATATTTAAACTATTAAGTGAAAGGAACTACCAGCCTAGAATAATGTATCCAGCTAAGCTCTCCTTTAGATATGAAGGAGTAATTAAGACCTTTCCAGACATACAAAAATCGAGAGAATTCTTCACTATGAGGCCTGCACTACAGAAAATACTGAAAGTGGTCAGCTCATCTAAAACAAAATCACACACACACACACACACACACACACACGCACGCACACACACACACACACACACACAACATAATTATGAGTAAAGGAACTGTCAGGCAAATAGAAGTAGAGGAGTGCAACCTTTACTAAGAAAAGGGTATTATAAGCTTAAATAATAAGAAGAAAATTGTTATAACAAGATAATAATGAATGTTCAGCATATATAGGGACAAATTAAGATAACGATGGCTGAAAATGGGAGGATTCAAAGATCCAAATTCGCAAAAGGGAATGGAGATAAGGCACGCGCAGAAGAAAAAAGACAACTGTATATATAACTATCTTTTACGTATTTGCAATAATAACCACACATCAAAAATTCAGAACTGAAATATACAACATAAAACAAGAACCAGAGGCAAAACCCACAAAAGCCAACCAAAATAAAGAAAATAGAAACACAAGGAAAAGGAAGCAATGGAAATACTGAGCTACCAGAAAGCAAAAGATAAAGTGGCTATAAGAAGACCTCATATTTCAATAATCACCATAAATGTAAATGGACTGAACTCACCAATAACATGGCATAGAGTTGCAGAATGGATAAAAACAAACAAAATCCAACCATATGCTGCTTCCTGGAGACACATCTCAGCTCCAAAGACAAGTTCATAGTGAAAGGGTGGAAAATGATATTTCCAATACATGAGATTCAGAGAAAAGCGGGAGTGGTAGTACTAATATCAGATGAAACAGACTTCAGAAAAAAAAAAAAAAGGTAAAGAAAGATACTGAGGGACACTTCATAATGATAAAAGGAATCTTGCATCAAGAAGATATAACACTTATTAATACCTATGCTCCCAATCAAGGAGATCTGAGCAATAAAAAACACAACTAAAGGGAGAAACAGACCAAAATACTATCATAGTAGGATACCTAAATACCCTACTCTTGGATATAGACAGATCATCCAAACAGAAAACCAATAAGGGAATAACATCCTTAAATGACACATTAGACCAACTGGACATGATTGGCATATATAGAGTCTTCCATCCCCAAACAGCTACTTATAAATTCTTCTCTAGAGCACATTGAACATTCTCAAGAATCGACCACATATTGGGACACAGGAATAGCCTCAAAAAATATGAAGGTTAAAATCATATTAACTATATTCTCCAATTATAACGCTTTGAAACTAGAGATCAACTGCAAAAAAAAAAGCAGAAAAAACTACAAATACATGGAAATTAAACAACATGCCACTGAAAAATAACTAGGACAGAGAAGAAATAAAAAGAGGGACAAGAATACTATGAAAAAGTATATAAAACCAAATTTAATAACCTAGAACAAATGGACCAGTACTTAGGAAAATAAGCTTCCTACACTGAATCCAGAAGAACTGGAAAATCTAAATAGATTGATCAGTAGTATGGAAATTGAAACAATCATCAAAACCCTACCAAAAAGTAAAATTCCAGGACCAGATGGTTTCACCAGTGAATTCTACCAAACATTCAAAGATTTAATACCTATTCTCCTCAAACTCTTCCAAAAAATCAAAGAAGAGGCCATACTTTCCAACTCATTTTATGAAGCCAGTGTTAATCTGATACCAAAACCTGGTAAAGGTAACATAATAAAAGAAAACTACAGACCAATATCTCTCATGAACACAGACGCAAAAATCCTAAATAAGATACTAACAAAACGAATATAGCAACATATTAAAAAGATTATACACCACGATCAAGTGGGCTTCATCCCAGAGGCACAGGGATGGTTCAACATATGCAAATAAATTAATGTGATACACCACATAAATAAATAAGAATCATATGATCATAATAATAGATGCAGAAAGAAAACTTTTGACAAGATACAGCACCCATTTATAATCAAAACATTTAACAAAATCAGTATTGAAGGAAAGTACCTAAACATAATAAAGGGCATACATGACAAACCCTCAGCCAACATTATACTTGGCGGAGAAAAATTAGAAACCTTCCCTGTAAGATCAAGAAAAAGGCAAGGCTGTCCACTATCACCACTCATTCAATATAACATTGGAGGTCCTAGTGAGTGCAATCAGGGAAGAGAAAGATATCACAGGCATCCAAATAGGAAACGAAGAAGTCAAACAGTCACTATTGGCAGATGACATGATTCTCTATACAGAAAACCCTAAAGACTCCACAAGAACATTACTAGAAACAATCAGCAAATACAGTAAAGTTTCTGGATACAAAATCAATGTTTAAAAATTCATAGCATTCCTATACTCTAATAACTAAGTGTCAGAAAAAGAAGTGGAAAAAATAATTCTTTTTGCAATTGCAACAAAAAGAATAAAATACCTATGAATAAATTTAACAGAACATGTGAAGGACCTATATAATGAAAACTATAAGACCCTATTAAAAAAAATCAAAGAAGATACAAAGAAATGGAAAAATATTCCGTGTTCTTGTGTTGAAAGAATCAACAGTTAAAATGACCATAATACAGATTTAATGCAATCCCCATCAAAATCTAATCGAAAAAAATCATGAGATTTGTATGAAAGCACAAAAGACCCTGAATTGCCAAAGCCATCCTGAGAAAAAATAGTGAGCTAGAGGCATCACTCTGCCCAACTTCAAATTATACTACGAAGCAACAGTAATCAAAACGGCATGGTATTGGCAGCAAAACAGACACACAGAGCAGTGGAACAAAATCGAGAGTCCAGAGGTAAACCCATATTTATAGTGGCAAATAATTTTTGACAAAAAAGCCAAAAACATACAGTCGAGAAAGGAATGCCTATTCATTAAATTGTGCTGGAAAAATTGAAAGGCCTCCTGCAAAAGAATGAAACTAGACTGTTGTCTATCACCACATATAAAAATTAACTCAAAATGGATTAAGGACCTGAATATAAGACCAGAATCTATAAAATGCATCGAGGAAAACATAGGAACTAAACTCAAAGACCTTGGACTTAAAGAGGATTTTATGAATTTGACCTCAAAGGCAAGGGAAGTAAAAGCTAAAATAAATGAATGGGACTACATCAAACTAAAAAGCTTCTGCTCAGCAAAAGAAATCATCAACATGGTAAAGAGACAACCATCCAAATGGGAAAATATATTTGCAAGCAATGCCTCTGATAAGGGACTAATATCCAAAATATACAAAGAACTCATATGACTCAATAACAACATAAAAACAAATGATCCAATCAAAAGTGGGCAGAGGACCTGAACAGACACTTTTCCCTAGAAGACATACAAATATCTAACAAATATATGAAAAGATGCTCAACATCACTAGCTATTAGGGAAATGCAAATAAAAATCACAATGAGATACCATCTCGCACCTGTTAGAGTAGATATAGTCAACAGGACAAGTAATAACAAATGTTAGAGAGGATGTGGAGAAAAAGGAACCCTCATACACTGCTGGTGGGACTGCAAACTGGTACAGCCACTATGGAAAACACTATGGAGGTTCCTCAAAAAAACTAAAACATGACCTACCATATGATCCAGCGATCTCTCTACTGGGTATTTACCCCAAAGACTTGAAAACCCATATCCAAAAAGATATTTGCACACCGATGTTCATAGTGGCACTATTCACAGTGGCCAGGACATGGAAACAACCAAACTTTGGTTGCTTCCATGACAACCAGCTTGTTTGTCATGGTTAAAGAAGCTGTGGTACATATAGCCATAAGAAGAGATGAAATACTTCCATTTGTGACAACCTGGGTGGACCTTGATATAATCATGCTAAGTGAAATAAGCCAGACTGAAAAAGTTGAAAAATCACATGATATCACTTATATGTGAGATAAAAACCTAAAAGCAACAAATGGACAGGACAAATAGGGACTCAGAGACATGGACAATTGACTAGTGGTTGCCAGAGGGTAGGGGGTGGGGGAGGAAGGAAGTGGTAGACAGAGTAAAGGGGGTCGAATATAGGGGCTATGGGGGAAGGTGAAGTGGGTAAAGAAGATCAGATAGATATATGGTAGCTGAAGGAAACTGGACTCTGAGTGGTAATCACCCAATAAAATATATAGATGTCAAATTATAATGTTCACCTTAAAAGTATATAATTGTATTAACCGATGTTACCTCAATAAACTTTAAAAAATGGATAACAGTAAATTCATTTATTTATTCATCAAAAAATCTAAGGAGTCAAAAGGTTAAGATCGGTCTAGTTTACATTATGTAAACTTCCTTATTGCAAATAAAAATAAATGTAAGGGTTCATTAAAAAATAAAATTAAATAAAAAATTAAAAAATTGTTCCATCTGATGCCAATAGAAAGAAAGAAAGAAAGAAAGAAAGAAAGAAAGAAAGAAAGAAAGAAAGAAAGAAAGAAAGAAAGAAAGAAAAAAGGAGACAATAAAATAAATTGTAGTTTAGAGTTAGATAATGATGAGATGAGATAGTAAAGCGAAAGGTGCAGGAATTTATATATTTTTCAAGTATCATGAATATCATGTATAAGGGTAAGAGAAAAGAAGAAGCTGGACAGTTTTCAGGAATTGTAGTTCTTCGACTTCTAAATTCTTATAGGTTTTACATATACAGTTCTAGTTCCATATTTTTTCCTTCAAACATGCCCCAAAATCTCTAGCCTACATTGGCCTTTCTCTTCTGAAATTCCTTTGACATTTATCATTTGAATCATACACTTGGTGCATTTAATTTGTTTTGCTTTGCCTTACAAAATTATTTTATATATGTACATCCTTCTTTCTACTGATATTTTATGTTCAGCGTAAATAAGATTGTGTTTTACACTGTGTTGGTATGCAGTAGAATGCCTACCGCAGTGCTGGGCATCTAACATCTATTAAGAAAATTCTTGTTGCATAGGAATATAGTCAATTATATTCTAAAAACAATTATAGTGCCGGGTGGGTATGAGATTAATGTGGAGTAGATCACTTTATAAATTATATTACTGGATTTAGAGAACAACAACAAAAAGTTCTGAGAATACCACCAACTTCCTCCTTCAGTGTTTCTAAAGAAACTATTCTATTATACTTAAGTATCTCTAATTGGTGACATTAACGTCTTGAGCTACTTAAGAAAATTAATCATAACATACCACAGGAAGTTTCTGCTAAAATTGTCAAAAATAATAATGGTTTTTATTTAGATAATACTGTCCTTTCGAGGTATTTCAAACCTAACTGTATAGCAACTTAGGGATTTATAAATCACTTCTGTAAACTAGAATAAAGTACTAATTGAGATATAAAAAACCTGTATTAAAGGATACATATCACCTCTTTAGGTCTTAAAAGAAAACAAGTTGGTTGTCAAAGAAGAAAAACTTATACCAAAATTTATAGTGTCAAATTAACTGTTTTATTACATTTATTATCCTCTTACTTTTGCTTCTGGTGGAGACAGCCAAAATTAGCCAAACTGAATTTTAATCCTAGTTACATTGTTAATTCTAGAACTATATGCAAATAGCTCTGTAAAATATTTTTATGTGCCTTTATGGAATGAGGACCTAATGTATATCATAAAATAAAAATATGAAGCACAGATGTGTCTAACATTTTACAGCTTAAGCATTTTCCATTGATTGTTAAGTAAATGTGTTGCAATATGTATATAACTTACTAAATAATTTGTAACATAAAGTATATTTAGAGAGAGATAATTAAACTTTCTAAGCATTTCTAGCTTACTCTGCTTTATATTTGGATTTTTATACACAAAAATTGCAAATAAAAACATGAATGATTGTTTTGAACAGAAAAAAATGATACGGTATTTTACTTTATTATTCTAATAATCTATATGTCCCTGGACTATTGACAAACCCCTCTAAAACCGTATTGGTAAATGTGACAAATATTACCTAAATTGGATTCCACACTGCCAAGACAAAAGAAGGGAGAAGTAGTCCTTGAGAATTCAGATGCCTGAAAATATTTCTGGGAGTTTTATACTTTGGTACAGCTTTCAAGAAATGTTTATTTTTCTTTGCTCTGGACCATACTGACAGGGCTTGCAAACTCTTTGAGAGTATGAATTTGTAATTTTTTTAGTGTAAAGTAGTTCCTGATTTTTAAACAGTTCCCATGTTTGTTATGTTTTAAAAAAAGAAAAAGAAAAAGGAAGGAAAAAAAGAAAGAGAGAGAGAGAGAGGGAGGGAGAGAAGGAGGGAGGGAGAGAGGAAGGGAGGAAGGAAGGAAGGAAAGAAAGAAGGAAAGAAGGAAGGAAAGGAAAGGAAAGGAAGAAGGAAAGAAAGAGAAAGAGAGGAAGAGAGGAAGAGAGAGAGAGAGAAAGGGAGAAAGGGAGGAAGGAAGAGAAGGAGGGAGGAAGGAAGGAAAGAAGGAAGGAAGGAAGAAAGGAAGGAAGACAGGGAAAAAAGAAATAACTTTCAATTTAGTAGGAAGCTGTCAAAATCTACTTAATAGAATCATTTGTAGAGAATGTTTCCTTCCTCTCTAAAACTCAATGTTTTTGTTGCCTGTTGATAGTTTTCCTATCTAGAATCTGTTCATGTTCCACAATTTGAAAAACTGAAATATAGAAAGTGCTCTGTTAGATGGCAGATTTGAATTGATTTATTGTGGTAGAAATGGGAGGGGGCTGACACATCATTATAATACTTTACCTCCTTCCACTTTCATCTTTGAACTTGCTCAGTATCATTCAGTCTACTAAAGCTTAGATCAGACCAAATCAAACCTTGGTTTGAATATTACAGAAGGGAATTCATGATAGGGGCTTAGATAATCAGTGGTGATCAGCTAGACAGTTTATTGGAATGCAATACTTAATTGTTCTCATAATCCAACAATAACTAAAGGTATATTCTTGAAGTGGATTATATTAAAATATACTGGTGGGAAAGAGTACTTCAGAGTATCCAAAGTGGAAATAAAAACATATATTCATAGATAATTTAAACATTTCAAGTTTTTAAAAATTCCTTCCTGTATATCTGCAGATTAGAATTTGGCTCATAGTTAAAAGCATAAACCTTCTTTTTAAGAAAATAATTATATTTTTAAGTAAACATTTTTTTAAAGTAAAGCAAAATCTAAATACAGGAAACTGTACAAATTATAACTGTACAGATCAAAATTTTTACAAAATGACACACCTGTGTAAGTAGCACAGATCAAGAACCAGCACTAGACCTCTCCCTCTCCTACCCAGTTTCTGTCTCTGCCTCATTGCAAAGTTGTATCCTGATTTTAATAACATAAGTTAGTTTTTCATTTTTGAATTCCTTAAAAATGAAATAGTACAGTAGTACTCATTCATACCCCAATTCTTTCACTCATTTTGTTTGTGAAATTTATCTATCTTGCTATGTCCAATTATAGCTTATTCATGTTCATACTGTAGTATTCTGTGTGAATGTAGCATAGCTTATCCATTATCTTATTAATGGACATTTGTTTAGTTTCTGGTTTGGAGTTGACACTAATAGTTTGTAAATGATTATTTTAAAGTATTTTTGGTGAAAATATGTATGTGGGTCCTGGGCCTAGCTGGTCCCAGGTCTGGCTGTAATCCAGGTTTGCAACTAAAAATAGGACCCTGGATTTAGAATGTTACATTATTGTAGTAGGGCGTCTGCACCTAACTCATGTAAGCATGATTCAGCTTATTATATCATGCATGTGTGGCAGAATGCCACTATTGTACTCTGTCATATGTGGAGCCCATGCAGTTCCGTAGTACAGAAGTGTGCTCTCTGCAATAAAGTTGGTGCCTGCCATTTCCTTCTCATGTCAGCCCCTTGCGCATTCTTCCAACTGGGCATCTCACCACAGAAACCTTCCCTTCTAGATCAGCTTGGCATTGACACATGGCGTAGTCAGAGGGAAGAGGTTTGTTCGGCCCTCAGTGCTCCAGACGGTCCCCAGGTGGAGGAGACTAGTGTAGGCAGCGGGTCGGGTGGCCTTTGTGTTCCTGGTGATGCTGTGGCAGGCCAGCCTGGAGGTTCAAGACCAGGCTTAGCAGGTGCAGCAGCTATAACATCAGGAAGAAGCACTGGAAAGACAACTGGAGGCAGTGGAACGCATGCTGCAGGGCCCTGATGGGTCGCTGCCATTGTCCCAGTCTGGGAGCTCACTGGTGACACTGTGGAAGGCACAGCTGGTGATATGGTAGCAGGTTGAAGTGGAACAGTGTTGGCCCCAAGGGGCAAGCTGGTTAAAAAATGTACCACCTTGATCCAGTACGCCCCCGCTGAATTCTGGGACCTGAATAAACAGGTATAGCAGAGAGCTGAGGAGACAATTCCGGGATGGCTATGCGGCTATGGGATGATGGGATAGAAGGGACTGAATAATCTTTGGAAGATACAGCTCAGCTGCTCTTTGTAACGGTGATACTGCCCCCCAAGCAGCACCTCCAGAATGTAGTGTGCAAAACACGGGGCGCAAGCAATCCAGGTGCAAGCAATCACTCCCTGATTAACTGGATCATGTCCGCTGCATGGACAGTGTGGGCCAACCTGGGGGCGCTGCCGGAGACAATGAGCAGATGGGCCACATACTTAGATGTGGTCCAGATAATTCGGGAAATGGGCATGCGACAGATGATGTTTCGAACCTAGTACACCAGCCCCGATGAGGAGGTATTTATGACCTGCATGAAGGACTTGATCTTGACCTCTGGCCTGGCCCATACTTTTGGCACCATAGAGCGCTGCTGGCCCCTTACATGGATAGGCAGATCCACAAGATAATGTCCGCCATGGCAAGATTGGGGATGTAGAAGTAAAACGCAAGGAACATTCCATCCAAGTGCATGCCTTAATGCCCCCTGCACTCCCAGAGCAGCCAGTGCACAAACTAAGGTGTGGCTGAAAAGGAGGAGTTGAGTAGCCCCCAGCCTGTTCAGCCGTAAAAGTGAGCCACAGTCAGATGTGGTTTGATCTCCTCACAGCAGGGGTCGTTGCTGAAAAGATCGAGCAGCAATCTAATGAAGTTCTTCTGATGCTGTGGAATCAGCTGCGCCCTGACCAGCAATTCACTCTTATTCCTGAGAAAGCCACAACCGGGGATGTGCAGCTGGCCAATTATCTCCCAGATTAGGGATTCGGCTGGGACACCTGGTTGGTGGGGGAGCCGGTTGACCTGAGGCCATGTGTGAAACTGACTATACATTGGTCCCCCACAATGTACAGAGGGTATTAGACCTCGTGGACACAGGTGCTGACATCACCTTGCTTTATGGGAATCCGGACAAGATTCCCAGACCCACTGCAACCATAGAAGGTTATGGAGGTCAAATCATTCACATGTGGCAGGTCCCTGTGACAATGGGTATTAGCAGATTGCCTCCTCGGATGTACCAGTATATATAGCCCCCATACAGGAGTTCATTTTGGGGATTGATGGTTTGCAAGGCTTGACTGTGAATACCACTGCTGGTGAACTCCATCTTCACATCTGGGTGGTGAAAACTATTATCCAGGGACGTCCACACCATGCCCCATCGGTATTGCCCCAGGCCACCCAGGTGGTGAATACAAAACATTATCGCCTGCCTGGCAGCCGTGAGGAAATAGGACATATTACAATGGAGCTGGAAAAAGGCAATTTTATTTGTTCTGTTCATAGCCCATACAACTCCCTGGTGTGGCCAGTGAAGAAGCCTGATGGATCCTGATGCATGTTGGTTGACTATTCGAAGCTGAATAATGTTATGCTGCCCTTGCATGCTGCTGTACCGAACATTACGGACATTATAGACCAGTTGTCACATGAACTTGGATGATACCATTATGTGGTGGACTTGGCAAATGCCTTTTTCTCTATTGCCATAGCCCCAGAATGTCAAAAACAGTTTGCCTTCACCTGGAAAGGGGGACAGTGGACACTCTTCATCCTTCCCAGGGCTATCTGCACAGCCCTACTCTGTGCCATGGTCTCGTGGCTCAAGACTTAGCCATGTGGAAGTGACTGCCCGCAGTGCACTTGTATCATAACATTGATGATATAAATCTAACCTCTGATTTTCCTACAGAACTAGAAGCAGCAGCGACCAGCCTGTGAGAAGCTCTCGCCAACTGGGTTTAGGCAGTCAATGAAGACAAAGTCCAGGTACCTGGGTTCTCTGTCAGATTCTTAGGAGTTGTCTGGTTAGATAAGACAAAAGTAATGCTGAAGGTAGTGATTGACAAGATACAGGCATATCTCTGAGCTGAGACTGTGAAACAGCTCCGAAGCTATTTGGGACTGCTGGGGTTTTAGAGAATGTTCATTCCCCATATGGTCTCCTCGATGAGACCCCTGAACGGTCTAGTGTGATGGGGTGCCCACTAGGATTGGACCCCCCGAGATAGAAGAGGCCATGTCACAATGCCCCTGGTGTGCTGAGCAGCACCCAGAGAGACGGTGGGTAAAAAGTACCCCGGTGGTGGTGCCCTGCAGGGCTAAGCCACTCCAGGAATGGTAAGTGGATTACGGGCCTGAGGTAGTGCCTTCTGGGCCAGCTCCTCCATAGGTGTGGAGTGTGGGTCCCAGGCTTAGCTGGTCCCAGCTCTGGCCGTGATCCAGGCTCACGGCTAAGAATAGGACCCTAGATTTAGAATGTTACATTATTGTAGTAGGGCACCTGCGCCTAACTCATGTAAGCATGATTCAACTTATTGTATCACGCATGTGTGGCAGAATGCCGCTATTGTTCTCTGACATATGTGGAGCCCATGCAGTCCCTTAGTGCAGAATTGTGTTGCCCACAATAAAGTTGGTGCCTGCCATTTCATTCTCATGTTGGCCCCTTGTGTGTTCTGCCAACTGGACATCTCACCACGGAAACTTTCCTTCTAGATCAGCTTGGCGCTGACAATGTATACATTTATCTTGGGCTTATTCCCCAGAGTGGAATTGCTGGGTCATAGAGAATATTTAGTAGATATTTCTAGTAGTTTTCCAAATTTATACTCCTATGAATAGTGTATGTGAATTTCAGTTGCTTTACCTCCAAGCCAACATATCACATGATTTATTTTTTAATATTTGCCATTCTGATGAGAATGTAGAAATATCATATTTGAATTTGCATTTTTCTGGTAATTATAAAATTGAGGAACTTTTTGTATGTATGCTGGCTATTTGAATATTCCATTGTGAAGCAAATCTTTAAATTTTTCTCCCATATTTCCATTTGACTGGTCTTTTATTGAATCTGTAGATATTCAGGATATGTCCATAAAATATATTTTTATATTTTTTAGCTCGAATTTTCATTATTTTAATAGTGCCTTGAAGAACAGAATTTCTTAATTTAGTGTATTCTAATTTATCAAATTTGTCTTGTTAGAGCTTAAGTCTTTATGTTATTTTTAAGAACTATTAAACCGTCCCAGGAAAAAATCCATATATTTATTTAAATATTAATCATATATTTCAAAATATAGAAAAAGGATGTTTAGCTAAGTAGTTTATATAATACTACATCCATTGTTAAAGTTCAGTGTATATGAAATCTGATCAAGGTAATGTGCACAGAAAAAAGTCACATTTGTACACCATCTTGGTTTGAATGTCATGTCCCTCAACTTGCCTGACTGAAATCAGAATATAAGATTAAGTTTAGATGTCAAATTGCTCAAGAGGTTCTGTCTTTTCTTACCTCACCATATCCTAAGTAGACATCTAACAGACCACACGACATTTATTCTTTCCACAAATAAGTATAACTTTGGCACTAATAATACAAAGCAAATGAGACACAGGTGAGGTTGTCGGACAACAGTTGCGGTAGGTGGAAAAATGGCCCTCCAAAGATATGTTTACTTCTTTATCCTTGGAACCCATAATTATCACCTTATATGGTGAAAGATGTGATTAAGTTAAATATTTGAGAGGAGAATCGTATCCTGGGTTATCTGGGTGGACCCTGGGTTCTCTAAAGAGAAGCAGGGAGAAATTAGACACAGTTGCATGAAGAAAACTAAACATAGAGGAAACAATTGGAGCAAAGCAGTCACAAACTGAGGAAAGCTGGCAGCCCCAGAAGGCAGAAGAAGCAGGGAACACATTCTACCCTGAGCTTCCAGAGAGAGCATGATTCTATCAATACCTTCATTTTAGACTTCTAGCACTATGAAAAAAGAAATTTAGATTAATTAAAACCACTAAGATTGTGGTAATCTGTTACAGCAACCCTGGGAGTCTAATACAACAATGCACAAGTGCGATGGAGATCAGCAAGCAGCCCCTAAAGCAGCATGGATTGGGAAGTGAACCTGGTCAGGAAGGCTTCTTGAAAGAAGTGCTGACTGAAAATAAATCTCTGGTTTGAATAGGAACTAATCAGTGTTAGGGGCAAGAGGGCCCTATCCTTACCCCTCACCCCCGTAGTGTGGAAACCAGACTCTTCTCTTACCTTTGTGTGGGAACTAGACCTTGCATCTGGGCTAGTAATGCTACATGCTCACCTCCTATTTCATTGGACTCTCCTTCCTTCCCCACCAATTTACCCACTGAAATATTTCTACCAAAAGAGGCCACCTCGAGCCCCATATAAGTTTCAGGTCCCCTCACATTCGGGGTTAATGATATCTTCTGCTCAGGCCGGCTGTTACTCTCCTACCATAAACCTTGCTTAACTCCTTTGGCCTTGTGTGTTCCTTTTTCCGTGAACCACACAATCAGATGGAAAAGAGGAAAACATCCTATAAGATACAAAAGGAGGCAAGACAGTATGAAATATTCACAAAACTGCATGCATTTTGTTGGTGGTGATATTTTGTATCAGGAGTGTCCACCAATAAGACTGGAGATAAAATTTGGAATAGATCGTGGGGAACAATTTTACCTTTCATAAAGAGTTAGGATTTTATCCTGTAGGTTACAAAAGCCACTGGCACTTCTGAAATAAGATTCTATTTAAAATAGTAGCTCTATGGTAGCTGCATTACAATGGGACAAGATGGGCAATAGGCAGAGTACTTAGTTGCAAGGATAGAGAAGAAAAGACAGATTAAAAACATTTTAGTATATATAATCAGTAGGACTTAATGATTATTTAGCTGGGTTGGAAGAGGCAAAGAAAGAGAAGTGAAAGGAGGACACTCAGATTTCTAGCTCCAGTGATTGCTTGGCTAGGGGATGAGTAATTATAGAATCTGTGGGTAAAAATATTTACTATGTGGTTGAATGTATACATTTAAAATTCAGGGTAAAAGTCTAGGATGAAGATGTAGATTTGAAAGTTGTGGGAATTTATAACACATTATTACATTAATTTTAAATTTAAAAAATATTAATTTTAATGGCTTTCTCTCTCTACTAAACTCAGACTTCTTAAAAAAAAAAAAGGTCTTTGCCATTACTTTTCATATTCTCAGCCTTTAGGAGAAAATACAGAAGACATTCAATGTAGGTTTAACAAATGTATTAATATATTAATTTGAATATTGATATTTTTAGTATGTACGATTAGACCTATTTTAGTAAAATGCTACTTAATAGAATCCAACTTTTTGTAGTAAAAGTCCAAAGTGACCCTATTCAGCCTCAATCATCAATAATAATGCCATCACCAGGTTTAATGGGAAAAAATCTTATAAAATAAAAAGGAAATTATATAGTATACATACTTCTTAAAAAATGTAAAGGAATGTTTGACAATTGAGGACACCTTTACAGAGACATGTAAAAAATAGTAGGTAAAAGCAAGTTTCTAATATTTTTTCAACTTATACTATTTTAAATTGTTCTATAATACATGGAAATTTTCAATAAAGTTAAAATCTGTAAGGGATGAAAAAAATGAATAGTGGGCTGTTCTCAGCTTTGACTTCTGTGATTTTAAGAATTTCTTACTTTGTTTTCCTTTGTTTCTAAAGACAAAGCATTTAATAAAATGCCTCACCTATATGAACAAAACCTAAACAAAAATAGTCCCAGTCATGCCAGGAAGGTTTTCTTTAAGGATTAAGTTCAAATCAAAGATTTGTCTAAAAAAAAAATATATATACATATATAAAATTTATGTGTGTGTGTGTGTGTATATATTTTTTTAAAATATATATATTTTAGTTATATCAACTCTTTATTGCCTCAATCACTTTCTATTGAGATGGCATTTCATATACAAAAAAAGAGACTTTCAAAAACATATACACTTTATTAGAAAATAATTAGCCACCTACAATTGTGTTGATTAGTTAGATTCTCACACTTCCATGTGTCGAGGTCAAGGCTTAATAAGGAAAGAATGTGTGCTATGACTACAAAGGCAAAGAAAAGTATGGGAGAAAATAAGTATTTTACTCAAGCAATCAAACCAAAGCAGACCAATTTGTTTTAAAAACATTCTCATTGTTAGAAGATTTTTAGTGTTAATGTTTTATTAACTATTTTTTTTTTACAGATAACAAATGAAGTAAAATAGTGCCCGAGAATACATTCTGAGCTCAAAGAGAGTAGGGACATTCTCTAAAACCTGTGTTCTTTGAGCTTCCCTACAGTAAGAATTTGTGTGCCGCAACTTTTCCTGGAAGTTCACTTTGACTTGATTAAAGTCTCTAGCAGAAACAGCAAAGCCTGGCTGGAATGTGATCAGTAGAATATTTGTCAGATGATGCAAAGGCATTATGAATTATTATTTCACAGAATAGGGATAACCTTGAGAAGTAGCATAGACATACCCAGAACTTAAGCTTTGAAAATAACACAAAAAAATCATAACACAGCTCAAATTGAAGTAAAGGAAGAAAAGAAACCAACTTTGTTGAAAGCCAAATCACCATACTTTATTTGTAAGATTACATATATCTATAATTAGAAGGAACACAGAGAAAGATTAAAAAAAAATGTTTAAAATTGCCCTTTTCTAACAAGAATGGATGATACACATATATATTTTGTACATATATAACTGAAATAAATTAATTACAAATTAATAATAATATAATTGGTGATTAAATAAATGATGTTTGAAAATTAAGAAACAAACACCACCCTCACCTAGCTTGCAGACCTAGGTGGCCCACATATCTGAGTCTCTATCAACATGACTAACATAGATCACCCTGCCCATGTGATTTCATGAGACCCTTTTCCACCCAACTTGTGGGCCCACTCAAGTTGCCTCTAGTGTCTTCTCTATACAAACAGCCTATCTTGGCTCATGCTATAGACTTTCCTAAAATCTCTCTAAGACTCACAAAACCTAAACAAATGGCATTTGACCTCAGTGTTTCCTTTACCTTACTAAGCAGCCCAAGCTTGGCACTAGCAGCATCTGGTTTCAGTATCTGGTTTGGCGTCTCAGGCACTTCTAAGCCTAGCACAGGTGGTGATCATATACGGATTGCTCAGTGACTTTTGTCAGGTGGCCTTGGGCAGTTTGCAGGCTATGGCTGAACCTGGTCTGTTTCAAGGCCCCTCCAAGGAAGTTCTGAAAATGGCATGCCCAGTCACCAGATAAGACCCCAACATCTAAAAATGAAACATCCAAAGTAGTTGGATCAAATCAACAATCAAATTGTTGATTTGATTCTCTGCTTCATCTAATCTACTATTGATTAGAGGATTAGTAGATTAGATGAAGCAGAGAATCAAATCAACAATTTAGAAGATAAGGTACCAGAAAACACTCAATCAGAATGGCAACAAGAAAAAAGGATTGAAAAAAAGGATAGCTTAAGGGGCCTCTGGGACAGCATCAAGTGTACCAACACTCGCATCATAAGGGTACCAAAAGGAAAAGAGAGAAAGCAAGTAATTGAAAACTCATTTCAAGAAATAATGACAGGAAATCTCCCTAAACTAGCAAAGGAAATAGACATATGGGCCCAGGAAGCTCAGAGAGTTTCAAACAAAATGAACTCAAAGAGGCCCATGCCAAGACACATCAACATTTAAATGTCAAAAGTTAAAGACAAAGAGAGAATCTTAAAAGTGGTAAGAGAAAAGCAGTTAGCTACCTTCAAGGGAGCTCCTATAAGACTGTCAGCTGATTTCTCAACAGAATCTTTGCAGGTCAAAAGAAATTAGCATGAAATATTCAAAGTGATGAAAGCAAGGACCTACAACCAAAATTACTGTACCCAGCAAAGCCATGATTTAGAATCAAAGGACAGATAAGGAGCTTCCCAGACAAGAAAAACTAAAGGAGTTGATCATCACCAAGCCAGTATTACAGAAAATGTTGGAGGGACTTCTTTAAGAAGAAGAAAACAAATATGTATCAAAAATTTGAATAATAAAATAACAAATGCATATATATCAATAATTGTTTCAAATGAAAAAGAATTAAATGCTCCAATCAAAAGATAGGGTGGCTGGATAAGAAAACAAGATCCTTACGTATACTGCGTACAAGAGACTCACTTCAGATCAAAAAACACATAGAGCCTGGATGTAAAAAATCGAAAAGAATATTTTATGAAAATAAAAATTAAAAAACAATCTGGGGTAGTAATACTTATACCAGACAAAATGGGCTTTAAAATAAAGGCTATAACAAGGGACAAGAAAAGACCCAGTAAGTCCACTTTGATGTAGTTATTTTTAGAAAAGTACTACTTTGAAGGAACATATCCATCCATGTTTTCATTGCAGCATTATTTACAATAGCCAGGATATGAAGGCAACCTGGGTGTCCATCAATGGATGAATGGATAAAGAAAATGTGGTACACATAATACAATAGAATATTAGTCAGCTATAAAAAATAAATAAGTAAGTAAATAAAATCAAATCTTGCCATCTGCAACAACATGGATGGACCTAGACAGTATTGTGTTGAGTGGAGTAAGTTAGACAGAAAGAGACAAATGTTTCCACTTACATTGAAGTTTAAAGAACAAAATAAACAAAAGAGAAACAAACTCATAGATCCAGAGAACATTTTGAGGGTTGCCAGATGGGAGGGCTGTTGAGAGGGTGGGTGAAAAATGGAAAAGATTAAGAAGTACAAATTGGTAGTTACAAAATAGTCAAGAGAATGTAAAGCATAGCATAAGGAATATCGTCAATAATATTAATAATAACTATACATGGTGTCAGATGAGTCCTAGGTTTATCGGGGTGATCACTTCATAAGTTATATAAATATCTAAACATTATGTTATATACCTGAAACTGATATAACATTGTATGCCAACTACAATTAAAAAAGAAAAAATAAAAATATATTTTTAAAAAAACATTGAGGGAGAGAGCAAAAAAATAAAATCAATGGAACAGAATAGAGAATCACAAAATAGACTCACATAAATATAGTCAACTGATTTTTCACAAAGCGGCAATGACAATGCAATCAATAAAGACAGTTTTTCTCAACAAATGATGCTACAACAACTGGACATTCACATGTGAAAAAATAATCTAGATCTGGGCATTACACCCTTCACAGAAATTAACTCCGAATAGATCACAAACCTAAATGTAAAATACAAAACTATAAAATTCCTGGAAGGTAACATAAGAGAAAACACAGATAACCTCGTGTATAGTAATGACTTCTAGCTATGATACCAAAGGCATCATCCATGAAAGAAAGAATTGATAAGCTGTATTTCATTAAAAATAAACACTTCTGTTTTCCAATGGAAAATTTTGAGAGAATAAGAAGACAAGCCATAGAGTGGGAAAATAAATTATTTGCAAAAGACATATCTGATAAAGATCTTTTACCCAAAATATACAAAGAACTCTTCAAACTCAACAATAAGAAAACAACTCAATTAAAAAATAGGCCAAAGACCTTAATAGTTACCTCACCAAAGAATCTATAAAGATGGCAAATGATGAAAAGATGTTCCGTATCATTCAGCATCGGGGAAATGCATATTAAATCAACAATGCAATAGCAATATACATCTATTAGAATAAAAAAAAAAAAAAAAACTAGAACACTAATTGATGCGGGCATGGAGCAATAAGAAATCTGATACATTTGTTGGTGAAAATGCAAAATGGTATGGGCACTTTGGGAGACAGTTTGATTGTTTCTCCAAAAACTAAACATAGTCTTACAATTCAGCAATCACACTCCTTGATATTTACCCAAAGGAGTCAAAGACTTGTGTCCAAACAAAAACCTGCACACAGATGTTGGTAGAAGCCTTATTCATAATTGCTAAAACTGGAAAACAACCACGATGTCCTTCTTTTGATGAAACAATAAATAAATTGTGGTACATCCAGACAATGGAATATTATTCAGTGCAAAAAAACAAACAAACAAACACATAAACTATCAAGCCATAAAAAATAGAGAAAAGTTAAAAGCATATTACTGAACTAAAGAAGCCAATCTGAAAAGGCTACATACTGTATGATTCCAACTCTATGATATTCTAGAAAAGGCAAACCAAAAAGATAGTAAGTTTATGTTTGCCAGAATTTTGGGAGGAGAGAAGGAGGAATGAACAGGTGATACTCAAAGGATTTTGAAGACAGTGAAATACTCTGTAATGAAGGATCCATGTCATACATTTTGTAGAGCTCATAGAATATACAATACTAAGAGTAATTCCTAATGTAACTATGGACTTTGGGTGATTATGATGTGTCATTGTAGGTTTGTCAATTGTAACAAAGGTATCATTTTGGTTAACTATATTGATAATGGGGCAAACACTTCCTAATGTATTTTATGAAGAAAATTTTATCCTGATAACAAAACCAGATCAAGACACAAAAAAAAAAGAAAAAAAGAAAGAAAAAATTTACAGAACATCACTCATGAACATAGATGTAAAAATCCTTAAGAAAATATTTTCAAATAGAATATATCAATATATAAAAATAATTATACACATGATCAAGGATAGTCATTTTAAAGGGATGCAAGGCTTGCTTAATATTTAAAAAATCAATGTACTTCACCATAACAGACTAAAATGAAAAAAAAAATTACATAATCAGATAAATCACTGCAGAAAACATTTGACATAATTCAAAATCCACTCAAGATAAAAACTCTAAGATAGGAAAAGAGAGAAATTTCCTCAATTTCATAAGGAAAAATCTACAAGAACTACAGCTAAAATAACACTTTATGGTGAAAGACTGAATGTTTTTCCACTAAGATTGAGAACAAGATAAGAATGCCCACACTTACCACTCATTCAAATTAATAATGGAAGTTCCAGCCAATTGAATAAGACAAGAAAAGCATGTGAAAGACACACAGATAGGAAAGAAATAACACTATGTATGTTTACGGACACTTTCTGTATTTGCAGAGGACATGATTGTCTCCATAGAAAGCTTCAAGGACTCTGCACAAAATACCAAATAAATGAATTCAGTAAGGTCACAAGATATAAGATAAACATACAAAAATAAATGGTATTTTTGTATATTAGCAGTGAAGACTCAAATTCAAAATGCAATGCTATTTACAGCTTTATAAAATTGTTTCCTTAAGGATATCAGAAGCGTGACAGTGTGAGAGATCTCCACAGATGGTTCCCCTTTAAATAACAAGCTGAACATCTACAACTTAACAAATTAACACCCAACCCACACACAAGTGCATCTGAAAGATCAGCACATCAGAGCATCAGAAGGTCGGAATCGTTTGATTCTACAGGGTAGATTGGGAGGAAAAGAGGAATTGCCATATGTAGCCCGAGCTCTTAGCAGGATGAGAGAAAGGGGAGATTTAATGGCTGGATCCCCAAACAGTGCTGCCTGAGTGATCCCTGAGTGAAGCTCAGGGATCAGAACAACGAGTGGAGTGAAGTCTGATGTGGAGGGCAACAACTGTGTCTTAGTATCTGCCATTGCAATATAAGGCTAAATCATGGAGTCTAGCCATGCCAACCCAGAGCATGCCTCCCCTAACCCCATATCCAATTCAGAGCTAGCACCTCTGAGCCCCAGGAGAATTCGTGCAACTTACTGAAATCGTACACTATAGTTGGTACCAGGGACAGGTGTAGTGATATAGGAGCAAGACACCAAAAACTTGGAGGTCAGCACTATGAGAAGGGAAGTAAAAACAAATACTCAGCCTCTCCCACACCAGTCAGGCTGAGTCAGAAAAAAATCAGCAAAACATTGCATCTCATTGTTGGTGCAGCAATGGGTCTTCAGGGCCTCTTCAGAGTCCCAGACCCCCATCACCCTTTTCACTCTTTCATGGGATGGAACCTTTGGACTGAGCTGATCTGATTGCAGAGAAAGTATAGAACCTACCAGAGAGAAATGTGCATTTTTAACCTCAAAGCAGAGATCCAAGAGGTTTGGATGCCACCTACTGAAAATCAAAAGAAAAATTCCTTCTTATCAATCTATTAGAGATTACTACTAGATAATGAATTTTCGTTTTGAAAAAGAAAAAGAAAAAGAAAAAGTAGAGTACACTCCCATTAATGCCCAGGCAAAGAAATAGTTCATCAAACACTATGAACAATCAAGGTCACAAGGTAGGTCACAAAGAAAGTAAAAAGTCTTACGACAGAAATATGCAATTTATATGACAGAGAATTTAGGATCGCACTTCTGAAAAAACTCAAATAGATGCCAAAAACTTCTGTCCAACAATTCTAGAAATTAGAAACAAAGTAAACATACAAAATAAATACTCTAGCAAGAAGAATGAAACCCTAAAAAAAATACATAAAACTTCTGGAGATTAAGAACAACACTTTAAAAGACATGAAGAATGAAATAGAAAGCTTAGGGAATAAAGCTGATCAGATGGAGGAAAGAATTATTGCTGTTGAAAACAGATATCTGAAAATGCCATAGAAGAAAGATGAGTGGAGATAGAAAGATGGCTGTGATCAGGCACCCTCCCAACATCCTTAGGAGCTAACTTCTGAGAAGTGACTCAGCGTTTCTCTCCTTATGTAACTATGTGCCTGGTATGCATGCATGGGCTTGGGCTTCCATTATCTGAAAGTGTGTCACTATTATTTAACCTGTGTATAAAACTCTGCTACCCTGAATGGTTGGCTGTGCCCTTGCTGGGATAAAGAGCTATGTCGCAGTTGCCTATGGCTTCCTGCATTTTTTCCTAACTGCCCAAGCCTCATGGCCCTTACCTTGTAACCTCAAATCTGCAGCAACACACTTGTCAAACTGGCAGGATTCCCAGGTAAGAAAGCTGTCTGCCACACTGGAGGATGGGAAGGACACGTGACCCAACAGAGCATGTGGTATCCCATGGGGGCAGTATTGATGACTTGGATTCCACCTGAGCTGTGGGAGGCAATTGATGAGTTGCTGATATGTATTGAGAAGGCGCTCCACTCCATGGAGGAGCAGCTGCTGGAAAAGGCATGAATTGCGGCCAGCCAAGTGGGCTGGGTGCTTTTAACGGCTTTGAAGTAGTACATGGAAGAAGCTCAGAGGAAGCCAGGCAAGTACAGAAGCTTCAGCAAAAGGCAGATGCCTTGGACGCAAGGGTGCAACTATTGGAAGCTGAGCTTCAAAGAGGTCCACCCTTGAAGTTGCACTCAAAGTTATGGGAAGATATCCCAGAAGAAGTTCACCCACAAGTACGGCCTATAATTCGCCAAAAGATAAAGCATGAGCAACACCTGGGTCCAGGTGGTGTGCAAGCTGGTGGCCCCTGCATAACAGAATTCACAACGTATATCTATATACACCTGCAGAATTGTGGGATTTGGGGAAACAATGTCAGCAGCAACCTGTGAACCATTGCTGGCCTGATTGCTGCACCTTTAGGACTAGGGTGCTAACAGTATCTCGTGCTCCCCTGATGAGATGAAGAAATTGGCATCCATAACCATACAGCCCTCATTATGGCAGCATCTATATAACAGTCATCACTTAGCTCAGGGTCAGGGGAACCATACCCTGATGGAATGGCCCACTGCCACTGTGCGGACAGTTTGGAATGACGCTGGAGAACTCCTAAGGCATGTGAGTAAATGGCAAAGATAGGCTGAACTAGTGAAGATTATTCATGAACTAGGCATGTGACAAGCTATTTAATTTGAATACGTGAGGACCAGCTGGTGAATGCTTTACAACTGGCATGCAGAACCTAGTGTTAGGGACTGCTCGCTCTATCATTTTTTAGCTCGTTGGTTGCTATCCTGGCTCCCTATATGGGGAAACGTATACATGAAGTGAGTATAGCAATGGCTGCTCTGAGGGGAGATGCTGTGGGTGGTGAGGCAGAAGTGTCCGTACAGTAAAGGGCAGACCCCCAAGGGGCAAGAAGAAAAAGAAAGACCCTGGTCAAGGTCCTGTTTGGATGACCTGAATGCAAATGTGGACTGATTTGCTAGAAGCAGGAGTCAATCAAGACAAAATAGTCTGCCAGCTTAATGCTCTGTTGCTGGAATTATGGAGGTGGTTGAAACCTGAGCAGCAATCCTGCCATGGGCATAAACCTACCACTGAAAGAGCTAGGCCTGTGGCTTTTAAGGATATTTTGAAAATCCAAGACTCTCTATTGACCCTTTATGATTATGGAGAAGGCTGAGGTGTCCATTTGGAGGGAATAAGTGGGAACTAGAGGCCACATGTAGAAGTGGCAATCCTAGCTCTGGTACATACCGAGGTCGACAGCAGTCTTAGCTATGGAAATCCAGATTCCCTGGATTAGCGGCCTATATAAACAGCTTCGGGGTAAGACCAAAACTGTGACTCTGCCTCTTGGAATAGTACGTTTGTCCCCACATCCATATAACATGTATCTTTCTCTAGTGCTGTAGTATATCATAGGGTGGATGTATTGCAAAGGTTTAATCTGCAGACTTCTGCTGGTGAATTTCCTTTGCAAGTCTGGATGGTGAAGACTGTGGTGTGGGAACATACTCATCGCCTGCCACAGAAGGTGCCAGAAAATGGTGCATTTTCAATATTAAACAAAATTCCTTGCCTGGTGGACATGATTAAATCAGGGCTACAATTCAGGAATTGGAGAAAGCTCAGATTCTGTGTCCCATTCATAATTCTTATAATACCCTTGTGTGGCCAGTGAAGAAGTCTGATAGATTGTGGAAAATGGCTGTGGACTATCAGCAATTAAATAAAGTGACTCCCCCCGTGGCATACAGCAGTATCATCCATTCATGATCTAATAGATCACCTGACTACAAGGCTGGGAACATATCACTATGTCTTGTACTTGATTAATACTTTTTCACCCTCGATTTGGCTCCCAAAAGTCAAGATCAATTTGCCTTCACATGGGAAGGAAGACAATGGACTTTAGTGGTACTACCCCAAGTCTACTTGCATAGCCCAACAGTTTGCCATGGATTGGTATTCCAGGATTTGGCAACCTGGACCCAACCGGCAATTGTGGAATTTTTTCATCATGTTTATGATATCATGTTAACCTCTGCTTCCCTTGCAGATCTAGAAAAAGTTACACCGGCGCTATTGCAGCATCTGAAAACAAGTGGCTGAGCAGTAAATGCAACCAAGGTTCAGGGACCTGGCTTATCTGTCAGATTCTTAGGTGTAGTCTGGTTGGGTAAGATGAAAGTTATCCCTGATTCTATAATTGATAAAATACAAACTTACCCACGACTGACTACAGTTAAAGAATTGCACAGTTATGTTGGCATTTTGGGGTACTAGAGAGGGTCTGTGCCCCACCTAGCACAGCAACCATGGCCATTATATGGCCTGATCAAGAAGGGAGCTAGTTGGAACTGGTATGAAACAGTAGAGAAGGTATTTACCACCACAAAACAAGTGGTGCAACTAGCCTAAGCCATACAAGTAACAGGTCCAGGTAAACCTTTTGAATTGGATGTGCATGTAACAGTATAAGGATATGACTTGGGCCTATGGCAACTATCAGAACAAACTAGGATCCCAGTGGGTTTTTGGTTCCAACTATGCAAAGGCACAGAGAGCCAGTATTCCCTAATAGAAAAGCAATTAGAAGCTATGTATGCAGCCTTGCAGGCTACTGAGTCAGTGCCTGATATGGCCAAAGTGCAGGTACACCACTTGCCATATACGAGGTTGGTTGTGCACATGGATACAGGCCACCAAAATGGAGGTGGCCCAAACCCCTACTCTGATGTAATGGGGTGCCTATCCAGAACAATGGAATACCACAGCTGCTAGCCCTCTGGCCATAGAATTACAGTTGGTTTTAGGCCCAGTTGAGTTTAGTAATATACTGGATTCTGCAGTTCCTATAGATTTAGAAGTGTCCCCCTACAAATAAGGGGTACTGCCCATAAGCATTGATGCGTTGTACACAGGTTCAGTAGGGGCAAGGAGCCAAGTGTGTAGCTATAGGGGTGCAATTAGTTACTGACCATATTTGATATGATACAGGTACATACCAAATATGGGCCAAAGCAGCCGATGGGCTGAGCTATGAGCTGTTGGGTTGGTTATAGCATGGAGATGGCCCATTGACTATTTGTACTGATAATTGGGCAGTATTCAAAGGCTTAACATTATGGTTGCCTATGGTGAGTGGCAAAACTGGCTCATGGGCCATAGATCCTCATGGGGACAAGCCATGTGGCAAAACTTATGAGAAATAGGATAAGAAAAGGACGTAACTGTTTATCATGTTACAGGGTCATGTCCCCTTGATAACTCCAGGAAATGATGAGGAGGATGCGCTCTCACATGTGTGATGGCTAGAAAAAGCTCCTGACACTGATGTGGCACACTGGCTCCATAAACAGTTACAGCATGTGGTGCCAAAACTATGTGGACAGTGAAACAACAATGGAACCTTCCTTTGAAGTGAGAAGATGTCACAGATGGCTGTGCTCTTGCTGGATAATGCCGCCACCTTCTTAGATGGGCTGTGCTCTTGCTGGAATAAAGAGCTATGTCACAGTTGCCTATGGCTACCTGTATTTTCATCCAACTATCCGAGCCTAGTACCTCTTACTTTGGAAATGTGAATCTGCAGTAACACACTTATGTATAGATATTATGTTATTCAAATTATATGTATGAAGAAAATGAATTTCAGAGGGATTATTGACTTGGGAGAGCTAGGCCAAAAACCTAAATCTGCTTGACTCCAGAACCATGCTGGTAATGACTGCAACAAAACATCTTCCCTTAGTTGTATGACTCTCTCTTTGTAAAAATAATGATTCTACAGGAAGTACTGAAGTCTCATAGTAGCCTAGAATTTCAGATTTTAATCTGATCTATTCTAGTAACTACATACATACTCACTCGCTAAAGCTAGAAATGTAAGGACTTTTCACTCATTTTGCTTCCCTTCATTTAATCTATCACCAACCTTGCTAATTTAACCTACAGAATATTTTTCAATCTTTTCATATTTCTTCATCTTCATTGTCATTGCCTTAGTCAAAGTTAATACTTCCATCTTCAATCTGAACTACTCTAGTAGCCATTTAACTTTACCCTCAATTCTTTTCACTCTCCTTAACTCTGCTACTCAAGAATGTGGTCTGTGGACCCGCATCAGTCATCCAGGAACTTGTTAGAAATGCAGAATCTCAGGGCTAACTACCGATTGCAGACCTATGATCTATATTTTCACATTTTTTAGGTGATACCTCTGCATATTGTAATAAAGTGCTTTTTAAAATTTTTTTGGCAGTTTGCTAAGGGTGGGGGTAGGGTGAGTGGTGGAGGGGATTGCACCCTGGATTTATTGAAATTAGTTAAGAATAAATTAGTGTAAGAAACAACAGGTCTGCAGTACCACCAGAAGCTTTTGAGCCAGCAGACTGAATTTAATGTTTTTATTCAAAATGTAAATTCTTCCTCTCTGATGTCATCTTTTATTTGAAGCAGACACTTTACCCAAGGGAAAGCTAGCCAAACAATATGGAGCTGTAGCTTTAATTATTATTTTCCTCAGAGGCTTTGGGACCTTCCCCCTTCCCTCCCTTTATATTTGTATCATCACTATCAAAGTGTGGGGCCTCATTGTCAGGGCAACTGGTCCTAATATTTTCACAATTTCCCCATCACAAATTTCATTTGCTTCTCTTTATTCTCACTATTTAAAGAATAAAAATCACTCTATGGTTTCCATGGCTTTCTCTTGATTTGTCTGCCTCTGTATACATTTTCATTGTTCTTTTAGCTAAAAGTTTATACTAACCAGTTCTCTTTCCACTAATTGACCATGCTCTCTTTCCTCTTCCTCTGCTTCTAATGGAGTCTGTCCATCTCTGAATTTCTCTTTTAACTTTCTATTTTAAAATGTATTTGGTTCATCATACTTTTCTGCTTCAAATTCTTCCAATGAATTGCACTATGCTTATATTTTAAACATTTAACTTGGATCATAGTTTTGCAGGAATTCATCATCTCTCTAGCTTTTTTTTTTTTTTTGCAATGCTCTCCTCTTTCACGTACTACTCCAAATGCAAAGGCTTCATTTGTTCTTCAAACTCATCAATATATATGCTCCTCTAACCTACTCCTCTTCTTACGTACTTTTGTACCTTTTTCCTCTTCATATTTCTGCTTAACCATACTGCCTTAGAGAGAGCTTTAATCTCACCCTATAATCTTTTCTCATAGTATTCTGAAGGTCACACAATAGATAATTATCTCTAACGATGTGTGTATTTCTTAGTATGTTTAGATTTTGGATTCTATAAAAACACAGTCCATTTCTGTTTCGTTAACCACTATATACTGCCATGTAAGTTGTAATCTATATTTATATCTATATCTATACCTATACCTATACCTATATCTATATCTATCTATCTATCTATCTATCTATCTATCTATCTATCATCATCATCATCATCATCATCATCATCATCATCTCTCGTCTATCTACCTACCTACCTATGATCTATCTCATCTAAGAAATCAATCCAGTTTAGGTCCTTCATTTGACAAGAGAAAACTGCAGTTCAAAAGAGTTGACTTGACTTGTTAAATGCCACAATTTTTTAAGTAGCAGTCAGATTTTCTGGTTCTCAATGCAGTATGCTTTTCATTACATCTCCACTGTATTTATATACATTCAGCAATTTATAGCCCTCCTAATTAGAAATGACTTGGGAGAAAAACTTTGACCACATAGCTCATCTCACTACTCTGCAATGATCATAGCCACTGAACTCCAGTGGCTGCCAAAGTCAACAGTGTGAAAATAGTTGTGCTCCATTGACTAAGGCCAGTAAGCCTAAGATTAAAAAAAAAAAAAAAAAGAAGAAGGAATACTTTGCACTGACTTATGATTCTACTCCAGCAGAGTCAGTAAAGTGAAAGAAAAACTAATAAACCAAAATCTGACTTACTGGCCTCCAAGTCTGACTCCTTCTACTGGGGAATATCTGCTGTCAGGCTCACTGTCCCATTTCTCAGCCTCAATTGGCTTTCTTGTGTGATCAGTGTTGAAATTGTACAGTTAGGAATTTGCCTCACACTCCACATGTAAGAGAGACAAATCCAATATAGCAGGAAAGTGGGGTTAAAGGGAAAATTCTTTACCAAGAATAAAAAATAAAATAGTTTTTAAATGACAAATTATAGGATGCACTTATTTATGCATTTGGTGATCAAAATAAGAAACTTTATATGTTCGAATAGCATGGATTGGATCAGGTCAACATAAATCTGTTTCTCTGGGAACAAGTAACAATAACAAAAAGTAAGAGAGGCACTGTACTCAGGCATTATAATGTTAAAACCATTACTAAGGTTGATCCTTAAAAAAAGGAAACTATTTCTCAAAATAGAATCTAGTTTATGATTTTGAGAGCCAACATTGAACAATACAATATTTGAAGGCATTTGGCAAAAGAAGGAAAAAGTCAGCATAAAACCAGTTTTATTGCTAACTTAAATCACCTAGGACCTTTTACATTCTTCCTGCGTAGGGCTGTGATTTTAGGGGCAAGGTGGGATCTTCCTGCATAGGATTGTGATTTTAGGGGCGAGGTGGGATCTAATCTGTTACTCTATAGACACGGTGGTTAAAGAACTGCAGCTGAGAGTTGGTGCATTACAATAGAAAGAAGCAGAGCTAGAAATTACATTGACTGCAGATAGTGCACTTCTGTTTTTTCATCTTCTGTTACTGAAGATAATCTGCTCAACTGAGTTAGGCAACCACCATTTCTCTAAAACAAAAGCATGTGTGCTAGGCATTTTCTCTTTAGTTGTGATAATGTCTGCTTGTGTAATGAGATTGACCATTAACAAACTGAACATATTCTGTAGGTGCACCTGCACTGAGCAGGCCATGTAATAAGGGTTAATTTTGAGGTTAACAGAACAATAAACTGCTATCCTTAGCAGCTGCAGGTAATATTGCAGCAAAATCATTCACACTTGCAACTAATTTAGTGCCTGCCTCAATTCAGGCATCTTTAAAAGCTAGTAATAGAGAGTATATAATTGCATGAGTCATTATAAACAGCTTTTTAATTATAGCTCTAAAAATGATAGCTCCTAAAAACACTCCTTCCTGATACATGATGCAGAGCATTCATGGTTGGCCAATATGTGATTTCTGAGAAATTAAAACCAGATTAGGAAGACCTATTATAACCAAGTATTCTCTTTTAATAAGAACACCTAATGAAGGTTAATTTAACCTTGTTTACCAAGTGCTACTAAATATTGAACGTGTGCGTGTGTCTCATCGGTGACAGTATGATTAGGAGAGCTCTTGAAAAATTCCAGGCAGGTATACATTGTTCTGTTTTAGTTTGAAAGATGACATCATTGATGGAGCTCACTAACTCTGAGCATCTGTGCTGACCCATGCAAGAACAGTAGTTTTTACTACACAGGATGAAAGTAAAACAGGAAATAATTTTTTTTATGAATGCTAAATGCCAAGAAATAAATCATAGAAAGGATGAACAGTTTTTCTTGGCATTTTCCTGGCTATTAGCATCAACACAGTAAGCATAAGGGATGAGAATATGGCCATGGAAAGGGGTATCTGAATGGCTAAATATCATGTTTGTTTACATTCCCAAATGACACAGTGAGGAGGGACCAGATGAAGTATGCGACTAAACTTATAAAGTTGTCATTGAACATTTTGTATGAACAGTGAATAGTAGTATTTGTTCTACCAAAGGGAAAAACACTATGCTGTGGACAAAAGAACAGTAGACTAACTCAAGAGATATGAATTCTAGTTTAAGCTCAGTCTACTTCCTACTCCCCATGTAAATTTGGCAAGTCACTTGAGCTCTCTCAATGTTGGTTTAGATATCTATAAAATCATTCTTTAGATTGATTATATAATGCAAAAACTCTTCCAGATTTTCAAGAAAATGAATTGGTCATTTGTTTCATCACAGTTTATCAAGGTTTGAGACTAAGGAATTAATCTCTTTATTAAAAACTCTAACTATGAAAGAAGACATCTATCTTTTTTTAGGATTTATTGGTTAAGAGTGTTTAGCCAAATCAATCATTTTATAATATGCCTTATTGGGATATTTTTAACCCATTTCTCATTATTCTAACCTTACTTCCAAAGTTTGCCATGAAATATCTCGCTTTTATTATTATTATTGCATCACTCTAGTGTATTGATGATCTTTGAAAACAAATGACATATATTTATAGCATTCTGTTTTTAGTAGTTTAGTTGCTGAAAATGTGAAATCCTAGAAAATGTAACATTCCTACATGTGATGTTACATGGATGATGGCAGTAAGATAAACTTTTGCTTTTATCTAAATGGGAAAATTAAAGCAGTTACCTTAAATTAACATGGTCATCTTTGCAAAAGCTAAAGTCTATATTTTTCAACCATATTCAATAAATACTTAACAGACTACTACTATTTTAACTTAACTCAGTATCTTATTTAAACTTCCACTGCTTGAGTCTGGTTTTGTTTTAAATTTTACAGCATCTGTAAACCTAAATAGTTTTTTAATATCTATGCTCAGACCCATTTATGACAAACGTATCCATATACACATGACTTAATTTATTTATCAACATCTTTCAATTCATTCCACATATTTTTTTGTATCACTGCATGCTAGGCACTGTTTCAAGGGCTGGATGACACAGAAGAGAACAAAACAAAGTTTCTGTTCTTGTTAAATTTACATTCTGGTTTTGGGGAGGGGTAAATGAAGGAAAGACATTTTATATGTAATAGCATATACAATTATTACATGTAAATGCTTATATGTATTATATATGTGTATATGTGTGAGTCTATGTATATCTATCTTTATCATCTATCTGTCTATCTACATTTATCTAATTAACTTCAGACTGGTGGCTACTGCTAGGGCTCTTTGTAAAATTTTACTATTTTTAATATTTTTCTCAATTATAGTTGACATACAATATAATATTAGTTTCAGGTGTACAACATACTAATTAGACAGCTATGTCACTTATGTGTCTAGTACTCATCTGACATCATATATAGTTATTACAGATTATTGACTGTGTTCTCTATGCTGTACTTTACATCCCTATGACTGTTTTTTATAATTGGGAATTTGCACATCTTAATCCATTCTGTTTTTTTCTCTATCATCCTGAATCCCCTTTCCCATCTGGCAACCATCAAAATGTTCTCTGTACCTATGAGTTTTTTCTGTTTTGATTATATATTTCATTTTTTAGATTCCACATATAAGGTCATATAGTATTTGTCTTTCTCTGTCTTATTCCACTTAGCTTAATACTCTCTAGGACCATCCTTATTACAAATGGCAAGAGTAATTCTTTTATGGCTGAGTAATATTTCATTGTATATATGTACCACTTCTTTATCCATTTGTCTATTGATGGGCACTAGGTTGCTTCTACATCTTGGCTGTTGTAAATAGTGTAGCAGTGAACACTGGGATGCATATTTCTACAAATTAGAGGTTTGAATTTCTTCAAGTAAATACCCAGAAGCGGAATTGCTGGGTCCTTCTTTATCTCTTTTTATAGCCTTTGTTTTAAAGTCTAGTATAAGTATTGCTAACCTAGCTTTTTTTTCCATTTTCATTTACATGAAATATCTTTTTCTAACCCTTCACTTTCAGTCTGCATGTTTTTCTGTCTAAAGTGAGTCTCCTGTAGGCAATATATGAATGGGTATTTTTTTCATAATTATTCAGCCACTCTATCTTTTATTTACTCTTTAACATGTATATTTTCTGTTTTTCAACTGTAGTTGGTATACAATATTATATTACTTTCAGGTGTATAACATAGTGATTACATGTATATTACTTAGCAAAAAATGATCGCTATGATAAATCTAGTACCCATCTGACACTACATAGTTATTATAATATTATTGACTATATTCCTTATGCTTTAATTTACATCCCCATAATTATTTTGTAACTACCAATTTGTACTTCTTAATCCTTTACTGTTTTTACCCACCCCTCAAGCTCCTTCCTATCTGGCAACCATCAAAATGTTCTCTGTATCTATGAGTTTGTTTTTGTTTTGTTTGTTTATTTTGCTCTTTATATTCCAGTGTGAGTGAAATCATATGGCATTTGTCTTTCTCTGTCTGACTTGCTCCACTCAGCACAAAACCCCCTAGGTCTATCTATATTATTGCAGATGGCAAGATTTTGTTCTTTATGCATGGCTGAGTAATATTCCATTATATATATGTACCACCTCTTCTTTATTCAGTGTGGTTGAAGATGGTAAGATATTGTTCTTCTTTTATGAATGTGTAATATTCCATTGTATAGAGGTACTGTCTCATCTTTATCTATTCATTTATTTATAGACACCAAGGATGTCTAGTATCTTGACTATTTTAAATAATGCTGCAATGAAGATGTAGATTTATATTTCCCTTCGACATAGTGTTTTGAGTTTCTTTGGATGAATACCCAGAAGTGAGATTAATGGGTCCTTCTTTGTCTCTTGTTATAGCCTTTGTTTTAAAGTCCATTTTGTCTGGTATTTGTCTGAGTATTTCTACTCAAGGTTTTTTGTTTGCTTATTTCTATTTTTATGAAATATCTTCTTCCATCCCTTCAGTCTGTGTGTGTCTTTCAATATGAAGTGAATCTCTTGTAGGCAGCATATGCAAGGGTCTTCTTTTCTTATCCATTCAGCCACCTTACTTTTGTTTGGAGCATTTAATCCATTTACATATAAAGTAATTGTTGATTGATATGTAGTTACTGCCATTTCGTTATTCATGTCATTGATTTTTTTTCTTCTTTTTTTTTTTCCTAAAGAAATCTCTCCAATATTTCCTGTAATACTGGCTTGGTGGTGAAAAACTTCTTTAGTTTTTTTCTTGTCTGGGAAGCTCTTTATCTGTCCTTCAATTCTAAATGATGGCTTTGCTAGGTAGAGTAATCTTGGTTGTAGGTCCTTGCTTTTCATCACTTTAAATATTTCATGCCAATCTCTTCTGGTCTGCAAAGTTTCTGTTGAGAAATCAGCTGATAGTCTTATGAGAGCTCCCTTGTAGGTAACTAACTTGCTGCTTTTAATAAGTTCTCCTTTGTATTTAACCTTTGGCATTTTAATGATGATGTGTCTTGGTGTGAGCCTCTTGTTTAGTACTCTCTGAGCTTCCTGGGCTTGCACGTCTATTTCCTCCACCAGGTTAAGAAGTTTTTCTGTCATTACTTCTTGAAATAGTTTTTCAATTCTTTACTGTCTCTCTTCTCCTTCTGGTACCACTATGATGCAAATGTTGTTACCTTTGATGTTGTTCCAGAGGTCCCTTAAACTATCCTCATTTTTTTAAATTCTTTTTTCTTGTTGCTGTACTGATTAGATATTTTCTGCTACCTTATCTTCTAAATCACTAATTTGATTTTCAGCTTTATCTACTCTCCTGTTAACTCCTCCTAAGGTATTATTTGTTTCAATTATTGTATTCTTCATTTCTGACTGGTTGTTTTTTTATGTTTTTTATCTCCACTTTATGTTTTCAATCTCTTTGGAAAATCCTCACTGAGTTCATTTATTCTTCCCCTAAATTCATTGAGCATCCTTGTAACCAGTGTTTTGAACTCTGCATCTGATAGATTGTTAGTCTTCATTTTGTTTAATTCTTTTTCTGGAGCTTTCTTCTGTTCTTTCCTTTGGGACATGTTTCTTTGTTTCCAAATTGTGGCCTCCTCCCTTTGTTTCTATGTATTAGGTAGTGCTGCTGTGTGTCCCAGTCTTAGTAGAGTGGCCTTATGTATTTGGTGTCCTGTGGAGCCCAGTGGTACAGCCCTCCCTTGTCATCTGAGCCAGGTGCTCAAGATGACTTCCTGTAGTAGTTAAGACCTGGTGGCTGTTTGCATGTCAATAGAAGGGATTGGCCCTCAGGTTGATTTGTGAAGTGACTGTGACTACAGTGGTAGACCAATTATGCAGGGGCTGACTGTGAAGTAGGATTGGCTTTAGCAGGACCCTGGTGCCTGCCCAATCTGCCCTTTAGGTGTGTCCTTCTTAGATGTACCCCTGGTGATGCTTTGGATCAGACCACAGCTGGCCACTGGGCTTGCAGGCCTGGGCCTCCTGAGAGGAGCCCTGCCACAGGCCAAGGTCAGCCATAGCCTGTTTTCTCCTCTGATCTTCTATGTCATCTAGCATGTAGTTGATATTTATTTCTTTTTGTCTTTCCCATGGCCTCTGCATGCATGTGCCTTCAGAGGCTAGTCTCTTACCCTCAGTTTTCTCATCTATAAGGAAGTAAAGGCCTAACATGAACTCTAAAACATGGATCTAGTAAAAAGTATTCACATTATTACCAGTTGTTCAATAAAGTGATAGATATAATATTATGAATATGTACATGTAATTATTTTTGCACTAGTATTTTTATGAATCTCTTATTTTTCCATCTTTACTATAATATATCATGTAATAGGATGCATGGACATACGTGACAGGATGTAAGAACTCACATGTTTTTAGTAAAAATATTCTAGGAAATTAAACTTCTCAAGATTTTTTTGTATGAATAGTAGCTAAACTCATATTTTTTATTAATTAGTCAAAATATATAATACTAAAGGAAACTATAGGTAGGTACATCTAAATCTTGTCAAGTTAAAAAAGAAAAGCAAAATTGGAAGATAAAAAATATTTTCACTAAAAAAAAAGAAAAAAAATACATTGGTAAAATACATTTTCCTTCCTAAAATAAGAAAAACAAGGCATTCCAATAACTTTTTTTTATAGTATATCAAGACAGTTATACTGACTTTCATAGAAAGACAGATTTAAAATTACCTGAATTCAACTGCAGTTTCATCAGAGCTACTCTGTTCTATTTACTTAACCATCATTCATCATCTAATTCAAACAGTTTATAGAGAGAGAACATAAATTCTAACCCCAAGTAAGGAATGTTATCAATGAGTTTGGAAGTTTACATTTTGTTGGTGTGAAGTCACTATTTGCTGTCACTGGTGATCAATGACCCCTCAAGGTCTTTAGCCAAATGCTATCTTATTAGGGTGAGCAAGTTTCACAGTTTCAATGGGCTTTACTTATAAATCTTAGAACTCGATTCTCCACTGAAATTCACTCAATTACACTTTAGTGATTTAAAATAAACTATTTTCAAAAGTGGCATAAATTAACAAAGAAATGATTGGTATTTTAGAAACTGTGACTGATGAAAGAGAGGAGAAAGGATTATTTCTATAAATAAACAGAAACTTAAAACCTTTTAGCAAGATCATTCATGTCATCCAGTTTAATCTCTTGTGAAAATTGTTCTAATCTCCTGGCAGTTTGACAATCTCTTCCAGTAAATAGACAGATATCATGTTCTTCTCTATTAATACATAAATACTTGGGTTAATATTTTACTGAATTATAGTAAAATAGTAGTTTTTTCTCAGTTCCAGTAGTTATTGACATTTTAACCCATTTATCTCTGATTTATTCAAGTTCTTGATAGTGTCCCTCTCCTCCCAAAAAAATAATGCATTTTGCCTAAAGGATGTATAGTTATGACAATTTGACATATGCTTTTTTCCTTTCTGAAGGGGTTAGTTCCAGCTATACAATTGTCATTTCATGGTGCAATAGTCTTCAACATTATTTCTTATATGGTGAATATTTGTGCCATCACAAGATTTTAAAAATCTATAGAAAAAGTAACATGACCTTTTACATTAAATTCCAAATTTTGTTGAAAAACACTGAACTACTTCAACTTAAAATTACAACTAGCTATATACAAAGGATAAATTGGAAGAAATGCCCAATGATACGTGATAGGGTAAATATGATAGTTAAGATGTTTATAAACATTAATCTCTTTTTCGGTGCATTTCTTGTTACCATGGGGAGCTATCGGAATTCTGGCAATGCCCCGGTAGCACGCGATTCTCGGTTCTTACTGCTAACAAAGAAATGAATTCCAATTCAGAGATAGTTATGAGAGATAAGATTTATTAAAGACATATTTTGAGGTAGAAACAGATCATCTCTAAACAGACTGTGTGGAAAAGAAAGTACACTCCCTGAGAGGAGCGGGTTACAGCAAGAGAGCTGTAATCCCATGGAAGAGGGAGGTCTGTATTATATTAGGGCTGCAATAGGTGTTTACAAGGCTCCTCCCTAAGTGATTAGCATATGAGGTCATTTTGATTGACACTTGGCTCCTATATAATTCCCTGAGTACTGTGCATGTGCTTACGCAGAATTCAGTCTGTTATAATTAGATTCATGAACTTCGGGCATAGACATGGTATAATGAGGCCCAGGTTGTGGGCAGGTTATGGCAGTACTTTCTGCGCAAGTGTCTGTTGTCCGATTAAACCAGCTATAGGTTTATGGCCCTCAAGTCCTTTGTCTCTCAGGATGTAAGAGTGATTCTTTAACTACAAAAGGGATGTTCTTTGGATGGTGTGGGGACTGTCCCTGTGCTGGGTGTCTGTTCCTTTGTTCTCCTGTTGTTCATGTCTGACTAACTACCTAACATTCCCATGTTGATTGAACTTCTTCTTTAAGCAGCTAACTGTAAGAATGAGTACTTCTAAGGAATTTTTTTTTATCATTTTACAAAAGAAAGTAATACAAATATTCACGATCACATTATTTGCATAATTAAGAATTCATGATTTACATGAAGCTGGACATCCCTCAGTTAAAGGAAAATAGGATCCTCCTCTCTAACTCTCCTATTTACTCACCAGGATAGTATGCTAGGAAGGCAAAAACCTGCATGTGACCTTGTTGAAGAATGGTGGACTTTGTTTTCAAATAGGTATCACAGATACTCTTAAAGAAGTTTAGTGCTAAACTGTTGCATAATACTGTGTAGTTCAATTTGCTGTGCATAGGCCCAGATTTACAATACATACTCTTAAACCCCAGCCAGTTGTCTGGCAAATTTGTGCTGTAGGTTATAAGGGGACGGGACAGAGTTTGAAGGGGCTGGAATAAATCCATTACCGATGCTAGATAAACAGCTCAGAGACCATGTCTTATTGCAAAGAGGATCAGCATCATCAATTTTATATATAAAAAAAACAACAAATCTATGGTAATCTTATCCTCTACATTTTCATTAGGAGTTGTTTTGAAAGCTCCTAAGATGACACTTTTTAGCCTTAGATGCAGAATGAATGGAACATGCTAGGAATTCAAACGAAACTGTTCTTTTTTTACATTAGCTTTTAAATTTGGTTTACAATGAAGAGAATACAAATAGAATGTTGTGTCTTCATTTTATTTATTATCCTCAGATTCTCAGGAATTACACATGAATGAATTATTTTTTCATTGAATTGTGATACTAAAATGAAGTGACTATATTTAATATATGCATAATGCACCTTGATTAGATCATAGTGGTAATTATTTTATTGTAATTTTATAAGCCATATAATTATTATATTATTATAATTTTTAAAATAAAAAAGAATTTTATTGCTTAAAAATATTCATAAGATGTGACTTAAAATATAGATTTGACTGTTTTAAAATAAAATCATTCCCCCCACCCCCAATGATAAATTTGCAAGTGTGAGAATATTCACTTAAGTAGCATTGCAAGAATAATTTCTGGAACTATTTCAAGTAGTAGCAATAAGTATTACTATAGTTACAAACTTTATGTGATTAATTTTAAAGGGGAAAATTAATTTGAATGTGTAAGTTCCACTACAGTTATTGTAAACTAAGTTACATTCTTGTATATCACCCTTTATTTTGAGTGTGGGAGGCTCTGGATATGGTTGCAAAATCTACATTTCAAAGAGTGACAGGTGCCACTAATAAACACAAAACAGTATGAATGATTCAGAGATTTCCCTAGAATCCACTAAGATTGTTTTTACTCAATCCTATATCTATCTGTGAGTATGACATATCCTCTCTTGCTCTTCTTAATCACTTTGAGTGAATAATCTAAGACCTTCTGTTTCTTCAGACGAACAAACATTTCTGAGGTGCTGCTCTCTTCAACCGCTAAAATTCACAGTTCTGTTTTTCTTGTACCCCACATATCAACAAATGGTCATGAGTTTGAGTTCACATGGCTTTGGCTTTGTTATAACAGATGTTGGAGGGGGTAAGTTAAAGGAATAATTTGCATGTAGCTCATTCAGTAATGAAAAGTGTACAGGAACCTCACAGACAGACAGGCCAAAAAGAAAGTTAACTTTTTCTCTGTCTTCCAAAGCTTGGATATTCTGTTTTTTTCCTTCTTTTCTCCATCTCATTTGTATTAAAAAATAAAATATAAAAACTGAGTTTGGTTTTCATTCCTCACTGTCAATATCGCTTCTAAAATATTTATATTGATTTGTTGGGACATAAACTAGAAAAATTAATAAGAGTTCCCAACCATTCTCATTATATGTAGCTGTCATTTTTACTGCTACTTCATCATCACATTCCTTACAATTAATTTTTTCATAGAACTCAAAGAAAATCAATGTTTTATTAAATGTCACAATTTCTTGTTTTCCCAAAATGTAACAGTTAAGTCTATTTAAATTATTTACTTTAATCCTTAATACAAGTAATAATTTTCAATACACTAGAGAAGAAAACTCTCCATTCAATCCATTCAATACTCCACAGCGAGAAGAGAGATAAAAAGGAGGATTAGAAAGAAAGAGTTCGTATCTCTGTCTATTCTATTTCTATAACATATATTTGATATTTTGTTTAAAATATAATTAATTAGTTTGTCACTATGAATCAAGTTATATTCTAAATAAACAGTATTGATTCTTCCTTCCATCATAATTGATATGTATAGTTACTTAGTTTCTTTTAAATCAGATTTATTTGTCACTTTCATTTTTTAAAAATACCTTTTTAATAATTTTATAGCCATAAAATATCAATCTTGAGTTCCAATTTCCTTATGACTAAAATAATTTTCAAATTTCTGTTATTGGTGGATCATAGTCATTTAGTTAATAAAATTTGAAACAAAAACATCTCATATTTCTTAATATTTTGACATTTTAGAATAGAAAAGTTTAAGACTTTAACATTTTTAAATTTTATTTTATTTTCTAGTTCAGAAGTGTAAAACATCTCCATAGGCAAAATAATAATTTGACTCTGTTAACTGGCCTTAAATTCTACATTAGTCACTAGAGAAATCAAGTCTGATTATCTCTTCTAGATATTATTTTAGCATATCGCACACCTACTTCAAAATCTAGCACAATTGCTCCTGTCTGACAGCAAGCTTGTTAGAATAAATATTACCAAGCATTGGTATCAAAGTTCATTTTAAAAGGCTACAGATTGCAACATCTAATTAATACATTTAAATGAAAGGGAGGAACAATGCTTGTGAGAAGTACTAGAATGTTAAAACTGAATGAAACCATAGAAGGGTGCACAGGTGCTTCTGCTAATTAATGAGAGAGACCAAGAGTAGAGCTGCAAAATATATCTTGATTCTACTAGAAACTATTCACTAGAAACTGTATATATGTTTTTTTATATATATATATTTTTAATTATAGTTAGCATAGAATATTATATTAGTTTCAGGTATAAAACACAGTGATCAGACATTTCTATAAGAGATAAGTGGTCACCCCAATAAATACTCATCTGACATCATACATAGTTATTATAATACTACTGACTATATTCCTCATGCTATACTCTACATCTCCATGACTTTTGTAACTACCAACTTGTACCTCTTAATCCCCTGCCCCCTTCACCCATCCTCCATCCCCTAATCTGACAAACATCAAAATGTTCTCTGTATCTATGAGCTTGTTTCTGATTTCTGTTGTTTGTTTATACAGTTCTCTTGATTCTACATATGATATTTGTCTTTCTCTGTCTGACTTACTCCACTCAGAGTAATACATGCTAGGTCTATCCATGCTATTGGAGATGGCAAGATTTCATTCTTTTTTTTTGGCTGAGTTACATTCCATTGATAGACACCCAGGATGCCTCCATATCTTGGCTACTGTAAATAATACTTCAATGAAGATATAAATTTTTTAATTTATTCTTATGGTGATATTGGTTAACAAAATCCAATAAGTTTCAACTGTACACTTTAACATTAAGGCATATATATATAATTTACACTGGGTGTTCACCTCCCATAGTTAGATTTCTTTCTGTCACCACATATTTGAACCCCTTTACTCCATCTTCCTCTTCCCTTCCACCCCCTACCCTCTGGTAACCACTAGTCAGTTGTCGCAAATGTCAGTGTTTCATCTTTTCTTATGGCTGAGTAATATTCCATTGTATAGATGTGCCACAGCTTCTTTATCCAATCATCTATCATAGGATACTTCGGTTGCTTCCATGTCCTGGCGACTGTGAATAATACTGCTATAAACTTCGGTGTGCAAATAGAAGATATGTATTTATGTGTCCCTTCAAAGTAGCGTTTTCAGTTTCTTCAGATAAGTACTCAGAAGTGGAATTGATAGGTCCTTCTTCATCTCTTGTTACAGCCTTTGTTTTAAAGTCTATTTTGTCTGATATGAGTATTGCTACCACAGTTTTTGTTTATTTCCATTTTAGTGAAATATCTTTTTCATCCCTTTATTTTCAGTCTCTGTGTGTCTTTCAATTTGGAATATCTTGCAGCATATGTAAGGGGTTTCTTTTCATTTTCTTTTCATTCAACCACTTTTTGATTACAGAATTTAATCCATGTGCATTTAAAATAATTGTTGCTAATATTTAATTATTGCTATTTTATTGTTTATTTTTTTTATCTTGTTTTCTTTTTTCTTCTTAAAGAAGTCCATCTAACATTTCCTGTAATACTAGCTTGATGTTGATGAACTCCTGTAGCTTTTTCTTATCTGGGAAGCTCTTTATCTGTCCTTCGATTCTAAAGGATATCTTTGCCAGGTAGAGTAATCTTGGTTGTAGGTCCTTGTTTTTCATCACTTTGTATATTTCATGCCAATCTCTCCTGGCTTGCAAAATTTTTGTTGAGAAATCAACTGACAGTCTTATGGGAGCTACCTTATAGGTAATTAATTCCTTTTCTCTTGCTGCTTTTAGGATTGTCTCTTTGTCTTTAACCTTTGACATTTTAATGATGATGTGTTCTGGTGTGGGCCTCTTGAGATCATTTTCTTTGGGCCTCTGTGTGCTTCCTGGGCCTGTATATCTATTTTCTTTTCCACTTAAGGGACGTTTTCTGTCTATTTCTTGAAATAGGTTTTCAATCCCTTTCTCTCTCTTCTTCCAGTGTGCCTATGACGGGAATGTTGATATACTTGATGTTGTCCCAGAGGCCTCTTAAATCATTCTCACTTTTTCAGATTCTTATTTCTTGTTGCTGTTCTGGTTGGGTATTTTCTGCTACTTTCTCTTCTAAATCACTGATTCAGACCTCCACTTCATCTAATCTATGGTTAATTCCTCCTAATGTATTCTTCCTTTTGGTTATTGTATTCTTCATTTCTGACTGATTGTTTTTTATGTTTTTTATCTGCTCTTTATGTTTTCAATCTCTTTGTTAAAATTCTCACTGAGTTCATTTACTCTTCCCCTAAGTTCATTGAGCATCCTTATAACCAGTGTTTTGAACTCTGCATCTGGTAGATTGCTTGTCTCTATTTTATTTAGTTCTTTTTCTGGAGCTTTGTTCTGTTCTTTCCTCTGGGACATGTTTCTTTGTCTTCCCATTTTGGCTGCCTCCCTGTGTTTGTTTCTATGTGTGAGGAAGGGCTGCTATGTCTTCCAGTCTTAGTAGAGTGACCTTATGTTGTAAGTGTGTTGTTGGTCCCAAAGATACAGTCTTCCTTGGTCACTGAGCCACGTGCTCAAAATATGTCTCTTGTATGGGTTGTATTGCCCTCCTATTGTAGTTGAGCCTTTGTTGCTGTTTGGTCATCAGTGGAAGGAATTGATCATAGGGCTGATTGGTTGTGATAACTGGCTGTGACCCATGGAGGAGCTGTTGTGCAAGAGCTGACCCTACAGAGCAGAATTAGCCTTAGCAGGGCTCTGGTGCCTGCACTGTCTGCCTTTCAGTTGTGTCATCCTCAGATATGATCCTCAATATTGCTCTAGCTCAGACTGAAGCCGGCCACTGAGCAAGTAGGCTGGGGTCCTCTGGGAAGTCCCCTGCCACAGGCCAAGTTTAGCTAAAGCCTGTGCACTACCCAGGACTGCGTGGCATGACCCACTACGCATTCCACAGATGGCCATCACCCACACTGGGTGTGGAAGTGCCTCAAGAGGCCAAGCCACAATCTGAAGTTGGCTGCTGTTTGTGCCGGGCTTGGAACTGCTCAGACAAAGGTAAGGGACATGCTGAGGCCAAATGTTGCCTGTTTAGATTTTGTGAACCTTTGAGAGATTTTAGGAAAGTCCTCAACCTAAGCCAAGACAGGCCATTTATATGGAAAATCCACTGGAAGTGGCTTGAGTGGGCCCACACATTGGGAGGGACAGTATCTCAAGGGATCACCAGTGTGGGGTGACCAGTGTTAGTTATGTTGATGGAGACTCAGTAATGGCACCCACCTGAGTCTGAAATCTGGTAGGAGAGGGCTCAACAAAAAAGTGCCCCTTGCCAGCAATTCTGTCTAAAAGAAAGCTGTCCCTCCAGCCCCTGCTCTGAAGCCAGACGGTTCAGTTCCTCCCCATGTCTTCTTCGAGGTATTGCTTCAGTGCTGGAGCTCAGAGAGGAAGCCTGTCCATAAGTAAGTCTGCACATGGGCCCCTTAAAAGGAAATTCTGTGACTCCTTCAGTCCTCCATCTCACTCAGCTACTAGCTCCACTGGTTTTCACAGCCAGAAGTTTTGGGGACTTCTTTTCTTGGCACTGGAACCCTGGGCTGGAGAGCCCAATTTGGAGCCAGGACCCCTCACTCCTCTGGGAGGAACTCTGCAGCCAATATATGAGACCAGCCCATTTCACCTCTCCACCCCTCCTACTGGTCTCAAGGTGGCCTCTTCTGTGTATTCCTACTTGTAGAACTTCTTTTCAGCTAGACATAGGCAACATAGAAGAAAACAAACAACTCACTGAATGGGAGAAGATGATACTTTCACAGCTACAGAGATGTACTTGGCACATTTCAGAGATGACAGTGTAATATAAAGCTAAAAGTAAGTCAAAAGAATGGTCAGCCATTGCAAATTTCAACTAAAATAAAATTCCAAAAAGAGATTAGAAAATAAACAATACAGATTTGTTCAAACTCTGAATGTTTGAGCCTGTAAGTCCAGGAAAGCCTTTGGTTTTAGATAAGGGGCTAGTTTGCTGTTGCAACTATTAAGATCTTTCTGATACTTCATCAATATTTTATGAAATGAAGGGGGCAGAGGGGTCATAGTCACTGAGGCGAAGTTAACATTTAAAATCTTTCTTTTACATATTGTACTCTAGAAAGCAAGAAGATAATTCTTTTTCTAGAGGAAATTCATTTTTATGTAAAAAGCAGATAAATTTAGCTTTATCAAAAGCTAACAGTTATGCAGTAGCCATGACCTGTTTTTACATAATGTCTTTCTTATATGTCTTAGACTTCAAATCCAAGGTAGATAATGCAAATATATTGCTTTATTTCTTTTTACTTTATTGCTATTTATACACATGCTTGAAACCTTACTAATTCTCATTTTTCCATTTCCTGAAAGAGAATCATAATTAATCCTTCCTTTCTTTTCTGACTAGTTAATGCAATGAAGCTCAGTAAACTAAACTATTTTCCATTTACCTTTGGGTACCTAGCTTCAATTTCTATATTAATCACTAAGAAATAAATGTGGATCCCTCATTCCATTAAAAAAAATGGATGTCCATAGAGAATGTAGTCAATAATATTGCAACGACTATGTATAGTGCCAAGTGAGTACTATGCTAATTGGGGAGATTACTGCGTAAATTATGTAAATGTCTAACCACTATGCTGTACACCTAAAACTAACATAAAATAATATTGAATATCAACTGTAACCAAAAAATAATAATTTTTAAATGAACATCCTGAAACAAGACTACTATCACAGTACAATTTTCAATTATCAAACTTTTTGACCCTAAAGGAGTACTATATGAAGCTTTCATTATTTAATAACTTTATTTAAAAGCATGACAAAGTAAAATGGCTATATTTAAATAATTTAAGATAAGAGTAAATGTATAGTAACAAGACAATTAGTTTTGTAAATTATTTGCATTTAAGAACTTTTGATAGATACGATTTAGAATCATAAGGAATTCTGAGTTAACTAAAAATAGACCTTACTGTAAAAGTAGAGTGGAGGCAAGTGAAAACACAGAATTTAAGCCAAAATCAATTCACATCAAACTGATCACTTTATTTAATCTCCATCAAAAATGCTTCATCATTCACAGTGTATACATATATCAAATCAATGTGTTGTACACTTTAAATATCTTACAAATTTTGTCAATTATATCTCAATAAGAAAAATATTTTAAAAATTAAAATTCAAAGAATGTTTTACTACAGGCACACCAAAAGTCAGAAAATTTAAAATAAACATAAACTACTTTACGTGAAAATAAATGTACTGCATTAACATCCAGAAGATTAAAACTGTGTATTTTTTCTAGCTTTTGAACAGAAGTAACATTAATGATTTCTTTCTAGCCTCTGTCTTAAGTCTGATTAAAATCTTCCCCCCATCCATGGGGAGAAGAGGAGGTAATGAAAAAAGAAATATTAGCACATATTAAATAACAAAAGTTTCTTGAGGGACAAGTTAAGAAAATAGATCAATATATTTAGACACTTAGGAAAATAACACAACTCAGAAACTTGATAGGTCGATTCTTATCAAGTGTCTCTGAACTGTACCAGTGTCATTCCAGCACCCAGGCAATTTTGGCACTAAGAAATAATCTCCTGAGTCTTCTACATGTTGAGGAAGAAAGATGCTCATTTATTCCATGATCTTACACCCTTTCCTTTGAATCTAGCTAACCATGGTTCTACCCTCTTTCTTTTCTCACTTTGGGCAATCCTCTCCTATCACCTTGCATTCAATTATCACTTGAGATAAAGACTCTGAAATCTCTATCGTGAATCAAATGCATCAAGGGATCTCATTTATTTAACTTTTTCTATATTAAATTGTGTTTAAGTGTATCCTCCTCAGCCATGTCCTCTGAAATACTTATGGAGATACTGCTTCAATGATACCACTATTCCTTTTTGTTTCATTTTTACACTCAACATATATCTCTCTCATAATTACCTACCAACTTCTCCAAATTCCCATCTTCAGAGTAACAAACTCTTTTGAACATCTGTCTGGCCTTTGTTTCAGTAATTTATAAAATTATAGATAGCCATTAGGTTACTTTACTTCTGACACCAGGCCACTCACAGTGCCTTGCTGCTGCTCCTTGGAGCCCAAATCAGTATGATTTTAATCTTTTGAAGTTTATTAAGACTTGTTTTGTGGTCTAACAGATGGTCTATCCTGGAAAATGTTCAATGTGCACTTGAATGTATATTCTACTCTTTTTTGATGAAATGTCCTAAACATATTATTTCATTACATCTGGTCCAAAGTATGATTTCAAAGTCACCATTTCTTTGTTTATTTTCTGTCTGGATGCACTATCCATTGATGTCAGTGAGATGTTAAAGTCCTCTACTATTACTGTATTATTGTTGATCTTTATGTTCATTAATATTTGCTTTATATATTTAAATGTTCTTATGTTGGGTACATAGACTTTTTGAGAGTTATATCCTCTTTTGGGTTTGATCCCTTTACTATTATTAAGTGCCCTTCTTTACCTCTTGTTACAGACTTTGTTTTAAAGTCTATTTTGTCTGATATAAATATGAACCCCAACTTTTTTTCATTATTGTTTACAGAAAATATCTTTTTCAATCCTTTTACTGTGTATGTGTATGTGTGTGTGTTTGTGTGTGTGTGTGTGTGTGTG
>NW_011889262.1:1531309-1543131 GCF_000151845.1 Pteropus vampyrus
TAAAGTAACTGTTGATAGGTATGTAGTTATTACCATTTTAGTAATGGTTTTCTGATTGTCTTTGTAGTTTTCTTTTTTTCCTTATTCTCTTGTTCTATTCTCTTGTGTGTTGATGACTTTCTATAGTTGTGTTTAAATTCTTTTCTCATTTTTTCTTGTATTTCTCTTGTACATTTTTGTGGTTACCATGTGCTTCATATATCTCAAGCTGTGTTTATAGCGCTCTATTTTAAGTTGATGATTCCTTAAGTTTGAACACATTCTAAAATCACTATAATTTTTACTCATCCATTCACGATTCTGTTTTTGTCATTATTGTTTACCACTTTTCTGTGTGTTTACTTATTATTATAAGTACTGAGTATATACACAGACACACACAATCTAATCACACACAATCTAATTTTTCCTTTTAACCTTTGTGCTAGCTTTGTAACTGGATGGTCCACTGTTTGCTCTTGTCAGCAATTTCTTCCCCTTTTCTATATTTTCTTTTTCATAGTTTTGATCTTTTCTATTAAAGGAGTCCCTTTAACATTTCTTATAATACTGACTTAGTAGTGATGATTTTTTTTAGATATTTTTGTTTCCGGAAATCTCTTTATCTCTCCTTTGGTTCTAAATGACAGCTTTTCTGGGTAGAATAGTCTTAGCTGTAAGTCTTTGCTTTTTATCATTTTGAATATATTATGCAACATCTCCTGGCCTGCAAAATTTCTGTTAAGAAGTCAGCTGATGGTCCTTTGGAAGTTCCCTTGTATGTAGCTAACTGCTTCTCTCTTGCTATTTTTAAAAGTATCTCTTTGTCTTTCATCTTATTTCCGTGATGGGAGCTATAAGATGATCTGTCATTGCTTGCCACTGTGCTGAGCTTGGAGGCATTTGAGAAAAGCTGTACTGTGAACCAGGACCAGTTGCCACTACTGCCAGTCTTGGGACCTTTTGATGGGCACTATCACATGAGCTGAAGTCAGTTGCCATTTGTGCCAGGCTTATGGTCACTTAGTTGAAGCTATCTCTAACCTAAGACTGGCTGTAGTTTATGCCACGCTTGGGGCCACTGGATAGTAGCTACAATGTAAGTTTAGACTGGTCACCACATGTGCTAGGCTTAGGGCTTCTTAGAAAGAGTTACTGGGCATGTCAAGGCCAGCCACTGCTTATTTGGGTTTTGTAAAATTTTGAGAGATTTTAGGAAATTCCACAGTATAAGCTGGAAGTGGCTTGGGCCAAGCATGTGAGATGGTTGGGGTGTAATCTCAGGGAATCACTAGGGTGGAAAAAGCATTAGAGGTTAATGAAGATCTCATATTCAGCACCAACCTCCTACTGCTGGCTGAGGGCAGTAAGGACTTGACAAAGGGGTAATGGTTCCTGACAATACTTCTGTTTCCGGAGAGGAGCCCTGATCTCTGCTCCTCCTGGACTCACCCTGAAACTAATCAATTCAGCTTTTCCCCTTATATCGTTAGCATTTTTTGAGCCACTGTCCCTGCACCAGAACACAGAGTAACTCATTCTGTGTGAGAGTGAGTCTGTGCATGAGTCCCTCAAGAGAAATGACTGGGACTCCAGTGGCCCTCCATCTCACTCAAATGCAATACCTGCTGTCTTCACAGTCACATGTTATAGGGAGTCCTCTTCCTAGTACTAGTGCTTCAGAATAGAGAGCCGAGTATGGATCTGGGACCACTTGCTCCTCATGAGGTCCTCGGCAGCCAAGATATTCCTCCCAATTCTTATTTATCACACCGTGGATGTGGGACTTGCTTGTTCCATGTCTGCACACCTCCTACCAGTGTTGTCTGGCTTCTTCTATATATTTTTAGTTATAGGACTTCTATTCAACTAGTCTTCAGGTGGTTCTCGATAGTTGTTCTATATTTTAGTTATATTTTGGTGAGGTCATGGCAGGAGATGAGCACAGCATTTACCTACTCTGCCATTTTGGCCAGAAATCCCACAGCCACAAACTTTTTAAAAGCTCAGGGTTTCTTAAACTTTTTTCCAAGCAGTTGATTTTCAAAACAATTATTTTCAGATTAAAAAATAATAAAAGGAGTAAATTTTACAAGATGTCAATTCAAAATCGAATAGTCTTTTTTAAAAAAAATTTTGAAGCTCTAAAGAAATGTAAACACATCTGAAATTATGTTCAGAATGTATATCAAGGAAAATCAAACAAAGGCACTATTCATAGTCTAATTAACAGTTAAAATGAGTGCATTTAGGAAGCAAAGGAAATCATCTATTTCTAATCTAGATCTCAAACTGTCATTTGAGAATCTTGTCACTGTTTCAAGCTGTCTTGGAAAGTGGGTTATTACAATTTTAAAATATGCAATTTCTCACCACATGGTACATACAATTTTGTACACAGTACACAATTCATTTTTCTTAATTTCTCTGCTATATGTGCTGGTATATGTTCAGGACATATGAAGTACGCTTGTATATTTTTTAACTTTTGTTTAAGTTTTAGAACTGAAATCACTAAAAGTAGACATTAATGCTCTTTGTATAACTGGCATTTCTAAACTTCCCAACATTTTGATGAAGATATTTCAATATTTTCAGTAAAAATCAACTCTTCAATGTTTTGTTTGTTCACTAAAAGAGGAAGTTTGTTTTGCACCTGATTTGCTCAATGTAACTTAAGTCACCCATTTATCCACTTATTACCCATTACCACACTATAATATGTGGTGGTGGGAGGTTTGTTTTATGGGCTCTGTTAGCCAGAGATTACAAGTAATTATTCTATGTGCTTGCTATCTATTGTCCTCAAAATTGTGTGATCAGAAAAGAAGATGGCCCTTTTGAGAAATTGAAATGAGCATTACACACCTCTGTACATTGAGTGCATAGACCCTTAGCGCTCTTTAGGTGGCAGTGAATGCACATTCTCATGTTCACAATAAGCTATTTAGTCAATGCATATGCAGGGATCACAATAAACATCATTTATACATTATTTTGTTTTGCATATATTTATATAATTTTAATATTGAAAAATCACATCTATCATTTACAAAAAAAACAAATCACTAGATATGTTGCTACATTACTTTGCAAACCAAAGCAGTGAGGTCATTATTAGCCAGAAAGTAGAAAGAAAACATATTAATAAATTATTTAATTATATATTAAATTGCACTGTGATATTGATTACTACAAATCAAAGTGTCATTACAGTAGAACATCAATATATCTCTGTATTCCACATTCTAGAAGCAGTGGGAGTATAGAAATATATGGCAAATAGGAAAAATAGATGAGAACTCAAAAAAGTAGTGTTTTTCTATCTTTGTCAGCAGCAAGAAAACTTTTAACCATTGCTGCTTACGTGTAACATTAACAACTAGATATCAATTCTAATGGTAAAGTCCAATTAAAAATAAAAGATCCTTGAAGCAAGTAAATTCCATGTTTTTAAAATTTAAAAAATGACCATTAATCTTCAGTATTTTGTTACAAAACATCAGAGATACTTTGCAAATTTCAGAAGAAGTATGAAAGAGTATCAATATAAAGACTATCTTACTAGACAATTTGTAACAGTCTAAACATAAAATAATAAATAGTAATTTATTATGTTTTATTTGAAAATCATATATAATATTTTGCTGATACAATAATTAAATTTTATTAGAAAAGTTGAATTTTTAAAAGGGCATGCCCTCATAACATTCAAAATAAATAAAAACGTTAATATAAATTGTACACATGAAGAGTTTTAATATAAAAGACTAGACAAAAATAACAAATTGAGGCATTCATTTATATAAGAATTTTATTTCCTCTATAAATTAAAGTAATATTCATAAATGCATTATTCACTATTAAAAACAAATCCTGAAACTTAGAAGTTTAATAAAAGTTTTTTCTCATGTTCAAATATCAGCTCCATTCACATTCTATTAATGGTAATTCAGTCTCATAACCACAATTAACTATAAGAAAGATGATAGAGTTGAATTTTCTGCTCCAGAGGAAAATGGAAATTGTCTATAAATAATTAGCCAAGCTATACCCTAGTATGAGATCATGTTTCTACCTCTGTAAACATGAAAAAAATAAATAATAAATTCGGGATTTCTGAGGAACCTAAGTATTCTAGAAAAATAACTACTGTAAAGGATGATATCGTAAATATTTTAGTCTTTGTAGGCCACATAGTCTCTGTCTCAACTACTCAACTCTACCATTGTTGTGCAAAAGCTGCCATAAACAATACCTAAATGAATAAGTGTAGCTGTGTTTCAATAAAACCGTACTTATAGAAACAATGGCAAGTCTGGTATAGTTTGCTGACCTCTACCTTCAATGGAGGATGATTGATCAGCAATGGCTGGCAGAAATATTAATTAAGTACAAAGGAACTTCAAAAGGTAATTAGCTCTAGTCCTCACACATAGTAAATATGTAAAAATAACTTTTAACAATATTCTAAGAAAACAAATTAGCCAAATGTCTTAAAATGTAATGATAATTATATCTCCTAGGACAAATATTCTCTAGTTAGATCTAGTAATTATAATGAAATTAATATATATAAATATATATATATATATATATATATACTTGTAATAGTGTGTCAATAAAGCAAGTAATACAATTACAAGAAAATGAGAAATGATAAAAGCACACATTTGAGGTGAAACAGATTGCGTAATACAAAGCTAATGTGAATATGTGGAGATTAAATATTATCAATTTGGCACAATTTAGGTTTAATGATAAATGGGAAGTTCAGCATGATGATTAGTGATGTGAATTTAAATAACTTTGGCCTGCCCACCAGAACCTGTACCTTGAAAAAAATTGATTAACTCAGATCTTGAGATATTGACTTGTCTAAGCCAACATTTACTTTTTTTCTTTTTTTCTTTCTAGTAAGATTATTCATAACTTGGGAATATAAGCTGGAAAGAAATATAAATAATGGTGATAAAAAAAATTTTTTAAAGTGATATTTATAGAGTATTTATTAATAGTATTTTTAGATTATTTTATGGTAAGTACTCTAATCAGTTTCATTATTATAGCATTGTTTATAATTTGTCTGCTTTTTAAGTTGCAAAGCATTTAAGAAAATGTTTTCTTAGAAATGAAATTTTCATTTAAAAATTTAAAGTGATTATGTTTGCAGTAATTTTATAAATGTTAGGGAATTTAAAATTTTTAAATCCATGCAGACATATGATACTTTTTAGTAATGTGTAACTATTTAGAGGAATTGATTATTTAATCTTTAAAATATGCTAGTTGGTTGACAATCAATAATACTGGATACTATATAACCTACAAATGGTTTTTACAAAACCTTTTATCAATTAAATAAGTTCTTGACAAACTCCAAAACAAAAGTAAAAACACAAAAACAAATCAAATACAAAAACCCTATCATGAAGTAAAACTATAATAGTCTTCAGGAAAAAAAAAAGTTACTTGTATCATCAGCAAGTAAACAATTAAGTATTTTTTTATTTTTATTTTTAGGTATAAATTTATTTTAATTTTCTGATTTTTTAAAAAATTAATTAATTGTTTTTTTAATGGAAACATTGGTTAACAAAATCCAGTAAGTTTCACCTGTACATTTCAACAGTAATGCATATGTATATTTACATTGTATGTTCAGTATATTGACATTGTATGCTCAGCTCCCCCCATATTCTTTCTGTAACCCCATATTCCCTACCCTCTGATAACCACTAGTCTATTGTACCTGTCCATGAGTCTGTTTGTGTGTCATGTTCGTTTGTCGCTTTTAGGTTTATATTCCCCATATGAGTGATATAATCTGATTTTCAACTTTTTCTGTCTGGCTTATTTTGCTTAGCATGATTATCTCAAGGCCCATCCATGTCGTTGCAAATGGCAGTATTTCATTTCTTCTTATGTTTGAGTAATATTCCATTGTTATAGATGTACCACAGCTTCTTCAGCCAATCATCTATTGCAGGACACTTCGTTTGCTTCCATGTCCTGGCCACCGTGAATAGTGCTGCTATGAACATTGTGTGTGAATCTTTTTGGATATAAGTTTTCAAGTCTTTGAGGTAAATACCCAGTAGAGGGATTGCTGGATCATGGCTGCAGCAATTTGCAGTCCCACCAGCAGTGTATGAGGGTTCCTTTTTTTCCAAATCCTCTCCAACATTTGTTATTACTTGTTCTGTTGATAACAGCTATTCTAACAGGTGTGAGATGGTATCTCATTGTGGTTTTGATTTTCATTTCTAATAGCTAGCGATGTTGAGCATCTTTTCATATGGTTTTTGGCCATTTGAATATCTTTTTTGGAGAAGTATCTGTTCAGGTCCTCTGCCCATTTTTTGAGTGGATTGTTTGTTTTGTTGATGTTGTTATTATTGAGTTTTATGAGTTCTTTGTATATTTTGGATATTAGGCCCTTATCAGAGGCATTGCTTGCAAATATATTTTCCTATTCAGATTGTTGTCTCTTTACCTCATTGACAGTTTCTTTTGCTGTGCAGAAGCTTTTAAGTTTACTGTAGTCTCATTCATTTATTTTTGCTTTTATTTCCCTTGCCTTGAGGCCAAATTCATAAAATCTACTTTATGTACAAGGTCCATGAGTTTAGTACCTGTTTTCTTCTGTACAATTTATTGTTTTGGGTCTTATATTCAGGTTCTTAATCCATTTTGAGTTCATTTTAGTGTGTGGTGATAGACAGCAGTGTAGTTTCATTCCTTTGCAAGTGACTTTCCAGTTTTCCCAGCATCATTGATTGAACAGACTTTTCTTTCTCCATTTTATCTTTTTGACTCTTTTGTCAAAAACTATTTGCCCACATAAAAATGGTTTTACTTCTAGATTCTCGATACTGTTCCACTGGTCTGTGCATCTGTTTCTCTGCCAATACCATGCTGTTTTGATTATGGTCGCTTTATAGTATAATTTGAGGTTGTTGTTGTTTTTTTCTATTTCTTTAAAAAATGCCGATTGGCTTTTAATGGAGATTGCATTAAATCTGTATAATGCTTTAGGTAATAAGGTCATTTTAACTATGTTGATTTTTCCAATCCAAAAACACAGAATACCTTTCCATTTCATTGTATCTTTTTCAATTTCTTTTAATAGAGTCTTGTAGTCCTGCACATGTATCATTAGATTTATTTCTAGGTATTTTATTCTTTTTGTTGCAATTTCAAAAGGAATTATTTTTTCACTTCTTTTCCTGACACTTCATTATTAGAGTATATGAATGCTATAGATTTTTGAATATTAATTTTTGTTTCCAGAAACTTTACTGTATTAGCTTGTTGTTTCTAATAGTGTGTTTGTGGAGTCTTGGTTTTCTATATAGAGAATCATGCCATCCACAAATAGTGACAGTTTGACTTCTTCATTTCCTGTTTGGATGCCTTTTATATCTTTCTCTTGCCTGACTGCACTCATTAGGACCTCCAATGTTATATTGAATAACAGTAGTGATAGTGGAGAGCCTTGTGTAGTTCCTATCTTAGAGGGAAAGTATTTAGTTTTTCACTGTCAAGTATAATGTCAGCTGAGGGTTTGTCACATATGGCCTTTATTATGTTAAGGTACTTTCCTTCTATACCAATTTTGTTAAGTGTTTTGATCATACATTGATGCTGTATTTGGTTGAAGACTTTCTCTGCATCTATTGATATGATCTTATGAATCTTATTTTTTAATTTGTTTATGTGATGTATCACATTAAAAGAATTGTGTGTGCCCCTGGGATGAAGCCCACTTGATCATGGTGTATAATCTTTTTAATATGTTGCTGTATTCAGTTCATTAGTATCTCTTTTAGGACTTTCACATCGTGTACATGAGAGATATTCGCCTGTAGTATTCTTTTTTTGTGATATCTTTATTAAGTTTTGGTAACAGGGTAAAACTGGCCTCATAAAATGAGTTAGGAAGTATTATCTCCTCTTCAACTTTTTGAAAGCATTTGAGGAGAATAAGTATTAAATTGTCTTTGAATGTTTTGTAGAATTCTTTGCTGAATTCATCTGGTCCTGAGCTTTTACTTTTTGGTTGTTTTTGATGATTGTTTCAATTTCCATACTGCTGATCTGCCTGTTCACATTTTCTAGTTCTTGATTCAGTCTAAGAAGGTTGTATTTTTCTAAGTACTTGTTCATTTCTTTTAGGTTATTAAATTTGGTGTAATATACTTTCTCATAGTATTCTTGTATGATCCTTTGTATTTCTGCATTGTCTGTTGTAATTTCCTCTCTTTCATTCCTGATTTTGTTTATTTGTGTTATTTCTCTCTTTTCTTTAGTGAGTCTAGCCAGGGGTTTGTCATTTTATTAACCTTTTTAAAGAAACAGCTCTTTGTTGCATTTATTTTTCTATTTTTTGTTTGTTTCTTTGTTTGTTTTCAATTTCATTTATTTCTGTTCTAATGTTGATTATTTTTTTCCTTCTGCTGACTTTAGGCTTCATTTGTTCTTTCTTTTCTATTTTTTTTAAGATGAAGCATTAGGTTGTTTATTTGGGCTCGTTCTTGTTTTTGGAGATAGGCCTGTAATGATATGAACTTGCCTCTTAGGATCGCTTTTGCCATATCCCAAAAGTTTTGATATGTTGTACTATCATTGTCATTCATTTCTATGTATCTCTTGATCTCTCTTTTTATTTTTTCTCTGACCCAGTTATTTTCAGTAGCATTTTTAAATCTCTATGTATTCGTGGTTCTATAATTGACAATAGACCTGAGGTAGCCATAAAAAAAAACACTTCCCATGAGGAAGAATAACTGCTACTATGATTGTACTTACTGCTATTTAAATTATTACCCAAAGAATAAAAATGATTTGTAATTTAATTAATTTTATATAGTGCACTCTTATCATAAACTAAAATCAATATAGGGAGAATATCATAGGTTTCATAAAAATAATTTTGTTTTAGTTTATAAAATATATATGTGAATTGATGTAAATGTCTAGAACTCATGACTGGGTTTTGGTCAGTTGGAGATACTCATGGTATAGTGATGTCATGATTTTCTATGATAGAAAATTGCCAAATCCAAGGCAATTTTTTACTCTGTTCTGGACAACCCACACCTCTACAAAGAATCAATCATTATTCCAGTATGCACAGGTGAGGTGTGCCAACAAAAGTTTGCTGTCACTAATCCAGTGGCATCATGAGTCCTTAATCTGGAATGCAATAAAAGGAGAAATTATATTTAGATAAATAGTTTGCAAATGAGGATAGAGCCTCCAGAAGAAACCAAAAGTATACTCCCCTGAGATAGAGGAGTGGCCTGTTTACATAGAGAAAGTAACTTCACTGTTCCTGATTGGTCCATTTTAATCCAGACAGTACTATAAAGTCATACAGTTTGATTAGTGCAAATAGCACTGTCCTAATTGGTCAGAATTTTATGTTCTCATTGTTCATGTGGAGCCATTCTGATTGGTCAGTAAAGATGCAAATAAGGATATAGCTGCATAGCTCCAATTGAAGAGGAAATGTCTCAGTCCTATTGATTGAACTATAACACCAATAGATTCTTTATAAGGGTCAACTCAGATGGCAGGAGCAGAATGCAGGAGGCTGACAGCTCAGTTTGTGGCTTTTCCCTGATGTTCAGTGTGTATAACAGTCCCCTATAAACAATGGCTGCTAGACTCTAGTCATGAATTTGGGCCCAATTAACCACTAGAAGTCCTTTTTATCAAGTACATTTCTTTACGGGGTCAACAGGTAGTAACTGCTTTCTCTTAAACCTATTTGATTAGGGTTTTCACAAGAGACATAAGTTGTTTACCTTAGTTGAGGAAAGAATGCCTAGCTTATAGAAATGTTTTATGAGTTTATTTGAGACAAAATTTTGAGAACATGTTCAGAAACAAAATCTCAATGGATTAAGAAAATGCTCTGGAGAATAAGTTTTGCAGTTATTTTTATGCATTTAAAAGCAAAAGAGAAATTGTAAGGAATGTACATAGAATGCATTGGTAGTGGATTAAGGAGGTGGAAGAAAGCAATGTGGAGAAATCTCTAAGATTTAATAAAAAACAAAATAAAGAGATGTATATTTATTTTGCATTGGTAGGTACAAGCTATTTAACATTTAATATTTACCATGCATAGAGATGGTATGCAGGTGACAAGATAACAATGAGTTCTATGGTCTTTTGCTCTGGTGGTATTATGCTCTGGTTACGTCTTGGAGGGGTTTGGAAAAATTACTATAACATTTCAAAGGTATGTTATACATAAGAACAATAGACAGGACTCACTTAAGGTAAAGACTGACTTTTGCTAAAGAGCTCTAGATCAGGAATGTGACTACCCACCATGGCCTGCCCAGTTAAGAATTGTTGTGTTCAGACTATCCTGTATGGTTAGTTTTCTTCACTGAGCTTGTACGGTCTGACATACAGACTACCTCTGAGCTTGTCAGGTTTCACATATGGCCCCTTTTTCATTCACATCTTGAAGATATTAAATTATTTAACTTAAAATATTAAGCATTAATTTTAAAATTGTATTTAAATTGTATTTAAAAAATAAATACTGGGCTTTTTAGGCATTTAAGATAAAAAGTTTCACTCATATTTAAAAATCATATGAGGATGATCTTGGGTACCCTCTAACTATTCTTAATTTTAGAAGTTTACAAAGGTCTTTGTTTTAGTGTTTTTTTTTTTTTTTCCAATGGCACATGATTCCTGAAAATGGACCCTGAATATATTCATAAAGAAGCTTGAGTTCCCATTTTTAATGCAAATGTGGAGAAAACACTAATAAGAGAACATGCAAAGCTTTTCATTAAGATTAAGAGACAAGAAGCATTTCAAAGAATTAAACAAATATATCATGCTGTGTGCCATTTAGCACATTTTATTATTTCACAGATTAGTGCACTTTAGTGTTTGAGCAGTGAAAACCTCTGTCAAAGTTGTGAAAAGCATGAAGTATCTATAGCCAGAATGCTGACATTAGCAGCTTACAAAATGTGGACAACTGTAACCATAAATTAAAGAAATTACTAAGAAGATCCTTCCAGAGTAAGGCAAAATTTGATGAGGCACAGATGTCTTTGATATTCCTTCATATGTGCATAATTTTATAGCTGCATATTCTATTATTTTGAAGATTTTATTTCTATTCTTTTGGGAACTAACACTTTTAATACTCTCCCAGTCAATACATAGAGATGACAGCACCAGATATAAATTATTTCAAATAGAATATTAACAGCTTATTCTTGCTCATTTTAATCAACAGCTCCATGCTTGCAAAAGGTAAAATTGAAATAGAGGTATACACTGGCATAAAAGAGAAAAATTATTGATTACGTCTTTGAAAATATATGAACTATCTTGCACCTCTTTAATGAGTTACAATTAAAAAGTGAGTGTCGGGAGCCTTAAGCCTGCACCCAAAGATAAGAACCACATCCTGTTTCAGAGAACAAACTCTGCTAGCTGTGACCATTTGGACAGCCACGGCACTGTGAAGCGCCCGCCTTATCCCGTGTCTTTGATCCCCATTCCGCCACCTGCAGAGCGGGAGCCTGCAACTGCTGGCACAGCCCACCTGTTTCTGACTAGCCAAGTAGAAATCACCTCATCTGGTGGACACCAATAAGCTTGTAACGAATACTCTCTGATCAGTCCTGCCCCTGCCCTCTCCACTTGAGTGTATAAATATAACCGCTCGACAATAAAATTTTGAGGCTTGATCAGAACACTGTCTTGCCTCCACTCTTTTCTCCCGCCCATGTTTTCTTCAAGGTACGGTCCTCCTCGGGTTCTACGCAATAACTAGGTCCTGCAGGTCGGGACAAGTG
>NW_011889262.1:1543805-1566538 GCF_000151845.1 Pteropus vampyrus
GAGGTATGGGCACCGAGCAGAGTGACGGGCAAAGCACCGCAAGGAAGGGCCCTTCTGTGCCTTCTCTAGTCCTTCCTGAGAACATGCCTGACTTGCATAGAGGTTGGTATCATATTAATATTACACAAACCGGCTCTTCCTCTCCTCCCCAAAAGATACCAAGAGCCATAGCTGGTGGGTTCATTAAAAGCTCACGGGAGGAGTCGGGCCTCTGTTCCCTCTCTCGGTCAAAGCCCACCTTTCTAAAAAAGAAAGGGAGGAGATGTCGGGAGCCTTAAGCCTGCACCCAAAGATAAGAACCACATCCTGTTTCAGAGAACAAACTCTGCTAGCTGTGACCATTTGGACAGCCATGGCACTGTGAAGCGCCCGCCTTATCCCGTGTCTTTGATCCCCATTCCGCCACCTGCAGAGCGGGAGCCTGCAACTGCTGGCACAGCCCACCTGTTTCTGACTAGCCAAGTAGAAATCACCTCATCTGGTGGACACCAATAAGCTTGTAACGAATACTCTCTGATCAGTCCTGCCCCTGCCCTCTCCACTTGAGTGTATAAATATAACCGCTCGACAATAAAATTTTGAGGCTTGATCAGAACACTGTCTTGCCTCCATTCTTTTCTTCCGCCCATGTTTTCTTCAAGGTACGGTCCTCCTCGGGTTCTACGCAATAACTAGGTCCTGCAGGTCGGGACAAGTGAGGATGATGAGCTGAAGTAGATTTATTTAGTCTGCGTCTGTTTCCTGAATCCAGTGACCAGGGCAGAGGTGAAGATGTGCAATCTGTGCCACTGCATAAGATTCCACACTTAGGAATCCTCTGCATTTAGTTTAAGCTCTGCTGATGTTAATAATTTTTTAACAAGTGTGGTTTTAGTTTCATTTTTCAGTGAGCCCCATAAATATACAGTTGGTCCTGTCAGTAAAGTTCAGAATACTGTGGACCCTATGGAAATCTATTTCAGAGGCAGCCAGGATTTGAGAGCAGGGAAAAAGAAAACTGAAGAAAAATGAACTGATCGTCAATATTTATTTAATTTTTTTAAAACTTTTGGACATTTGCCAATTTCTTGTGTAGGGCAAGAAGCTGAGAATTATTTATAGAGAGTTGCTTCCAAGAGGGAGAAAATTCATCAGGGATTCATTAATCTAACTATTGAAGAGGAAAAAATTGAATGACAAGATTTAAAGTTCTGGGCTTGGTCCAAGCAAAAGCTGCTACTGAGAAATCAGCAAAGCTGTTGGAAGTTGTGGCTCTTGTAATTAAAAAAAAAAAAAAAAAAATTGGAGACTCAAGGTCCTCAATGTATGGCTGACTTTTTCCTCTCAGTACTTAAAAAAGTCTGACTTCGAGGAGCTGGAGGACAAAGAATTAAGAAAAAAAACTCTTTAAATCAGAGTGCAATTTCACAAAACCTAACGATGTAGAAGAAATATATTCACTGAGTGGAGGGACAGTTAAGGGTGCACTAGACAATTACTGAATGGCCTCAGAAAAAAATGTGATCCTACAGTATTATCTGAAGTTGTTTGCCCCAGAAACACTCCCTGATTTTAAATAACTGAAGGTGCAGAACCTGGGATTAACTCATCAGTAGACGGGGCTCACGGAGGGGGCGGCGGGTAGAAGCAGAAATTTGAACAGTCACAGTGTCCAGGTGTCAAAGCTGGAGACTTAAAAGATCTTCATCAAATAACATTTTTGTTTTCCATCAAAATATTTGGCAAGTTCTGAGGCTTTATTGTGCATGGCGTTTGAAGTTAAAATAAAACAATCAGAAAAAAAACAAAAAACAAAAAAAACCTAAAATCTTTGAGAAGCAGAGAGAGTTGAATTTCTTCCAGCATCTTGCTATTCAAGAGAAATGACCCAAAAGGCCAGAATAAAGCCTGGAGGACTATGCACTGTACCTTAAAAAAAATGCACAACATTATGGAGAGAAAATTAAAACCTGATAATGTATCAGAAAACTAAATACAATAAAGGTGTTATATAGTTCCAAAGTACTATGTGACTTTAGTGCAATTCAAAAAAAAAACCAAAATGATGACAGGACATTTAAGAGTGGATATTGAGAAGCTAATTCTAAAATTTAAAAGAAATGCAACAGATTAAGAATAGCCAAAATAATCTTGAAAAAAAGAACAAAAATGGAGGAATTACACTACCTGATATCAAGTTGAAGGTGAATAATAGACTAAAGTAATTAAGATTGATTAATAGAGTAATGCTGAGAACAGAAAGAATTAAAGAAAAATAAATAGGTCAATGAAAAATAATAGTCCCAAAACAGACATATGTATATAAATATATATGGCAAACGCGACTCTTTACTGAAACAGAAGTCTTCAGCAAATGATTTTGAGTTGAACATCCACATGGGAAAAAAATATGTATCTTTCCCCCATCTTAAAACAAACTAACAATAACAAAAACTCAGTACCAAATAGATTTCAGATCTCGAGTGTGAAAGACAAATCAAGGAGTTAGAGAAAATATTATAACAACATTTTCATGATTTTAGAGTAGAAAATGAGTTCTTAAAACATAAAAAATGGGATTAATCATAAGGGGAAAATAATAAATAAAGCTATACTGGCATTTAGAACTTTTGTTTATCAAAAGAGTCTATTGATAGAGTAAAAAACAGGCCATGATATCTTGTATCAGACTAAAATCTTATATCCAGAATAAAGAAAGTCTAAAGTTAATATGATAAATAAAATCTAATTTTGGAAAATAACTCAAATATTTGAATAAGCATTTCATAAAATATGACATCGACTGTCTAATGAGCCTATAAAAATGTCTACATTTAGTAGTCTACAGATAGATGCAAAATAAAATCACAATGTAATATCATACACATTCTCTATAACAGCTAATATGAAAAAGCAGACAATATCAAGTGTTGACAAAGATAGAGCAACAAGAATTCTCCTATACTACTGGTGGGAGTGTTAATATAAGTTTGAAAAACTCTTTGACAATACCTACCAAATCCGAACATATATATACCCTATGACCCAATAAGTCCTTTATCGGTCATATACCCATCAGAAATGTGCACATATATTTTCCAAAAGACATGTACAGGAATGTTCATAACAGTAATATTCCCAAACTAGAAACCACCCGATGTTCATCTTTAGTATTTCAGACCTTCATGTGAAAGATAAAACAATAAAGATTTAAAATAAAACATTGAAAAACATCTTCATGATTTTAGAGTAGAAAACGAGTTCTTAAAACATTTTTTAAAAATGCTAATCATAAGGGGAAAAAGAGATAAATCAAACTAAATTGGCTTCTAAACCAAGTTGTCTCATCAAAGCTTGTTCCAAATAAAATCCTGGAGCATATTGATATGATGGAATTTTGTATAACAAGGAGAATCAATAACTATTGCTATATACAATAGCAGAAATTTATCTCATAAATAATTTGGATTGAGAGATGACAGACAGAAAGCAGTGCTTTAGTTATGGTCCATTTCTGAGAATTGATCAAGATATGCATTTATTCCTTTCACACACACACACAAACACACATAATAACACTTCAATGAAAAAAGTTTGTATAAAATCTTATAAAAAATTCCATGTACGCTCTCTCACCAGTTTTAAAGAAGGTCAATGTATAGTAATAACAACCATGAAAAAAATTTAAAATACATTGTATATTTTCACATATTTTAAAGTGAAAAAAAGTATATTTTAAAGAGTGTAACAAAATTCTTCTCTATGTTTACAAAGCCCTTTATGATTTAGTACCTAGCTTGTTGCTTGGTGAGTGGGTGCTGAGTAAAATAAAAATGATAACTAAAAAGTTTAACTTTTAGTGAGGAGGTAACATGTTACCACAGGGGAGCTTTATAAGAAAGAGCAAGCTCTCTTTTTCAGTTATTATAGGCACCTACTCTCCCATATGGGCTCTTAGAGACCATAGCATGAGGTAGTCACCTCATCCCTTTAGTAGACTGGAAGAAATCTGGGATCGTATTTGACTTGGTGCTAAACTGACAACCTAATAAAAGTAAAATGAATATCCAAAGTGTCTGATTTTCTCTGTTTCCAGAAGAATAATGATATTTCATTTGACAAAGAGACAAAGATAATATAAGTAATCTAGATAGGCTGTTATAGCCTCCAGATCTATGAGAGTTGATATTTGGCAGTCCTTGAAGAAGAATGTGCTGTGTATTCAATTCATTTCCCCCCATTTGCACTCAGACCCTCAGCTACAAAATGTATCCCCTTCACCATTTAAAAAAATAATAATAAAATTATACCAAATATTTTGTGATTTTTGAAAACATCAGATGACTTCTGAATTAATGGTGAAGGGTCACATACAATTTCTGTCACCAGCATTCTTTATCTCTTGTTTTACTTTTCCCACATTTGGGATTCTCTGTGCACATTACAACTATTCTAATTTTTCTATTATCTTCTCACTCTTTCTGCAGTCTATTATCTATCTATATCCAGACCCTAGAGGTGCAGCTTCTAAACTATGTTCCAAATAAAATCAGGTCTCAAAGGAGAACTATCTTGACAGAAACTTAATAACATTTTTCTCCTTATATACCAGTCTTGAGTTAATTTCCTGGTTAAAATGCCATTACTTTAGAAGTCTCTACTTTACCCAAATGCAACATTTTGTTGAAGTACAGAAGATATCTGAAAGAGAAACAAACAAACAAACAAACAAACAAACACAAACTAAGAATAAATTTCAAAGCATTTGTAGAGCCTAAGAGTATTTATACTGTCTTCCAAGTTAATAGACCTGAGCTGACATGCATTGTTATTATGGGCTATGAATGTTTTGCTAGTTGCTATCCTTAATATGCTGCTCACCCTCACATTTATTCTGTGAGGTGCAGAGTTCAACAAATGGAAACTAGGCAACCATGCCCCAGAGATATAGGGAAATATAGTGATTAAGAACTTTGCTCTGGGAGTCAAATAGACCTGAGTTTGTTTCCTTGTTCTATCACTTAGTAGCAATGTGTCTTTAATTTAGACATTTAACCTCTCCAAGATCACTTTTGTCACTTGCAATACAAAGATATAATAATATCCACTATGTAATAATATTCCTATCTTTAAAATAGGTTATACCAGTATCACACACAATAAACATCAATGCATGTCCCATTGCACTTTCACTTACATCAACACTTCTATTCCATGCATATCATCATTAGAGGACAGAGAAGAGGAAAAATTTACTCTTTTCACATGTGCATGAATAAAAGCCTAGGTAAAAGGTTTTTAGAAGAAAAAAAAAGATCCTATAAAGCACTTTCCTATTGGTAACTAATTTTTAAGAGAAATTGGTCTCATTAAGTGTAGTAGCCAAGAAATGAGACCAGTGGAAAATCCTTCGGTCCATCCCTCAAAGGCCGCACTGGAGGAATCCATCCTGAATTGGGAATTGGGCTAGGAGCAGAGAAATTCTACACATCACCCAGCATTAGGACTAAAAAATGAGACTTGTTCAGGTTCAACACTGAGTGCACATACAAGACATAAAACTGTCTGTGGCAAATACAAGAGTTGGAAGAGTTCTTGGCACCTAATAAGTAAAAGGTAAGTCCCATGAGCCTATGTTTTCTATCAGCTGAAGAAGAGGCCCCCCATCTTAAAAATTGAATTTCTCTAGATATAGTCATACAGAGAAAAGAGTGACATAAATGAAAATGTGTCCCATGTTCTGAATAATTTTTATGTAACATAAAAGTATCAAAACAAATAACAAACTTGAGTTAAAAGAAAAATTTGAAGTTGAAATGCAATGAAGTTTTTAAAGGTAAGAAAAAATGGTAGATAAATCGAAAAGTACTAGTCCGATGAAAATCCACAATGACATTAAAATGATAATTAACTTGAGAAATATCAAATTTGGACTAAAGAGAATAATTTTATTATTGTTATTATTGACCTTGGTAGATTTTTTAAATCTTTTTTCTAGCTTTATTGAAATATAATAGACAATTAGCTGCTTGTATTTACATTGTACTAGTCAATGAGTTTTTTTCAATTATAGTTGGCATACAATAATATATTAGTTTCAGTTGTACAGCATATTGATTAGAGATCTATATAACTCACAAAGTAATCACCTCACTAAATTAGGACCCTTCTTCCCCTTACATATTTATTAGAATATTATTAACTATTTTCCTTATGCTATACTTTATATCTCCATGTCTATTTTGTAACTATCCATTTGGACTTCTTAAACCCTATACTCTTTTACACCATCCCCATCCTCTTTTACACCATCCCTTCAAATCCCCTACCATTTAATAACCCTCAGAATATTTTCAGTATCTATGAGTTTGTTTACCTTTTTGTTGTTATTGTTTGTTTGGTCCTTTAGATTCCACACGTACATGAAATCATGTGATTTTGTCTTTCCCTCCCCTCCTCCTGCCAGTGTGTGGATACAGTATTGCCATAGCTTAGACGTCATTTAACTGAGTAACAGAGGTTGCTCCGCTCAGAAGATTCTCTGAAACTCTGCCTCTCCCAACTTGTGGCCCTACCCAAGCCACATCCAGTTGTGTCCTCAGTGAGTTCAGTGCTCCTTTGTGAGTCAACTCCAAGACTCACACTGGTGAGAGTTGACAGTAGTTTCTGGCATGGCCTCTTGAGGCAACTATAAACACAGAGCCTGTAGATAGCTTATTGAATCTTTAAAGGTGGCCCCGGAAGGGCACAGGCTGTGGCTAAACTTGGCCTGCCCTGGAACCCCTCTCAAAAATGTGCCATTGGACACTTACTACAAAAAGCCGTGTTAATAAGATCAAGAGACTTAGGAGCTTTGCTTAGAACATAGAAACAGACACAGAAAGGCAGCCAAAGTAGGAAGACAAAGAAGCAGAAACCATATGAGAGGACAGAACAGAGATCCAGGAGTAATGGAGTCAAGCAATCTAACAGATGCAGAGTTCGAAACACTGGTTATAAAGATGCCTGATTAACTTAGGGGAAGATTAGATAAACTCAGTGAGAACTTCAACAAAGAGATCAAAAAAAAAAAAAAACATAAAAATGGTAATGGAAATTATAAAAGGGAACCAGTCAGGAATGAAGAACACATTATCTGAGATGAAGAGTATGTTAGAGGGAATCAACAGAGTAGATAAACAAGAGGACTAAACCACTGATATGAAGAGAATGGGGAAGCCAAGGACACTCAATAAGAACAGCAAGAAAAAACAAACCAAAACTATAATAGTAATTTAAGGAGCCTATGGGACACAATTAAATATAAAAATGTTCATGTCATAGGGGTACATGAAAGAAAAGACATTGAAGAGTTATATGAAGAAATAATGATGGAAAACTTTCCTCACCCAGTAAAGGGAATAGATGTATAACCCCAGGAAGCTCAGAGAGTCCTCCAAAAGATGAACCCAAAGAGGCTCACAAGACATATTATAATTAAAATGTCAAAGGTTAAATATAAACAGAGAATCTTAAAAGCAGCAAGAGAAAAGCAGTTAGTTACCTACAAGGGAGCACCCATAAGACTGGCAACTGATTTCTCAAAAAGAACTTTGCAGGACAGAAAGGTTTGGCACAAAATATTCCAAGTGATGAAAACCCGGGATCTACAACCAAGCTACTATTCAGAGTTAAAGGACAGATAAAAAGCTTCCCAGGCAAAAATAAGCTAAAGGAATTAATCAACACCAAGCCAGTATTACAGAAAATGTTGGAAGGTCTTAAGTGAAAAACCTTGTACCAAAAACATGAATAAAGAATGGTAATAACTACATTCCTATCAACAAGTACCACAAATGGAAAAGAATTAAGTGTTCCAGCCAAAAGATAGAATGGCTGAATGGATAAGAAAAAGAGACACTTACATATGCTGCCTAAAGAGACTCACTTCAGGTTAAGAGACACACACAGACTAAAAGGAAGAGGATGGAAAAAGATATTTTCTTGATGAACCTAGAGGGTATTGCACTGAATAAAGAGGACAACTTTGAGTGCATTTTTCAATCTGTGAATGTAAAGGACAAGTAAAAAAAGAAATTGATGGATTTATGGAATCAAAAAATGGAATTTAATATATGAGAAACGAAAATAATCAAGAACATAATTATGACAGGCATTTATAACTTAAAAATATCTGGAGAACTTAAAAACAAAACGTGCAATATTACAAAAGAAGAAATAGCAAAGAAGAAGAAATAAATAACATGAAAAATGTATAGATGAAGACAAGTATAAAAACAATCTTCTGAAATATGACATGTAACTTAATAAATTTAGCCAGAATTTCAGATTATCATTTTTAAAAACATGTCCTATGTAAGTGATAGCCAAAAATAAAATGACACATGACAATTCACAATAACAAGAAGTATAAAAATATTACAGATTATTTGAAGAAAAAATCAAAATGGCAAAATTTACAATGAACCACATAAAACTAAACAGAAAACACATATTAAATGGGACTACAATGATAATTTTATATGGATGAAAGGAAAATATAAATATAACATAATAGCAATATATGTATGTACTGAAAATCAAAACATTGAAATGTACAAGGTAAACTTGTCTGATATGAAAGGTGATATTGATAGTAATTCCATTGCAATGGTGGGAAAAGTTACACTTTTCTGAATTAACATAAAATAAGAAAACCAAAAAGTGTTATCATAAGTGACTTGAGAAAGACAATGAAATAGGGCTGTTTATTCTTTTAAAAATATTTGAGAAAATATTTGGGAAACTAAGAGTCACTAGTTTAATATTCACATTATGTAAAGATTTAATAAAATCATAAGTAAGTAAATCCCTAAAACTACAATAGATATAAAGTTGAAAATCTGAACACTTATTCTGTGACAGAGAAAATATAACTTAAAAAAGAACTATAAAAAATAATTTAAGATACCAATTTAACCAAATATATCTTTCACATTAGAATATCAATAAAATTGAAGTAAATGTTTTTTTAACTGTCCCCTAGAGAAGTAATTTAAAAAATACTTTTAACCACACTATCATTACTACCCCACCCCACCCCACCACTAAAAAAAAAAAAAAAAAAAAAGATACTTTAAAGAATTAATTTGAGAGTATATAAAAGGCCTAAAACACAAACATGTCAAGTTAAGGAAGTGTTTCTAAGCAGAAATATATATTTAAAAACAAAATATATATACAAATGTAAAGATATTTATGGCATGCTTATAATAACAGAAAAAAAGGGAAGCAAAATAAATATCCAAGAAGGCGGTTATATAAAAGTGGTATGTTCAAAATAACTTCCAATTAATATAGTATGAGTGCATATCTTTGTCTTTGGTCCTTTCTGAGATATTATTTAGATAAGAAAAAGAAATTTAAACAGGTAAAAAGTCATAATGTCAACAATTTGGAAAAAAGAGTTTTCAAATATATTCTGGATCTAAAAAGCAGATGAGAAGTGAATCGTGGAAGCAGGACAAAGGAGGCTGCTAAGTGAAAAGATGTTCTCATAGTCTTGTTCGGGTCTCTACTTCCCAAGCTAACAACCACTACAGCACTAGGTACTTGACCAAAGGGGTGTCATGGCATCTTTGGAGAGGTCTAGAACAGAGTAGGTGCAAGTACTCCAGAACAAAGCCCTCTGCATTCTAGAATTACTTATCTCAAAACAAACGACACTTCCCAAGCTGCCATGGTAAAGCTATGCCCGAGTGTGGAATAGGCTAGCTGTGCACAGAAGCTCACAGTCAGTGTTATCACTGTTTCAGTCTTAAATGTAAATGAATAAGAAACTGATACTGGAAATTTGAAAATCGATAATGTGACCCGTGAAAAAGAAAGAGTAAGGTAAATAAACAGAAAAATGGTCTCAGAATGATCAGACACAATTCAGGTAACTTAAATAAATAAATAAAATTATTATCAAATATATTTGAGAAAATTGTACAAGCACAGAATAAAGACTAATGGGCTAAAGAAGAAACACCAAATAGGAAATAGCTGAAGAAATTATAAAACTGCTAAGATAAATAAAGTTCACCAGTTGATACAGATAAATTTAATAAAAGCATTCGTTAAAGTAAAGCAAAAGGGGGGATAAACAAAACAACTAAATAGATCAAGCTATTAGAGAAAAGATAAATTACTCATATAATCTTTCCAGAAATGCAGAAAATTAAAAAAAAAAAAAGAAAAAGGAAATCATTGAAGAAATAAAAGCTTTGAATTTGCTATGATTCAAGGATACCCATCTCAGATTGGCAAAGTCAGTGCAGTGACAGGAAGTGAAAAATATCCACACTCAGAACATAATTTTTAAATTTAAAAACACTAAAAATAAAGATCAGATCTTAGACACACTAAGAGAGGGAAGATGAGATGTCTGTACAATGCCCCAGTTTGGGATGCAGTGAGGAGAGACTTTATGCTGTGCAAACAGCTCAACTGTATAATAGTATATTTGTGGAACAGCTCAGCTGTAGAACAACGCTATTATGATATCGCATGGCTATGGAAAAGCATGGCTGTGAGGCAGCCCAGGCAAAGTAGCCCTGGTGTTATGTTGTTACAGCTCTAGTGTTACAGCTCTGTTCTGACAATACAACTCTACTCCAGTATTGCAGACCAGCCAATACTGCAGCTCCAGCTGAGAAACCCAGTCTTCCATGGACACTGAAAGTGGGCTCCACCAAGACAAGAGGTGAAGTTGGCTTATATCAGGAAGAGGTCCCACCTCAGTTACTGATTGGCCTGTTCTCATGCAAATGAAGACTCCAAATATTCATAGTTTGATTGGTTCAAAAAATACAGTCTTGATTGGCCAGAATGGAACTGGTCTGATTAGTTGGTAAAAATGAAAATGAGGATATAAGCTGCAAAGCTCTGATTAAATGGTGAAAGTCTCAGTCTTATTGGCTGAATTTTGATCCTAGGAGTTCTCTTTGATACTAGGGGTCAACTCAGAAGGCACAGCACAATGCAGAGGCTTGGCAGCTCAGTCTGTGTTCTCTTCCTGAAATGCATGAGGGACCTCTGTAAATAATGGCTGCTAGACTCTGGATATGAATTTGAACTAAATTAACCATGAGGAGTCCTTTATGGCAAGTATATTCTTCCTGAGGTCAACAAAAGAAAAAGAGATCAGATTAGCATCAGACATCAGATATTAGAATACAGTGGGGCAAAGTTTCCAAATTCTGTGGGTGTATTTGTCAATGGTGCAGGAAAAATAAAAGCATTTTAACTCTACAAGAACCCCAAATGTTTATTTCCCTTGCAACATTTCTTAGGCATTTATTTGTGTAGATAATCCAGAAAAATGAGGTATTAAATCAAAGAGGTAGATAAGGAATCCAGAGAAGAACAGGAGTTCCAGTACTACAGCTGTAGAGTGTCAAGAAAGCAAAAGTTTGTGGACAAAGGAAAGGAAGACAGTTAAAAGGTGGGGAAGGGAATCGAACAAAGGAGAATTTGGAAGAGTGAGCAAATGTTAAGGAAGTAGGAAGAAAAATAAAACCAAATATTATGGAAATATAAAAACAAAAAAAGCTGAGCAAGAAAGGAAATGTACTTTCTTATTGCTTGTTTGTCACTACAGGGACAAAATAAATATTTGATTTTGGTTACCTGACATAATTTGAATCAACTATTAAAAATTTATATGTTCTCAGTATCTAGGCAGAGATAATGAATGCAATATCAATGGGTAGAGAAGAAAGAGATTTAAAAACAATGAATAAATCTCTGGATTAATAGTGATAATAGAGATAATAAGCCTTGCTGACTTTAGTCATTCCATTTTTAAAAGTTTTTTTTTTTGTTTTGTTTTTTTTGTTATTTGTGTTTTGTTTTTTTTACATAATAATGCTACTAGTGACCAATTTGGCTTCTGATACAAGTATAAAAGAACCCTAAAAATATAGAGAAAGGTATAAATGATTGAATTTGAGAAGTAGAAGGTGGAGAGGAGTGGAAAAGCAGAGTCACTTACCTCATCCTCTTAGAAAAGAATGGAGATATCTATGGTGGAAAGATATGGTAAAATTTATGTTATTCAATATTACAAAATAACCAGTGCAAAAAATATAGAGGAAAGGTTTAGGAGGTAGTTTAGTGAACTAATACATACACTATCATATCAAGAAGTAATAAATAAAATCCTAAATCAAGAAACAGCCTTATAATATATTATTGAGAGATATAGAGACAGCAGTTAGCAGACACCAATAGTCACGTTGAGGATTACCAATGGGGATGTTCCTGTAACAGATGACCATTGATTTCCAAAAGAAATATATTATTAACTACCACAGAGATGTTTTCCAAGGTCATGCATTTATTAGACCACTTAAGGTCTTTGTTTGAGTGACTATGAAAATTAGTTGTTCTTTTAAGATTTCTAATTGAAGTGTTCTTCTGGTCCTGCATCTCACAGTGATGTTTCATTTACATATATCTTAAGCTCAAATACTTGACACTCTCTGTATTTGCAGGAACTACTCTTTCAATTATCTCCAGGTTTTTATTTCAGTCAGCATGTGGTCAGGTGATTATTAGTTGCATTTTATGTCAGTATAGGTACATCTTTAGACATCATTTTGCTAGGAACATAAATACAAAGCCAACACATTGTGTGTCAAAGAACAGCCTGTTCAAAATAATTTTGGTTTGATAATATAAATCCAAATCAACATGTTATTAGAATTCCAGATGTCGAAGTGGGAGGGAAAATATGCAGAGAACAGTCCAATGTGTCCTTTGAGTGAAACATTAGATCATCTCTCCCTTCCCTCTCTGCCCCTTCATTTGGCAAGACTACAGAGACCCACAGGATTGCCTCTTAGTGACACCTACTGAGACCGACCAGACAGAAGAGTTTTGTAGATTTGCTTCTGTTCAGCTACTGCCCCTATCGGACCCTGAGTCAGCAGCTGCCCCTATCGGACCCTGAGTCAGCAGCCCACTCTATTTGACATCAATATTTGAACTGCTTATGTGTGAAAAATTCCCCTTTCCTTTGGGGCAACTGCTTTCTGGCCTCCTCATCATTCCTAAATGTAGATCATTCCTAAAAAAGAATGATCTACATGCCAGCATGACAAAGCTCCAGAAATTTATAGAAGTTTCATTGTAAACCTAAATCCTTAACAGGGACTCAGATTGTGAACATCAATGAAGAGAGGGGTTTTGTGGTCAAGTAGGAAGTCATTAAGATAATGAATCACACAGCTCTTTCCCCACTAATTTAATGGAAAGATTTATTGTCTTCACAATTTACACTTTAAAAAAATTACTTAACCTTTATATAAATAACTACCTTTGTGTTTTATCACAGAGTAAATTATAGGTAGCAAATCAGTACTTTGTTTTGGTAAACTTGTACCTTATAGCTAAAAAAGTCTAGTCCTATTTTAAGCGAAGCAAAGAGATAGAATTGTCCCCCTTTCTGTGACTAAAACACTTAATGATTCAATGCTTTCTTTCACATTTGTCTTTTAATATTGATAAGCCATTGTTTTAAATATGCATTTCAGTGGAAATAAAAACTATCAATTTCATTGAAAAGTATGATTTGACTAATTAACAACTGACTTGAAATATTTCGGTCTTCATTTACTTTTATCAGAAGAGAGTGGATATTTGTTGCTGTTGCTGTTTTGTTTCTGTTAGTTTACTGATTTTAAACTAAATAGAGCCCCGAATTAATTCACTCAGTCCCCCCTTGGTAATATGCCTGTTTCTGAGTTGCAGATTTCACATGATATCTTTAACACTCAACTTTTGTTATAAAAATATTTAGAAGAGTACCAAAAAGGTTAAGAAAAGCAGAGAAAATAAAAAAGCTTAGCAATAATCCTATTATCCAAAATCAGAAATAATAATATTTTGGCACATTTTTAAAATTCATTTTAGGATGTTTAGTTATATTTCTATACTATTTTATATCTGTGTAAACAAACCATTTTCCTAAAATGTAAGTTTAATGTGTGAATAATTTTAAATCTTATATATTTGCTGTGGTTTACAAGTTACCTTGCTGTGAGGCATTTAGATTATTTCCAACTATTTAGTATCCTAAATGACACTGCAATAAATACCTTGTTGCTCATTTAACATGGTTTCATTTGTGCACTATGATGTTGGGAACATAGAATATATCTGGTCCTTCATCAGTACTTGCATTCCTCTTTACAGATGGTCCTCAGTTTGGGGTAGAAAAAACAAAAATGGCTGATAATATAGAACTCAGAAAACGGTTTTCTTTTTTTTTTTTTTTAATGTGTTTTACAAAACCAGATGTAAGATAGAGTTGACTAAAGTCACGGACATGTTTACTAAAGGTAAAAGCAATGTAAAACATTTTATTTACAATCAAATAGACTATTTTACTGTGCTAGTCTGAAATTCTTTATGGGGGCAGTGAGATAGCACTAAAACAAAACCTTTGAAGTCAAATGAGCGATTTGGTAGATGTCTCCAATAATTAGCAACTGGAAGAAAAGAAACTCTTTTGTTATTAAAAAAAAAAATTGTTATGAATTTCTCCAAGACACTAGGGATAAGGATTAGCATATTTCTTTTTCTATTTCTAATCATATCTGATTTAAATACGTCACTTGTCAAGGTCAAAGAGAAATTCAATATTAATTTAGTTTAACTGAATTCTGAAAGTTTAAGCATCAGTCTTCCCCAACACTAGGAAATCACCCTTTATAAATCAATCTTTATCTCTAGTACAACTTTTTGCTACTTATATACATGACCTTACTGTGGAGTACTTGTTTTTACTATGGTGTGCATTGTTTATGCTTGTCTGGGAACTTTACATACTTTCTGGAATTTGAACTACTCATTTCTTATTTTAAACTGTCCATGACTGCCTCTTGCCACTTAGCCCCTAGTTTTTCTTCAATGGGCATTTCAGAACTGGTATTCATTAATCATGGCCAACATTCATGACTGTATGCCATGAGCTGGCAAAACCTCATCTCTGAATAAATAGTTATACTTCTAAAAGCCCTAACTTGGTCAAGCAACTGATTCTATATTCCTCTCATTTCTCTAAGGTTCTCCTGCCTGAAACCTAATTCTTTGTAGTACTACAAAATAAAATGGCAGCTTAAATTCCACAATTCTCAGTATATAATATGGATTCAAAAAGTGGAAGCATTCTATAAAAAAAAAAAAAAAAAAATCTTGTTATCTGCAACATGTATGTTCCTAAAAAGTATTGTGCTGAGTGGAGTCAAAAAAAGACAAATGCCATTTGATTGTACTTGCATATGGAATCTAAAGAACAAAATAAACAAATGAACAATACAGAAACAAAGTCATAGATACAGAGAGCATTTCAATGGCTTCCAGATGAGAAAGGGATTAAGGGGGTGGGGAAAAAAAGGGAAAGGGATTAAGAAGTACAAATTGGTAGTTACAAAATAGTCACGAGAATGTAAAGTATAGCATAAGGAATATAGTCAATAATATTGTAATAACTATGTATAGTATCAAATGGGTACTAAAGTTATATGAATGTCTAATCACTTTTTCTGTGTCTGCAAGTTTTTATATATAGTTATGCTTTCATTCTCACTTGTTTCTATATATCTTTTTATATAATTTATTTTTTTAAATTATAGTTGTGATACAATATTATATTACTTTCAGATGTACAGCATATATATAATTCACAAAGTATTCACCCCAAGAAATCTAGTACCCCTATTCCCCATAAATATTTATTACAATATTATTGACTATATTCTATATGTTATATACTTTGTATCTTCATGACTATTTTGTAACTACTCATTTGTTATACTTAATCCCTTTCCTTTTTTACACCAAAGCCTCCCAAACTCCCTACCATCTGGTAACCCTCAAGTGTTCTCTGTATCTATGAGTTTCTGGTTTTTGTTTGTTTTGTTCTTTAGATTCTACATGTATGTGAAATCATATGGCATTTGTCTTTCTCTATCTGACTTATTCCATCCAACATAATATCCTCTATGTCCATCATGCAATATCTGTTTTCACCTCTTTATTTTTAGTCTGTGTGTGTCTTTTAATCTGAGGTGAGTCTCTTATAGGCAACATGTGTAAGGGTCTTGTTTTTTTATCCATTCTATCTTAGCCACCCTAATTTTTGATTGAAACACTTAATGCTTTTCCATTTAAGGTATTTATTTATAGATATGTAGTTATTGCTATTTTTTTATTCATATTTTTGAAACATATTTTTTCTTAAAGAAGTCCCTCCAACATTTCCTGTAATACTGGCTTGATGGTGATGAAATCCTTTAACTTATTTTTGTCTTGGAAGTTCTTTATCTGTCCTTCCATTCTGAATGATAGCTTTGCTGAATAAAGTAATCTTGGTTGTAGATCCTGGGTTTTCATCACTTTGAATATTTTGTGCCAAGCCCTTCTATCCTGAAAAGCTTTTTTTTTTGAAAAAACAGCCACCAGTCTTATGTGAGCTTCCTTGTACGTAACTAACTTCTCTTGCTGCTTCTAAAATTCTCTCTTTGTATTTAAACTTTGGCATTTTAAAGATATATGTCTTGGTGTTGACCTCTTTGGGTTCATCTTTTGTGGAACTCGCTGAACTTCCTGGGGTCATATGTCTATATACTTTACCAGGTTAGAGAAGTTTTCCATTATTATTTTTTCAAATAGTTTTCAATTCTTTGATCTATCTCCTTGTACCTCTATGATGTGAATGTTGTTAAGCTTAATGTTGTCTCATAGTCTCCTTAAATTATCTTAAATTTTTTTTGGATCATTTTTCCTTGTTTTTGTTCTGATTGGGTGTCTTCCACTGCCCCATCCTCTATATAGGTGACTTGATCCTATCTTGATCCATCTACTCTGTTGATTCTCTCTAATGTGCTCTTCATCTCAGATATTGTATTCTTCATTTCTGACTGATTTCCTGTTATAATTTCCATCTCCATGTTTATGTTTTTAATCTCTATGTTAAAGTTCTCACTGAGTTCATCTACCTTTTCCCTAAGTTCATTGAGCATCCTTATAATCGGTGTTTTGAACTCTGCATCTGTTAGATTGCTTGGCTCCACTTTGTTTAAATATTTTTCTGGAGCTCTATTCTGTTCTTTCATGTGGAGCATGCTTCTTTGTCTCCACATTTTGGCTGTCTCTCTGTGTCTGTTTGTATATACTATGTAAAGTTCCTTAGTCTCCTGGTCTTAGTAGTGTGGCTTTAAGGAGCCCAATGGCACAGTCCTGAGAGAGGGCCAGATGCAGGCCAAGTTTATTCCTAACCTGTGTCCCTCTGGATCCACCTGGTAAGAGTCATCAAGCAATCAATAGATGGCTACCACCCATGCTGTGCTTGTAGTTGCCTTAAGAGGCCACGCCAGAAACCGAGGCTGGCTGCCGTGAATGTGGTGCTAGGAGCTTCTCAGCCTGGGGCACAGGGCATGCCAAGAACCACTGGATGTGGCTTAGGTAGGGCCACAAATTGTGAGGGGCAGAGTTTCAGATAATCCTATGAGTGGAGTAAACTCTGTTATCTAGCTCGATGATGTCTCAGTTTTGCTGCACTGTGTCTGCACACTAGGAGCGGGGAGGGCTCTACAGAGGAACAATGTATACTGCTAGCACTTCTGTCCACAAAAGCCACCCCTCTGGCCCCAAAGCCTGACAACTCAGTGTCCCCCCATATGTCCTTGGTGCCTCCTTGCCCCAAGCAGCCACCCCAGAAATGGAGCTCAGTGTGAATGAGTCTGTCACCATGGAAGTTCCGTTGCAGTTGCGGCCGTTTTAAGGGGAATGTCAGCACATGCCAGCTGAGGCTGCCATAGTCTGTCTCACTCAGCCTACATGGGCCTGGGCAGGCTCACGTCTCTATCTCCTCCTATTTCTTCAAAGGTGTTTTCTTTAGTCTTCCTTAGTTGTAGGGCTCTGCTCATCCAGACCCCAGGTGACTCTGCTTGTTGTTTGTTCCAATGGTTTCACCACAATTTCACAATTTTGGTGTGGTTGCAAGAGAAGATGCGCAAAGCCTCTACCCTCTATGTCGTCTTGACCCTGTTTCTATGTATCTTTTGCTCTCTCCTTTTAACCAGCCATTCTTCTCGAACTCAGTCATTCTTCAGTAGCATGTTGTTTAATCTTTAGGTTGTGGTTGTTCCCATTTTCTTTTTACAATTGATCTCCAGTTTCAAAGCATTATGATCAGAAAAATGCTTGTTTTATTTCAGTGTTCTTAAATTTGTTGAGGCTAGTTTTGTGTTCCAAAATATGGTCTATCTTTGAGAAAGTTCCATGTGCACTAGAAAAGAATGTATAATCTTGTGTTTTGAGATGAAGGGCTCTGTAAATGTTGATTATGTTCAATTGGTCTAATGTGTGATTTAAAGATGATATTTCCTTATTGATCTTCTGTTTGGATGATCTATTCATCACTGATAGTGGAGTACATAGGTTCCCTACTATAATTGTGTTTTTGTTGGTTTCTCCATTAGTTCTGTTAGTATTGCTTTATATATTTATATATTTTGGTGCTCTCTGGTTGGGACCATAGGTATTAATAAGTGTTAAGTTTTCTTGATTTATGTTTCCCTTTATCATTATGAACTGTGCATCATTGTCTTTCTTTACTCTTTTTATCTTGAAGCCTATTTTGTCAAACATAAGTATACCTACACCTGCTTTTCTCTGGATGCGATTTGTTGGGATATCCTTTTCCACCCTTTTACTTTGAGTCTATTTTTGTCCTTGCAGCTGAGATGTGTCTCTTGAAGGCAGTATATGGAGGTTCCTCAAAACACTAAGAATTAAATTACCACATGATCCAGTAATCTCTTTTCTGGGTATTTACTCAAAAAACCTGAAAATATTTATCTGCAAAGATATATGCACCCTGATGTTCATAATAGCATTATTCATGGTGTTCAGGACATGGAAACAACTGAAGTGTCCTACAATAGATGATTGGATAAAGAAGATGTGAAAGAATATTATTCTTTCATATATATGAAAGAATATTATTCGGCCATAAGAAGAGATGAAATACTGCCATTTGTGACAACATGGATGGATCTTGAGATAATCATGCTAAGCAAAATAAGTCAGACAGAAAAAGTTGAAAACCATATGAATTCTCTCATATGTGAGATATAAAACTGAAAGCACAAAACGAATATGACAAACAAACAGACTCATGGACATGAACTGTGGATTAGTGGTCTCCAGAGGCAAGGGAGAAAGGAGAGAAGTAGATATGGGTAATAAGGATTAAATATTTGGTGACAGAAGGAAATATAACTTTGGGTGGTGAACAATAATATATACATATATATACCACATACTGTTGAATTGTACAGTTGAAACTTATTTGATTTTATTAATCAATGTCATTCCAATAATTCCTAATAAAAATATGTCTAATTGCCATGTTGCACACCTGAAACTAATATAATATTGAATGTCAACTATAACTGAAAATTTTAAAATATTAAAAAAAACCAGAGGTATTCTATGATTGTGTTAAAGTATTTTTTCTCATAGACAGGGTTGAGCTTGCCAAGAGCTAGATGAAAATTTAGACTATGTTGACTGTAAAAATATCAATTCAATTAAATTTAAGGCCAAAAATTATTTTTGTGAGAGTTTTGGTACAATTTTCAAATGTTTAACATTTAGAATTTAGGAGAGAGAGGTATAGGAGAGGATTTGATGACTCAAGGTACTCTTAAATCCTGACCCACATGAGCCTGCCTTATCAGCTAATGCAATCAACCTTATTGTTTGATGTTGTCCCTGCCTAGCTCGAAGACTCTGTAGTAACATAACTTTAAGGAATGATTTTTAAGGGGAATCCAGTTTCCTCCTGCATCACTTCTAAAACTTCTTTCTGTTCCCAGAGCTATAAATATTGCCAGCTCAGTGCCAACTATGAAATAAAAAGTTAATGTCTCAAAAGAATTGCAAGATTTTGACAATTTATATTGACAAATATCTGAAAACTGTGTGGGCATGGATTTTATGGATGATAACTAAGTCAGGAGGAGTGTCCTTTTAGATTTGTCTAAATACACTGATATGATTCAGCTGCAAAAGATTCTAACTTCAATAGAATAAGCTATTTAGTGTATGTCTCCAAGTTCAAGAATTAACAACTAAAAGAAAAGATAAATTCCTTCATTATAAAAACTGCATCAATTTCTCCATAACACTGGAGGTAAGGAATAACATATTTCTTCATGTTTCTACTTAGGCAACTGCAAGTGATTCTCATTATTTTCATTGTTGGTTAAAGAAATTTGAACACAAGAGTGGCTTATTCTAAATGAAATTGAGATGCTTACATTTCCTTGATATAATGTAGAGAAGGGCACCCAAAATCTTGGAGGCATAGAATATTGAAATGAATTTATCATATATGGTCTTCTCATCTACACATTATTTGCATTGACAATGTATCACTGAAATATAGTTCCTTTATTACAGCCTTCAGAAATAGATTGGCAAGGGGGCCTCCAGTACCTTCAAAAGTGTATTAGGAGATCCTTCAGAAGTGAATAAATTTGTCCACTTGATTTTAGTGGTTGTAGCCAAGTAGGTGGCATGGACTAACAAAAACATGCTGGGTGTGGTTAAAATAATGATTTAAGGGCCAGCATTATGATAAAAATTGTCTCATCTACAGAAAGATTTGGTGAGGTTTAATCTATCATTTTGTCTTGTACTAGTCATGGTCTAAGCAGAAAAACAGAAATTCTTGGTAATATTTATAACAGGGATTTTAATGCGGGAAATTTGTTATATAGGTGATAGACTTTCTGAGAATCCTAAATGCTGAGGCAACCTCTGGGTTGCCTTACCAACAGCAAGGATCAGAAGTTGAATAGTGTTAACTAAAATTTGCCTCATATTGGATTTCAAGAATCGTGTCCTGCGTGATTGGTTATTTCTCTAACTTTAGACTATATAAACAGAGGAGATCTCCTGAGGAACTAGTAGAATACCCATGATGATCCCAACCCATGTGGGAAATATTATTATTGTAGAAAGGTTCAATAATGATCCTTAGAAATCCATCTATTATTCTATTTTGTCAACAGCAAGGCCCCTGGAAATAATATACATAATATGCTTAAACTGGCTGCTGTGACATAATGCTCAGTAAATGCTATTTGTCCTGGTCATCATCATCATTGTCATTATCATCATCACCATCTCTGAGAGATTTACAGAGAATATTACAATCAATTGTAAAAATGCAGATTTGATGATTCCTCTCATGTTTGCATTTCAGCTTCCAGTTTGGCTGATGTGCACAAGGGTTGGATAATAGATAGTGTAGTTAGCTTAATAAAATGGAGATTTTAAAATCCAGATGTAATCTCCTTGCTATAGTAAATACATATAGCCCCTGATACCTGCTATGCAGCTAGGCAAATTAGTTTTCTCTGCCTTCATAGATGAAGAATATCTGAAATTATTTACTTCTATCGAGCAAGATATATTCACTAGCGACATCTTCACTACCCAGATTTAGAAGTATAACTCTCCTTCACTGTGTCACAATTTCATTCATAGAAACTGTGGCCATGTCTCCCAAGGGAAATGACCTTCTTGTATTGCATGGGTAGTAAACAGTTCAATTAGCTCTGGAGCTCTAAAGTACAGGGTACTCACATTTCAGTATTCCCACTTCTCATGCATTGACACCCTTCCTTCTGTATACTTCAGTGATTCAGAGAGAGTTGACAGTAACTGACTGATTGAAGAGGAAAAACAATCTAGATTACAGATGGTCTTTCATATTACGTGGTCATCGGCTGGAAAGGGATCTCTCGATTTGAGAGCGACACCTTTGGACAGAGAAGGAAAATTCTTCAAGTACATAGACTTTCATTCATCATTTTCTATAAAAATAGCCTTATGGTTCAGCCTGACCATAGGAGATTTGGCAGAACAGGCTAAGAAGACCAGGCAGATCAATAAAAAGCCATAGGACTGGGATGGATGAGGTTATAATATCTGTGTGCTATGCAAATGCTCATCCCCATCCTACAACCACTGATGATAATGAGTTTGCCATAGTAGATCTATCTCAGGCAAATGCCAACCGTGAGAACAATAATTGTTTATCTTATGGATGGCATTTATCTTTATCCTAACTATAAGCCATAAAGTTTATTATTATCTAATTTTACATATAAGCAAACTGGGACACTAAAAGGCTAATTAATCTGTCTAAGTTCACAGAGCCAACAAGTGGCAGAACTGAAATTCAATCCCATGTCCAGATATCCTGGTCCAGAGACTACATGTTCAGCCACTATTTTATGTTTTATGTTATATATAATGATCTCCAGATTTTTAAGCACTCAAAAAATGAAATCTATTGGTATGTTATCTTTTACATTCAAAGAATATAATAACAACAATAATAAACCACCTTTCTCCAACCCTGCTTCTATGTTCTCGTCCCTTTTAAAATGTCTTCTGTGTACAACTGTAACTGCCACTGGAAAACAGTAAATACATAATTGTAAAAATGATTATATCATAAAAGGATTGATATGAATAAATAAAAACAAATTTATATGAATAAGTAAAAACAAATGTCCAATATTTAAAGTATGTGATTACAATCTTTCTAAAAGTAGTTGGACATCTATTATATAGAATAACTAATGTATTATTACATGAAACAGCAAATCATGAGCCAATCTCTCAGAAAAAGAGAATGAGAT
>NW_011889262.1:1568433-1619628 GCF_000151845.1 Pteropus vampyrus
AAAAATATATACATACATACATATATATTTGAAGGCTTACAAAGGTAAGCATTGTGATCACTCACACAGAGCAATACTCTGCTTGGTACTAGGTGATATCTTTTAATGAAAAGTTTATAATTTAAGAATGAAAAGCTGAATGCAAATTCAGAGTATACAAACAAGTCTTTTGTAGGACATAAAAGGTTGCTAAGAGGTAATAGTTTATTATTTAATTTGTAATCTTGTATAGCATAATTTCATATCTTTCATTCTATTCTAGGCAATGTTTTACACAACGGTTTTTTTTAATAAAATTTAAATTTAAGTGGAAATAGTTAAATAATGTCTTCATTAAGATCAGTCAGTGAAAAAGGAAAATGGGAAGAAGTGTAGTAAATTGAGAAAAATAGAGAAGTAAAGCATCAAAGAGAATATGAAAAAATAAAAGTTATATTATACAATTGAAAACAATTACTCTTAGGTTGTTAAAATTTTTTATATGTTATGTTGTAAATGACAAACCCTCAGAAGATGCAGAAAATATTAGAATAACAAACAAGTATTATTGATATACATATATATATGTATGTATATCATACTGGGAAATATATATATACATACTGGGAAAATGCTAATCAAAAATTGAGAAAAGAAATTTCAATTAAATGTACAATCCATATATTTTTTAAATATTGGTATTTTTAAATTAAATATTTCTATTTAAATATAAAAATTAAAAATTTGTAAACAGGCTAAATGAAATATTTCTTGTTTTAAACAAATTTTATAGGAAATAAAATATCATTCGATGGAGATTCTATGTACTTATGTTATTTTAATAAAAATATCTAACTCTGTACCTTCCAAATTAAAAATATACTTTCTTTTTAAAAGCCAACAAATATCATCATGCTTCATTTTATTTTCCAATTAATTCTCTAAGGAAGAAAATACTATAAGAAAATGAAACTAGAATTTAGTAACCAACTTATAATTAAATAATAAACCCTTTGGAAAAGTTTTAAAACCTTTCGAAACATTATAGGATTACAAAAGATGGTAATGAGAGAGACACACACAGATATGCAAACACTTATGTGGTGGTGCCAAACTTACAAGGTAGAAATTTCAAGGTTTTTAATATTTTTAATAAAACAATAAATGAGCTAATCATTCATCCCAAGAAGTAAATAAAATATTAGAAAACATATCTAAGGGAAAGAAATTAATAAAAAACATAAAAATTATAATTTAGAAAATAAAAATATAAAATTGACTGATAAACATTAAGATAATATATTTTCATTAAATAAATAATCTGAAACTAAAATAATCAAAAGTAATAAAAGAAAACATATAGAAAAACAATAAAGGGGAGGATATGAATCATCTTACCACAAATTAAACTAATTTTAAGTGACTTTTTGATGTGGCTTTTTATAAACAATAAAAATGAGTGTCATCAATGTGTTTGGGTGTAGATTCATTTTTATTTATTCTGTACAGCACTTATTTTACACTTTCAGAAGCTTCAAGTATTTCTTCACTTTTGGAAATTTTGAGGCATAAGATAGAGTATAACATTAGTGAAGTCATTGCCAGTTTTTGCTTGCTTAAATATTCTCTGTGATTAGAACAGAAATTTATTAAAGTTACCACAGTAAATATTTGTTGAATGAATAAATATTCTCCTTAAGTATGGCTTCTCCTTCATTGTTTATTTTCCTTATTTTGAAACTTCTATAAGACAATGTGTTAGTGTCTTACTTAACTGATCTTTCTGATTTTTTAATGCCTCGATCTGGGTAAATTATTTATTATTGCTGAATTGAGTAATTCTCTCTTTGTTTTTATTCTTGTATTTATGCTTTTTCCTATGTAATTTTCATTTCTAGAGTTTTAATGTTTTATATCCATCTGTACTATATATTTTTCCTAATATAACTTCAAAAATCTCCTGTTCTTTGGGTGTTGTATTTTTTTTAAAGTTGAGAATTCTAAAGATATTCACTTTAAAGTCAAATATTTTTAATGTTTTCTAGGATAAATTAATCTAAATAATTTCTAAATATTTTGATTTTTTTGCATACTGATCAACTTGAATGAGAGATACTCTACACATTCTTAGTCATAGTACATTTCAAACAGAATTATTCATTTTTCCCCACTATCCACACTTGCCACTCTTCTATAAAATGTGTGGTTCCTCTTGGATGCTCTTTATGAATCATCTAACCACTGGCCTTGCCAGAAACAATGTATCCTTGACCCTTTCAAACTACTCTATGTCCCTTCCAATATATTGTCCAGGTGTTATTAATGTTTAACTTTTTGCTATTCCTGTTCTTCCCCTCTCTACATAACCCAAGTGTAATTTGCCTTCTATAGCCAATGTTAAATCTGACCACACTAGCTGTGAACAATACTCAAATGCTGTTATATTTCCAGAACATAAATTTACTTTGGAAAGCAAAATTGAGTTATATGCACTGTACGAAAAAAATTCATAACAGAGATAAAATGAGATTATTGTATGTATCAGACTATATAACTTTTTCTCCAAATTAATTTCTATTGGAATTTTCTCCTTCCTATTACTATTCAGAACTCTCTAATCATATATCATGAATAAAAATATTAGCTCTTTTTACTCTTACCTGATTATACAACTTGCATTTAAGTTCAGGTCCTCTGAAGAGTATATATCAAGATAGAATTAAATGTGCAAGAGATAAATTAAAAGAGGGAGCAGAAGAAGGTAGAAAAGTCTTAAGACTCTGATGCAGATCTTACACCCATTGAAGGAGAAAGTGAAGCAAAGATGACTGGGATAGGAAGAGACATTGGCACAGCTCTGAAAATGTTTTGGCCAGACCTCTCGGGAGTCCTCAAGCAGTCAGCCATTGGAGAATCTTGTATCTTATCAGAATGGTCCTGACATAGCATTCCTTCTATGCTATATGACCTGTAGAAACATGACCACTGCAAAAGTGTAGTAGTGCTTTCAAAGGAAGAGAAGCCAATGCTGTCATTCAGTTATGCTTTCCGCAGTATGATATCTGAGTAGCAAATTTTTATGGTCCCTCTCACCTTAAGTACTGCATAGATATATCTCTTAAAACAGGTTCTCCAAACTAGCTCCTCTATAATTTTCATAGATATCTTTTTTTCCCCCTGATAGGGTCTTACAAAAAGAAGGTTAGCAAGACAAACCCCTATTGAAACAGTCGGTCTCAGAGGTGCTTCTGAATGTCCAACATTTTGTGCAGAAGCGCATGCGTGTATGTGCGTGTGTGCGTGCGTGCATGCGTGCGTGCGTGCGTGTGTGTGTGTGTGTGTGTGTGTTCATTTTACTTCCTTTGTGAAAAAGCATCCCTATCTCCTCCTGCTGGTAAGATTCAATTACTTATGCTTCAATACTGGTGCCTCTTCTTGCTTTTAGTTTCTGGACACAAGGATTCCAAGGTGCCTAACAGAGAACATTCTTTAGACATGCATACCCTGCAGAACCGAGAGCGCCAGAATGAGAAGCACAAAAGACTCTAGAGGATCATGAGAAGAAACAGTAAGATAGGACAGTCCTACTTTGTGTTCTGTACTCATATATTTTTCCTATTCAGGAAACGCTACCTTATAGAGATCCACAATTGAATGCATACACCATTTTCTGAGAACTAATAGTACCCACAGTATTCAGAATGTTTTCTTTAAGGTAGTGCTTCAGTTGTATCTTTTGAATGCTTTTTTAACACTCTATAAGTCCAGTTGATTTTTGTGGTTTAGTATGTAATTTAACAGTAGATTTCATACCAGTGGGCCCACTTCCACATGTCCTTTATTGCATATCCTGGTCATATGCTGTGCTGTGTGGGATTTCATGACTGTGGATAAGGAATTCTGTTAACCTCAAACCAAATAAGCAAGAGATTTGAATAGATACTCACAACAGAAAATACATGAATGACATGACAAACACTAAAAAGATGCTAACATTGTTATCAGGTAATGGAGTTTAAAATAACAATGCAATAGTACTAAACTATAATGGATTAAAAAATACCTAGTGTTTGAGAGGACTTGGTACATTCTGAACTTTCAAACATTGCTGCTGAAATATACAGTGATACAATAAATGTGTATAGCAGTTTGACAGGTGTTTTTTTTTTTTATGAAGTTAGGTATACACTTACATTTTACCCAGATGTTCTATTCCTAGATACTTATTCAAGAGAAATGAAAGCATGTCTACACAAATAAACGTAGTAGCTTTATTTGTACAAGAAAGACCTAAATACATGCTCATCAACAGATTAAAGTTTAAACATATTGTAGTTATTTTCATATAAAGCAATACTAGTCAGTAATCAAACGGAAAGAACTACGGACATGCAACAATGTGGATGAACCTCTAAAACGTAAAGCGAGAGTATTACACAAAGGTAGACATAATGCAGAATTTTAATATTACAAAAATCTGTAAATTGAATTTATAGTGGTAGATTGCTGATCAGGGGTTGCCTGGGACAAGAAGTTAGGGTAAGGACTGCAAAAGAATATAAGAAAACTTTTTGAGTGACAGAAACCTTCAAAAATTTTATTGTGGCAGTAGTTACACAACTACATATATTTGTCAAAACTCATAAAACTCTCCACTTAATTCTGGTGTATTTCATTGTGTTCAAATTAAACTTCAATTAAGTTGATAAAAACATCTTTGGAATGTCCCCTCCCAAACTTCTTAAGCCATTTTTTTTCACAAATTCTAAAATATTATGTTTTGGAAGAGGTGTGCTAGCCACAAGAAATGAAAAATTCATAAAGAAAATTTCCTTAAGTGGGCAGTTTTCAGGGAAAATACTTGGAACAGGTAGATTTATATCAGGTTATCATGACTCCCATAAAAGATCTACAGTATATGATGAGTAATCAACTATCAACTTTGTTTTCTTTTCATATCAGTGTCAAAAATTATTTATCTAATTATCTCATCATGTTAAACTTATCTTACTTATATTGCCATGAAATGCAATCATGTGTAGGCTATAGTTTATAACTGAATTACACAAGTTGTATACTCTTCCACTTCAAAAGAGGACTTTATACATGAAATGAAGATTTGAACTAGAAGAACCATTCTTCAATTCTCTTCCAAATTCTGGATAACTCTATTGTGGGAAATGGTTCAATAGTCTTGCTTCATGTCAATCTTCTTAGAGGCATAATGTATTGAAGTGAAACTCTTAGCCATATTTTACATTCTGAGAATTGTCACTTGATTAGAAGTATCTTGCTTGCAGAGATAAAAAAAAAGTGTTGAAGGTATGATTAACTATTGTGTAGATGAGTCAGAACCCTGATAAACAGAGAACGGCTTTTGTGACAAGGCAAGTTGAAATCGTTTCCTCTTGGATGATACAGATAATGTATGTATTGCCTATTTTAGGAGGCTCTGTATGCAACGTATTTCTTCCCAATAAACTGATATTGTTTCAAATCCAATTTTATAATTTTGATCTTTCTTAGGATGAAGTTTCATAATTTTCAAAGCATTTTGGGGAAAATTTTTCTCAAATGAACTTTACATCTCAAATAAGCATTTTTCTCAAATGAACCTTATGAGGTCATCATAGGTGAGATTATTACCATCATTTTTCAATTGAGTAAGCAGAATCGAAGAGTTGTTAAAATTTTTGAGCTGTATTTTGGTCCATCATTTTTATGTAACCAAGTTTTGATTTGCTCTTCTTTGGCAATTTTGAAAAGAATATACTGAGGGTTATAATATGTAAGATAATTATTTTTCTCTTTGCTTTAATACAAAAATAATGTAATACATGTGTAGTATCTTCAAATTGTTTTGGCTGGACAAGAGTACGTCACTGAATTCATAAATTAATCTGAACTGATAAGTCCAGTTACTTTGCTAAGTTTTCTTTTTTCATATTAAAAAGCCATAAAATTCAGCAAAGGCACTTTTAATTTCTAGTTATTTAAGGAGAACCATGTGACTCAACCTTTCCTTTTAAATACATTCAAAATTTTCAGCCAATGCATCACCAAAGATTAAGATTTATAGCATTTATATAAATGAAGCTTCCTGAATAGGCACATTTACAAGGAATAAAAAAATATTACTGTATTTACACAGAACACTTTCTTGGATATTGTTCCAGGAACTAAAAAAAAGTTATGAAATATTTTCAAAAGCTGCATTATAGTGCTTTGGGAGGTAAAAGAGAGAATGTTGTAGTATGTTTTAATATTTTACCTACTTAAGCTACATTATGGGAAATGTTTTAAACTGAATAAATTCTCTTATTAGTCAAAAATCAATGAGCTAAATCACAATTTTCCAAGGATATCTGAAACAAACATTATGAAATACAGCTTGCTGAATATAATTTTCTTTATTTAGTTTCTTGAATGTGCCTGCTTATAGTTTTCTAACTTAAGCCTTCCTACTGCTTTCTAATTAAGCAAGCTGATAAAATTTCATGTAAGTGCAGAATTTCCTAGCTTGGCATTAATGCTTTGTTCTACTGCATATCACCTGTATTGGATTTCTATCGTATGGATGCCTACAAAAGGATGTGCTGTAACTCAAGTATAAGCAGAAAGTTCTTTTATTTTTATAAATCAAATTGGTTTAATCTGTGATTGGGGTAAAAGTGCTCCCAGCTTTCCCATGACTGTGATCCCTGCCGAAAATTTTTAGATTGTTCTTTTTCTCTTTTTTTTCTGTCACTTTAACTGGGTTTGGAGGCCCTTACAAGTTCAGAGCAATACTGCTTAGGCAATCACAGTTTTCTGGTGTGAATTAATTGGCCAGATGTATTTAGCAGAGCCAATCTTGACTTTTGCATATAAAGCCATCTTAATTGATGTGAACTTCTTGATCTAGGTTGAAGGTGTTAGATAACTTTATAGTTCTTTATCATAATCAGTAGAGTCTTAATCTGATTGTTTTTAACTCCTGAAATATGCCATTCTCATTACTAGTTTTCTAATGAAAATTGCAAAAAATAAATAAAACCTAAATATCATAATCCTAAAAATTCTACTATTTTGGAATTCTATAGTCATTTGTTTTGGCATTCATTGAACCACATCTTAGCTTGTAGGAGGATAATCAAAGCATTTTGTGCAACCAGAACAAAGTACAAAATACAAAACTAATTGACAGTTGTGCACATGCTTGAGGTAAGCTTTCATCAAAAAACATATTATTCTCTTGCATAAGTTAGGCATATAGAAAATATCTGTAGCACAGAAAATATAACTGAAGCATAGACATACATTAAATTAGATGAATATTAATATTTCTGATGAAAATTTAGGTCTATTTTAAAACTGATTATTTTATGTATAAGTTTAATTTAAATATTCCTCTATCTGTGACAAATAAATATCTTTTTTATTTTATTATTATTAAATAATATTGAGGGTACCTTGATCAACAAAATTCAATAAATTTCAAGTGAACAACTCAACAGTATGTTATATATATATATTGCATTGTGTGTTCACTGACCATATTTAGATTTCATTCTGTCACCACATATTTGACCCCTTTTTCCCCTGCCTACATCCCCCGACTCCCCCTTTATTCTGGTAACTACTAGTCCACTGTCTATGTCCATGAGTCCCTGTTTGTTTGACATGTTTGTTTGTTGCTTTTAGATTTATATCCCACAAATGAGTGAAACTGTGTGGTTTTAAACTTTTCTGTCTGACTGTTTTCCTTAGCATGTTTATCTTGAGATCCACCCATGTTAATGCAAATGGCAGTATTTCATCTCTTATGGCTGAGTAATATTCCATTGTATAGATGTACCACACTTCTCTAACCAATCATCTATTGTAGAACACTTTGGTTGCATTCATGTCCTGGTTACCGTGAATAATGCTGCTACAACATCGATATGCAAATATCTTTGTGAATAAATGTTTTCAGGGTTTTTGAGTAAATATCCAGAAGAAGGATTGCTGGATCATATAGTAGTTCAATGCTTAGCTTTTTGAGAAACCTCCATACTGTTTTTCATAGTGGTTGTACCAATTTGCAGTCTCACCAGCAGTGTATGAGGGTTCCTTTTTCTCCACATCCTCTCCAACACGTTATTACTCTTCCTGTTGATGATAGCCATTATAATAGGTAGTAGATAGTATCTCATCGTGGTTTTGATTTGCATTTTTTCTAATAGCTACCGAAGTTGAGCATCCTTTCATATGTTTGTTGGCCATTTGTATGTCTTCTTGGGAGGAGTGCCTCTTCAGATCTTCTGCCCATTTTTTAATTGGATTGTTCGGTTTCTTGGTGTTGTTATTGAGTTGCATGAGTTCTTTGTGTATTTTGTATATTAGGCCCTTATTGGAGGCACTGTTTGTTAATATAATCTCCCATTTGGATGGTTGCCTCTTTGCCTTGTTGGTGGTTTCTTACACTGTGCAAAGGCTTTTAAGTTTGATGTCGTCCCATTCATTTATTTTAGCTTTTACTTTTCTTGCTTTTGAGATCAAATTCATAAAATTCATTTTATGTCTTAGATCTTAGGTCCATGAGTTTAGTATCTGTTTTCTTCTATGCAATTTATTGTTTCAGGTCTTATTTTCAGGTCCTTAATCCATTTTGAGTTAATTTTGGTGTGTGGTGATAGACAACAGTGTAGTTTCATTCCTTTGCAAGTGGTTTTCCAGTTTTCCCAGCACCATGGATTGAATAGGCTTTCCTTTCTCCATTGTATGTTTTTGGCTCTTTTGTTAAAAATTATTTACTCATACAAGCATAGATTTACTTCTGGATTCTCGATTCTGTTCCACTGAATCTTTGTGTCTCTTTTTCTGTCAATACCATGTCATTTTGATTATTGTCACTTTGTTGTATAATTTGATGTCAGGATAGCTTTGGCAATTCGGGAGTTTTGCGCTTTCATACAAATCTGATGTATTTTTCCTATTTCTTTAAAAATTTCCAATGGGCTTTTGACGGGGATCACATTAAATCTGTATAATATTTTAGGTAATAAGGTCATTTTAACTATGTTGATTCTGTCAATCCAAGAACATGGACTATCTTTCCATTTCTTTTTATCTTCTTCAATTTTTTTAATAGGGTCTTATAGTTTTCATTATATAGATCCTTCACATGTTTCATTAGATTTTTTCATCAGTATTTTATTTGTTTTGTTGCAATTGCAAAAGGAATCATTTTTTCCACTTCTTTTTCTGATGCTTCATTATTAGAGTATAGAAATGCTACGGATTTTTGAACATTGATTTTTCTATCGTGTATTTATTTATTATTTCTAGTAGTGTTTTGTGGAGTGTTTAGAATTTTCTATATAAAAAATCATGTCACCTGCAAATAGTGACAGTTCGACTTCTTCATTTCTATTTGAATGCCTATTATTTCCTTCTCTTTCCTGAGTGCACTTGCACTGTTATATTGAATAACAGTGGTAATTGTGGATAGCCTTGTCTTGTTCCTGATATTAGAAGAAAGGTTTTTAATTTTTCACCATTAAGTATAATGTTAGCTGAGGGTTTGTCCTATATGGCTTTTATTATGGTACAGTACTTTCTTCTATACTATTTTAAGTGTTTTAATCACAAATGGATGCTGAATCTTGTCAAAGGCTATTGATATGATCATATGATCTTTATTCTTTATTTTGTTTTTGCGGTGTATCACATTACTCTATTTGCTTATGTTAAGTCATCCCTCTACCTTTGGGATGAAACCCACTTGAACACGGTGTATAATGTTGTTAATGTGTTGTTGTAGTTGTTTTATTAGTATCTTATTTAGGATTTTTGTATCTGTATTCATGAGACAGATCAGTCTGTAGTTTTCTTTACCAGGTGTTGTTATCAGATTAATATTGGTCTCATAAAATACCTTAAGAAGCATTGCCAACAATGTTTTGGGAAGAATTTGAGAAAAATAGGTGTTACATCTTTGAATGTTTGATAGAATTTAGTGGTAAAGCAGTCTGGTCCTGGACTTTTACTTTTTCATATGTTGTTGATGATTGTTTCAATTTCCATATTGCTGAACGGTCTATTTACATTTTCCAATTCTTCATAATTCAGTCTAGGAAGGCTGTATAGTTCTAAGAACTTGTCCATTTCTTCTATGTTATTAAATTTAGTGGTGTACAACCTTTTATAGTATACTTTATGATCTTATCTATTAGCGTTTCTATCAGGTTCTCCCTTTAGTTCTGTTAGTAACTGCTTTATATATTTCGGGGCTCCCTGATTGGGAGCATAGATAATAAATGTTAGGTCTTCTTGATATATGGTTCACTTTATCATTATGAAGTGTCCCTCAGTATCTTTCTTTACCTTTTTTATTAGTCTGAAGTCTATTTCATCCAATATTAGTACCAGTACTCCCACTTTTCTCCGAATGCCATTTGCTTGAATTACCATTTTTCACCCTTTAGTTTAAGTCTATATTTGTCTTTGGAAATGAGATGTATCTCTTGAAGGTTGAGTCTTGTTTTTTGATTCAATCTGCAACTCTATGCCTTTTTATTGGTGAGTTCAGTCTACTTACTTTTAAGGTGATTATTGAAATATGAGGTTTTCTTATAACCATTTTATCTTTTGTTTTATGATAGCTCAGTGTGTCTATTTGTTCCTTGTCCTTTCATTTCTGCCTATTTTTTTTTAATTTGTTGGGGTTTTTTGGATTTTTCCTCTAGTTCTTTTTGTTTTATGTTATGTATCTTAGTCCTGAATCTTTGGCGTGTGGTAACCATTAAGTTCTGTAAAGGGCAGTGTACACACACACACACGCATGCACACACACACACACACACACACACACACACACACACACAGTAGTCCATGTTCTTCTGCATGTGCCTTATCTCCATTCCCCTTTGTGAACTTGGATCTTCTATCTCTCTTCCTTTTCTTTTATCATTATCTCAAATTGTCTCTATGTATGCTGAACATTCATGTCTAACTTTCAATAGCAATTATCTTCTTAATGTTTGAGCTTATAATACCTGTTTTAAATAAGGGTTGCACTATACAGCTTCTTTCTGTCTGCTAGTCATCTTACTCATAGTTATGTATTTTTTTGTCATTTTGTTTTCAGTAGGCTGATCCCTTTCTGTATTTCCTGTAATGCAGGCCTCATAGTGGAGAATTCCCTCAACTTTTGTATGTCTGTAAAGGTCTTTATTTCTCCTTCATATCTAAAGGAGATCTTTGCTAGATACATTATTCTTAGCTGATAATTCCTTTTACTTAATACCCTGAATATTGGTTCCACTCCTTGCTTGCTTGTAAGGTTTGTGCTTAGAAGTCCAATGATAATCTAATGGGTTTTCCTTTATAGGTTACTATCTTCTGTCTTTTCCCTGGCTGCCTTGACAATTTTAATATAATATGTCTTGGAGAAGGTCTTTTTGACAATTGTAATATAATGTGTCTTAGAGAAGGTCTTTTTGGATTGAGATAATTGGGTGTTCTGTTAGTTTCTTGGATTTGAAACTTCAGCTCATTATTTAGATTTTTATAAACTATTTGTCTGAACATGCTCTCTGTTCCCTTCTACTTCTCTTCTCCTTCTAGTATACCCATTATTCTTATGTTGCTTTTCCTAATAGTGTCAGCAAGTTTTTGTATTTCTCTTTCATGATTTTTTATTGTTTGGTCTCTCCCTTCCTCTTTCTGCATCATTACTAGATTTCCGTCCTTGTTATCACTGATACTTTCCTCTGTTGGGCAGCTATATTTCCTAGGCTTGCTATTTCACTCTTCATCTCTTTTAATGTTCATCTCTTTTAATATTCTTTATCTCTAGAAGTTCTAATTGTTTTTTGTTTGTTTGTTTGTTTGCTTGTTTAGGGTTTCAATCTTCTTGCTAAAAAACTCATTTTGCTGGTCGATTTCAATTCAAAAAACTCATTTTGCTGGTCTATTTTGATTCTAAGTTCTTAGAATTGTTGATCTGATTTATTTTGCATTTCATTGGGTTTTTTCAGAAGTGTAATCCTGTATTCGCTATCATTTAAAGACACTTCTATGTCTTTAAGCTTATTTTCTGGAGATTTTTTTCTTTGTTTCTGAGCTGCCTTGTCACCCTGGTTGTTTTGGTGTTTGATGGGCTATTTCTCCACCTGGGCATTAATGGGTGTGTACTCCGTTTTTGTGTTTGTTTTGTTTTGTTTTGTTTTGTTTTTAGAATGATTTATTATATAGAGGTCTCTCTTTTTAGCTTGTTGATAGGTTTTTTTTTTTTTTTATTTCTAGTAGGTGGCATCCAAGTCTCTTGTATCTCTACTTTGAGGCTAATAGTGCCTTTTTTTCCCTCTCTGACATACTGAATATTCAAATCACAATCAGTTACTCTCAGCCACAGTCCCTGTTGTGGTACCGACAGTGGTTTTTGTGTTGGTACAAGTCGTGCAAATTCCCTTGGAGGTCCACAGTGCTAGATCTGTGAGGATATAGGATGGAGGGAGGACACAATCTGAGTTGGTGTGTGGGTTTGCTGCTAGGCTCCATGTCTCAGTCTCCCACTTCACAACAGTGATTGCTAAGACATAGCTGTTGTTCTTTTGCACTTAGTTATTGCTCCACTTTCTGCCAGGATCCCTGGGCTCCGTTGCATGGTACTCACTCATCTCTCAGACAGGGATATTTGGGGAACATGCTGCAAATTCTCTCCTCCCCCTCCTCCTGCAGGAAGCACCATTTGCATATGGCAGCTTCTTTGTTCCTCCCAATCTACCTCCCCCAACTCCAAGACTTCCATGGTTCCAAAGTCTGGAAGCTCTTATGTGCAGATCACTCACTCAGATGTACTTGTGTGCAGCTTGGGTGTTATTTGTTGAGTTTTATATGTTCAAGGAGAGAGATCCAGGGAGATCTCTCACTCTGCCATGCTTCTGACATCACTGACAAATAAACATCTTCAACAGCTGCACTTACAAATTGGAGAATTGGAAAGAAAAAAAAATGCTACTACTAATAATCACTTCCTGAGAAACTTGTTTACAAAGTTCTGTGTTTTCCTTTTTATAAAACAAATATCTTGATTGCCTGTTTTAATTCTGGCCATCAGAATTAAATTTTCATTGAAAATATCATCAAGCTTTGAAGGAAATTCATTATAATACAGAGATATCAATAGCTAGAAAGAATGTGAGATTATAATTTTCAACTTTGCAAATTTAAAGGTAAGAAAAATTATCCTGGGTAAACAAACAGCAAAAGGAACATAATGTTCATATATTCTATGTAATTCTGAGTACTTATTTTAAGTATAAAAAAGTTTATGTGAAAAACATGCTTATTAATTATTTATTCCCTGAAATTGATAAATTTTGGCAAAACGATGTCCTTTAGTCAGTTTCACCAACATCTGATCATGAAAATGAAAATGTTAATCATAATAAGATCTATGTTTAGTTCTAGTTCATTTCAGCTATGCCACATTAATACACAAATATATGTTATATGTAGAATTAGACTAACATCTTGCATTTGGGAAACATGTAGAATAACATTATATTGTTTATATTAATAAAAATAGAATAAATACTAACATCAAAATTTTGTTATGTGCCATATACAGTTCCTTGGCCAAAACAGAGTTTTAGCTACAGATTTATAACTAGGTTTAGTCATTCATGACAGAAATTAAGCAACTTCATGATTACCAGAGAGTAGTAAATATGTATATATGCAAAGGGATCCCTTTTTTCTCTCACTTAATGTTGTTTGAATATCATTAGATTTACAGACCTTGTTATCACACCATAAAATTGCATCCTATATTAAAAAATTTTATCTTAACAATCTAGTTACCTAATGCTTACATACTTTCCTCATCAAAAACTACTTAGGTCATTTAAAAATTTAAGTCTTTTGTTTTTGGATGGATAAATGTCACATAGAAAAAAATATTTACTTGACAAGAATGTCTCTTTTTTATCATATTTAAAGAGATATTTTCATTTTCACATGTAGTAAATATCAGTGTGTTTTCTCTTTAAAATATAGTATGTGCACATGTGTCCCTGTTTATTTATTTATACATATGTACCACTAACTTAAAAGTTGTTTCTGTAAATGAGATGAGGCTGGGGTCCCCATCTTGGCTGCATTCTACACGTTAGGGAGGCATGGAGAGAGCAATGATGATAATCTCATAACTATCACATAATACTTGTCCTAGTCCCCGGATGAAAAATTTCTTAAAATCAAGATTTTACTTGATAATAAATTTTAATGTATATAGATTTAGTTCTATTTTTCTCACCTTGTGAACCTTTCACTTGTATGCAAACTTTACATTGCTTCTCAATGATTCAAATTAGAAAAACTCAGCTGAAGAAGAAAAAGAGGAAATGAAACAGCAGTGAAGGGTGAGGGGCTCTAGTAATTCACTGTTTAAATAGCTAAAGAAAGCTGGGCAAAATGGTGAATCCTGGGGGATGCTTCCTTCTGTCCAGTGGTGAGAATTGCTGAGAGGTACGTAAGTGGAGCTGACAGAGCAAAGTCCAGTTTTGTCCTATGTTCTCTTTATAAATTTATTTTCTTTGGCATTAAGTCCATATGACCTTGCATTTTTAGAAGGAGAGTTGAGAAACGTGACAAATTGTAGGATAAAGTATTCTGAAGCTTCTCTATACCGTTCATCTGAAGAATCTACTCATTGAGGCCATAGTAGAATCTCTGAATTTTGGTAAAACTCTGAGTCACAAAATTAAAGATAAAAATATCCTCACTAATATTCAGGATAGCCCATTTCATTTTTTAGACAAATATATATTTTATTTCATATATAACTGGGAAAAATTTCACATCAATCTCTAGATCTAAATATGGCATATATATATATGTGTGAAATATATATATATATATTTAAATTAGAACTAAATTTGCAAATCTATTTTAATTCCTAACATTATTTTGCTGTTTCCTTGGTAATATTAAATGTTGCTGGCTCAGTGAAGTTTATTATTTGAATATTACAAGAATGTAAAAATTTTGAGTTCTACCCTAAAATCTGGAGCATTTCAATTCAACTCAACAAGCATTTATTGAGACTCCAGTAGAAACCCTTCACTAATTCACTGCTCTAGGCTTTGAGGATACAATATAATCTCTATTCATAAAACCATATACAGATATATAAGGTACCATGTATTAAGGTCAAGTATAGAATTTTGCTAACTATAAAGTAACAACACAGATGAGGGAATCATTGACTTTTCCAGGAATCAATGATATTAGAAAGGGCTTCAGTGGAGGATCTGATACTAAGGTCAGTTTTGGAATTCACTTGAATCATGAGAAAACTTTTTTTTAATGGAAAAACAAAGTATGTGCAAGTGAATACTCACATAAGGTAGCCTATAGATTTTTAAGATAGTCAAGTTGTGGTGGATAAGTTGCAGATGATAAGGAACAAAAAATTGATTAAGAACAGTTCATGACTGATTTCCCTTTGCATAATACCCTCTAGGTCCATCCATGTTGCTGTAAATGATAAAATTTCACTTTTTATGTGGTATGTATGTACCACATCTTCTTTAATCAATCTATTGGCTATTGTAAATAATGCTGCAATGAAAATAGGGATGCATATATCTTTTCAAATAGGTATTTTGGATTTCATCGGAACTGACATAAGTCAGACAGAAAAATACAAATACCATATAATATCACTTATATGTGGAATATACAGAACAATGTAAATGAACAAACAAAACAGAAATAGATTCACAGATACAGAGAACAAACTGATGGTTACTGGATGAGGAAGTGCTGGGTGAAAAAGGAAGGGATTAAGAAATACAACTTGGCAGCTTCACAATAGTCATGGGGATGTAAATTACAGCATAGGGAATATAGTCAATAATATTGAAATAACTATGTATGTCGTCAGTTGGGTACCAGACTTATTGGGGGAATCACTTTATAAATTAGATAGATAGATAGATAGATAGATAGATAGATAGATAGATAGATAGATAGATATAGATATAGATATGTCTAACCACTATGCTGTATACCTGAAATTAATATAAAATAATACTGAATGTCAACTGTAATTGAAAAAAAATAAAAGAATAAAAAGAATGATTCATGAAAACCTGGTATGTTTTTGGTATAAATATATTTTTTTAAATTTATTTTTACAGAATCAAATGAAGACTTGAATGGAAATATAACATCTTCAGTTAGTGTTAGACTTCTCAATGGAATTAGCAAACCTATTTTATTAAATGAACTTGCTAGAAGCAGTTCTCTATGTAATTGCACTAAGTAAATTTTAAAGTACAAAATAATTGGGCTATGCATAAACAAAAGTGAACTTATTATTAGGAAACCTGGGAATTAAGAATCTTAGTCTTCCCAGCCTTATTTCATTTTCTTTTTAATTTTATTCCAGCTTTATCAAAATATAACATTAGTTGCTTATATTTACTTTGTAAAATTCAATAATTTTTTTCAATTCTAGTTAGCATACAATAATATATTAGTTTCAGCTGTACAGCATAGCAATTAGAGATCTATACAACTCACAAAGTGATCACCCCACTAAATCTAGTACCCTTCCCCCATATATATATATATACACACACACACACACACACACACACACACATATATATGTTACAACATTGTTGACTATTTTCCTATGCTATACTTTTTATCTCCATGACTATTTTGTAACTGTCCATTTGTACTTCTTAATTCCTTTGCTCTTTTTCACCATCACACCAACACTCCTCCCATCTAGTAGGCTTTAAAATTTCTCTGTATCTCTGAGTTGTCTCTATTATTGTTGTTGTTTATTTTGTTCTTTAGATTCTACATGTATGTGAAATCACATGGTACTTGTCTTTCTCTTTCTGACTAAATTCATTCAGCACAATACCCTTTAGGGCCATCAAGCCAATATCTTTTTCCATCCCCTTCCTTTTAGTCTCTGTGTGTCTTTTAATCTGGAGTGAGTCTCTTGTAGGCAGCATATGTAGAGGTCTTGTTTTCTTATCCATTCAGCCACCCTAAGTCCATCAAGGCAATATCTTTTTCATACTCTTCCTTTTAGTCTTTCAATCTAAAGTGAGTCTCTCTAGGCAGCATATGTAAGGGTCTTGTTTTCCTATCCATTCAGCAACTCTATCTTTTGGTCAGAGTACTTAATTATTTTCCATTTGAGGTACTTGGTGATAGGAATGTAGTTATTACCATTCATTATGTTTTTGATGTGGTTTTTTTCTGTATTTTTTATTAGTTTCAAGTACACAGTACATTTGTTAGACATTTATGTAGTTTATAAAACGATCCCAATAATTGCTCCTTCTTTCCTCTGGTTTTCCACTTAGCCAATATATTAATGTTAACTGTATCCCCTATGCCATGTTCTCGATCCTCATGACCATCTATCAACTACTAATTTGTACTTCTTTAACCATTCACCCTATTCTCCCAGCCCTCCAACCCCCTATCCCCTCTGTCCATCATCAATTTGTCCTCTATATTTGTGAGCCAGTTTTTGATTGGTTTGTTCTTTTTGTTCCTTAGGTTCCACATATAAGTGAAATCATATGGTATTTATATTTCTCTTTCTGACTTATTTCACTCAGCATAATAAACTCTAGGTCTATCCAAATGGTAAGATTTCATTTTAATAGCTGAATAATAGTTCATTGTATAGATAAGCCATAATTTCTTTATCTAATCGTCTGCTGCTAGGCAATTAGGTTGCTTGCATATCTTGGTTATTGTAAATAGCACTGCATATATTAGGGATGCATATATTTTTACGAATTATTGTTTTGGTTTTCTTTGGATAAATAGTCAGAAGTGCGATCGCTGGGTCAAAAGGTATATTCATGATTATTTTTTTGAGAAATGTCCAGACTGTTTTCCATAGCAGCTGTAGCAATTTGGAATTCCACCAACAATGTATGAAGGTTTCCTTTTATCTGCATTCTTGCCAATGCTTGTTGTTCTTTGATTTATTGATGATGTGCATTCTGACAGATGTCAAATGATATCTCATTGTGGTTTTAATTTGCATTTCTCTGATGATTTGTGAGCTTGAGTATCTTTTCATATGTTTTTTTGGCCATCTGTAGTTCCTCTTTGGAGAAATATCTGTTCAGGTCTCCTGAACATTTTTTAATTGGATTCTTTGGTTTTTGCTTGGAGCTGTATGAATTCTTTATATATTTTTGATATTAACCTCTTATCAGATGTATCAATAGTGAATATCTTCTCTCAATCAGTCAGTTATCTTTTTGTTTTGTTAATGGTTTCCTTTGCTGCACAATATCTTTTTATTCGATGTAGTGTCATTTGTTTATTTTTTTCTTTTGTTTCTCTTGTCCAGGGAGATATATCTGAAAAGAAATTACTCTTAGTAATATCAGAGTGTTTACTGCTTATGATTTCTTCTAGAAGTTTTATGGTTTGGGTCTTACATTTAAGTCTTTAATTTATTTTGAGTCTATTCTTGTATATGGTGTAAGAAGGTGGTCCAGTTTCTTTTTCTTTTTTGTATGAATATGTCCAATTTTCCCAACACCATTTATCAAAGACACTGCCTTTACCCCATTGTATATTCTTGCCTCCTTTGTCATATTTTAAGTGAGCATATAGGCATGGATTTATTTCTGGACTCTCAATTCGGTTCCATTGATCAATGTATCTGTTTTTATGCCAGTACTATGCTGTTTTAATTATTGTAACCATAGTATAGTTTGACATCAGGTAGTGTGATACCTCCAACATTGTTCTTCTTTTTCAAGATTGCCATGGCTTTTCTGGGTCTTTTATGATTCCATATACATTTTAGGATTATTTGTTCTAGCTCTCTGAAAAATGCCATTGCTATTTTGATAGAGATTGCATTGAATCTACATTGCTTTGTATAGCATGGCCATTTTAATGATGTTGATTCTTCTTACCCATGAACATGGTATATGTTTCTATTTATTTGTATCTTCTTCAATTTCTTTTTTCAATGACATAATTTTCTGAATACAGATCTTTTATCTTCTTAGTAATTTGATTCCCAGGCATTTTATAGTTTTTGATACAATTGTAAATGAGATTGCTTTTTTTAATTTCTCTTTATGAAAGTTAATCATTGGTGTATAAAAATGCCACTGACTTCTGAATATTTATTTTGTACCTTGCTACTTTACTGAATTTATTTATCAATTCTAACAGTGTTTTGGTGGAATCTTTAGGCTTCTCTACAGATACTATGATGTCATTGGCAAATAACAAAAGTTTTACTTCTTCCCTTCCAATTCAGATAACTTTTATTTCTATTTCTTGTGTTATTGCTATGGCTAAGACTTTCAATACAATGTTGAAGAGGAGTGGTGAAAGTGGGCATCCTTATCTTATTCCTGATCCTAAAGAAAACACTTTCAGCCTTTCCACATTGAGTATGATGTTAGCTATAGGTTTGTCATATATGGCCTTTATTATGTTGAGTTATGTTCCCTCTATTCCGACTTTGCTGAGAGTTTTTATCATACATGGATGCTGGCATTTGTTCAACACATTTTCTTCACCTATTGATATGGTTTTATGGTTTTTATCTTTTGTTTTGTTAATGTGGTATATCACTTTAATTGATTTGCAGATACTGTACCAACTTTGCTTTCCAGGAATAAATCCAACTTGATCATGGTGTATGATATTGTTTATATATTGATGAATTTGGTTTGCTAATATTTTGTTGAAGATTTTTGAAGCAATGTTCATAAGAGATATCGGCCTATAGTTCTTTTTTCATAATGTTTTTGTCTGGTTTTCGAATCAAGGTAATGGTGGCCTCATAAAAAGAATTAGGGATCCTTCCCTCTTCTTGAATTTTTTTGAATAGTTTGAGAAGAGGCGTTTTTGAATGTTTGATAAAATTTGCCTATGAAGCCCTCTGGTCCAAGACTTTTGTTATTTGAGAGGTCTTTGATTACCGATTCTATATCATTGGTGGTAATCATTTAGTTCAGATTTTCTGTTTTCTGACTCAGCCTTCAGAGATTGTATGTTTCTAGGCATGTGTCCATTTCTTCCATATTGTCCAACTTGTTGGCATATACTTGCTCATAGTATTTTCTTATGATCCTTTGTATTTCTGTATGGTCCATAGTTATTTCTCCTCTTTCAATTCTGATTTTATTTTCTGAGTCCTCTCCATCTTTTCTTTGATGAGTCTGGATGAGGGTCTGTCAATTTTGTTGATGCTTTTGAAGAACCAGCTCTTGGTTTCATTAATCTTTTGTGTTATTTTTCTAGACTCTATTTCATTTATTTCCACTGTGATCTTCGTTATTTCATTCCTTCCATTCACTTTGGGCTTTATTTGCTGTTCTTTTTCTAGTTTTTTTTTTAAGTGTAAGTTTAGATTGTTTATTTGAGCTTTTTCTTGTTTCTTGAGGTAAGCCTGTATTGCTATGAATTTCCCTCTTCAAACTGCTTTCACTGTGTCCCATAGATTTTGAGTCATTGTGTTTTCATTTTCATTTGTCTCTAGGTATCTTTTGATTTCATCCTTGATCTCAATGATAACCTATTCATTGTTTAGTAGCATGTTATTTAACTTCCATGTGTTTGTATATTTTCCAGTTTTGTTCGTGTAGTTATTTTCTAGTTTCATATCACTGTGATCTGAGAAGACAGTTGATATACTCTCAATCTTTTTAAGGTTACTGAGACTTGTTTTGTGTACTAACATATGATCTCTCCTGGACAATGTTCCTTGTGCACTTGAGAAGAATATCTATTTTGCTGCTTTCAAATAAAATGTTCTGAAAATATCTATTAAATCCATCTGGTCTAGTGTGTCTTTTAGGACCATTGTTTCCCTGTTGATTCCCTGCCTGGAAGATCTGTCCCTGTTGATTCCTTGCCTGGAATATCTGTCCATTGAAGATCTGTCAATGGAGTGTTAAAGTCTCCTACTATGAGTGTTTTACTTTTGATCTCTCCTTTTATGTCAGTCAATAATTGCTTTATGTATGTAGGTGCTCCTATGTTGGGTGCATATATGTTTACTAGAGTTATGTCCTCTTGATTTATCAATCCCTTTATCATTATGTGATGCCCTTCTTTGTCTGCTATTATAGCCTTTGTTTTAAAGTCTATTTTATCTGATATAAGTATCACTACCATGGCTTTTTCTTTTTTCATTTTCATTTGCATGAAATATTTTTTCCATACTTTTACTTTCAGTCTGTGAGTGTCATTTGATCTGAAGTGGGTCCCTAGTAGACAGCATATACATGGGTCTTGTTTTCTTATTCATTCAGATACCCTATATCTTTTGATTAGATCATTTAATCCATTTATATTTAAAGTGATTACTGCTAGGTACATAGTTACTGCCATTTTATATTCATATTTATTATTTCTATTTTCTTTTTCACCCCTTTCCTTTTTACAGAAGCCCTCAACATTTCTTGTAACTGGCTTGTTGGTGATGAATTCCTTAAGCTTTTCCCTGTCTAGGAAGCTTTTTATCTCACTTTCTATTGTAATTGAAAGCCTTCCTGGGTAGAGTATTTGTCGTTGTAGATTCTTTGTTTTCATAACTTTGAACATTTCTTGCTAGTCCCTTCTGACCTGCAAAGTTTCCACTGAAAAGTCACTGGATATTCTTATGGAGGGGGGTACACTTGTAAGTAACTAGCTGCTTTTATCTTGCTGCTTTTAAGATTCTCTCTTTGTCTTTGACCTTTGCATTTTAATTATGTTTCTTGTGTGGCTCTGTTTGAAATCCTCTTGTTTGAGACTCTTTGTACTTCTTGAACTTGTACGTCTAATTCCTTTGCCAGGTTAGGGAATTTTTCTGTGATTTCTTTAAATAGATTCTCAATCCCTTGCTCTCTCCCTTCTCCTTCAGGTACTCCAATGATTCAGATATTGTTACACATCTTGTTGTCCCAGAGGTCTCTTAAACTATTCTCATTTTTTTTTTATTTCTTTATTGCTTTTTGTTGTTCTGATTGGGTATATTTTGCTATCTTGTCTTTCAGTTCACTGATTCAATCTTCTGCTTTGTCCAATCTATTATTGAATCCTTCGAGTGTATTCTTCATTTCAGTTATTGTATTCTTTGTTTCTGTCTGGTTCTTTTTTATGGTTTCTATGTCCTTTTTATGCTTACTATCTCTCTTTGGAGGTTCTCATTGTGTTCATCCATTCTCCCTAAGTTCGTTGAGCATCCTTATAACCATTATGTTGAACTCTGTCTCTGGTATGTTGCTTGCCTCCATTTCATTTAGCTTATTTTCTGGAGTTTTCTCCTGTTGTTTCATTTGTATCATTTTCTTTGTTTTCTCATTTTATTAGCCTCTGTGTTTATTTCTATGTGTGAGGAATATTTGTTTAGTCTGTTAACCTTGACTTAATGTGGAAGGTGTCCTTTGTAGTCCACTGATGCATACTCCCTGATCCCTTATGCTGGGGACTCTGGACGTGATCTTTGTGTGGGTTGTGTGTGATCTTCTGTTGTTGACACCTTTATTGTTGTTAGTACATCAGTGAATGGAATTAACACTCAGGCTGACTAATTGTGGCAATTAGCTATATATGATAAGAGTTGCTGTGTTGGGGCTGACCCCACTGAGTGGGATTGCCCTAGCAGGTTTATGTACTCATTGCAACCACCCTTTGTGTGTACTACTAATGGAGCTGGCTCCATTGTGGTCTGGGGCCAGCCTCCAGATATGTTGCTTGTTGGCTCCTTGGGAGGGGATCTCCAGTAGGCCAAGGACAAGTGCTGCTTTTGATTGCTCAGGGCTATATGATGGGAACTGCAATGTGATCCACAGATGTTTTGTTGCCTATACTGGATCTATAGGTAAGTGGAAGAGATAACGCTGTAGGCAGAGGTCTGGTTATCCCTCGCCCCTTACCTAGGGCATTTTAGCAGAGAGACCAGCGCTCCTCAAGGCCTGACACAGTCTGTCAGTTGCATGTAAGTCTCTGAAACTGGATGAGCCTCTGGATGATATGCATGTTGGGTGGTGCAGGGACCCTGGGAATCTCCTGGGTCTGTTGAATAAATTTCCCCCTGCCACTGCAGTGTCAGTTTATATGCCAGAGCTCTTTCTGTAGCTCCATGTTTTCAGTCATAGCAAGGTCTGCTGCTGCCCACCTTGGACCTTAATGAGCCACCCCAGGGCAGGGGCAGCTGCCTATCAATGTGTAGCAGGCACTCTGTGTATTGGATGAGTCAGGAGCTCAGGGAGACAAGGGCTCTCAGGCCAATACAGACCTCCGCGATCTCTTCATCAGATATTGCAGCTTGTACAGGCAGCATCGTTTTCCCCAAAATGCGCTTACTGTGCTAGCCAAGGTCTGTTGCTTGTGCAGACTGTGCCACCTTAGAACCAATCAGGGCACGGGAAGCTGCCTGTCAGTGGGCTACAGGTACTTCATGGCTTAAGTGAAACAGGATCTCAGGGAGACAAGATCTGTCTGGCCAATACAGCCTCAGTTTTGTTGCAACTTCTGTGTTTCAGAGTTCCCGCTATAGTCACATTATCATGGCGAGACTAGATGCTGTCTGGGCTGTCAAAGAGCCCCTTGTGCCTGCAACTGATTTCCATGCAGTGCCCACCCTGTGCTAGCCAGTTTGTTGCCTGTGTGGATTGGGAGACCTGAGGGGGTTTTGGGGGTGAAGGGGCAGGGCAGTGGGGAAATGGGTAGACATATAACATTTATTCTTTATGGTAATAAATAAGCATTCTGATAAATGACTATGTTTTGTATATCCTGAGTATATCACTAAACTTAGAGTTTTATTTATGAAGATACCATGTATCCTAAAAGTAACTAATAGCAATGATATTTTGGGAGAACTCAATATAATATAAATATTCTACATAAAAGCCATAAAAATGTAAATATTTTATATAAAATTCTGACAGTTTCTACATCGTGTCACATTGCTCCAGCCATAAAAAGTAGAATAAAAAGATAGACTAAAAATATTATATATACTTTTTTAACACATCAAAGAGTTTTAGATGCAAAGAAAGCTAAAGGAGATAAATTCTAGAGTGAAGCCCTTCCAAGAGGGTCAGCAATCTGGAGTAGCTGAGAGTGTTGTCAATTCTTAGCATGTGTTGGCGGAGAGACAGACTCTTCATGGATGGAGGAAATTTGCTTGTGTTGAGAGAGATCACTCATGATCTTAGAATTTGTAGAATCCCTATATGCAGAATTAGCTCTCCTTGCACATTTACTGGTTCTACTTCAATACACAAGTAGAAATGCAAGTTAAAAAAAAACAAAATATATTATTTAATGCTTAAAGTAAATTGGCATTATCAATATATTGAAAAATTTATAACATGAAGAAGTAAAATATATGGCAATATTAATAAAAAAAGATTGAGGGATATATAAAATTATAATTTTGCAAGATATTTACATTATTCATTAAGCTGTAATTGTTAACCACTGGAAATATACTAGAAAAGTTTAATAGTTAAAAGCCAACAAAGGAGATAAAAGGGAATAATAAAACTTTAACCTAAAAGAAGTTAAAAAAAGACGATGAACTAAGAACAGATAAAATAGCAAGCTTAATCCCTGCCAAATTAGTAATTATATTAAATATAATTTATTTAATATTATAAAATATAAGCATTATATTTATTATAATATATTATAACTATTATAATATTAAAAATATAAATGGTCTAAATTCTTCAACTAGAATAAAGTACTTTTTAGGCTAAATTAAGAAGGAAAAAACCTAATTTTTATACTGTTTATAAGAGAATTACTTAAAAAATAAGAACACATATAGATTAAAAGTTAATGTAGAATACCATGTAAACCATAAAAAAAAATGGTGTAACATAAGGAAATGCAATTTAAAACCACAATGATACATGATTACCTATCCATTGCATGGCTAAATGAAAAAGATGGTTAAAACTATGTGTTGTCAAGGTTATGAATCAGCCAAAACACTCATACATTGGTTATAGGAGTATAAATTGGTACAATCTCATTCAAAAACTGCTTGACAAATATTAAACATATTCTTAGAAATACCATTCCTAAGAAAAATTAGTGCATGTGCTCTAAGTAAATAAATAAAAAGTATCTGTACTAAATGTTTCACAGAAGCTTGTTCACAATAGTCCAATAATGGAAAAAGTCTGGATATCCATCAATAATAACAATGAATAGATTGCAATATATTCATATAATAAAATACCACACAATAATGTCAAAGAGAAACTAACACAAACCAACACAGATTAATCTCAATATAGTGAATGAAAAAAAGTTATGCGTAAAATTGATTATGTTGTATAATTTCATGTTTAGGAATTTTAAAAATAGGCAAAGTTAATGTTTGATAAGAGAAATTAGAGCAATGGTTGCTTGAGAGGGTATGTTATAGACAGGGAAGGGACAGGAGGTGATTTTTGGAGGAGGAATAGACATTTGGTTACATGAATATGTACAATACACACCAACACACAAATAAAAATTCATTGGGCCATAACTTAAGATTTGTGTTTTTTACTATTTCTGAATTATACCATTGATAAAAATATAAAAGAAAATATTTTCCAGAAATCAAATCAAATCAAATACAAAATTACTTATCCTCAAAACACGTTATCTTCAACAATTTTTCTATCTCTGCAAAAGGCATCAGTAACACAGACTCAACACCTCAGAGTTCTATTAAATTATTTTATTTCCTTACTTCCCACTTTTAATTGGTCACCAAGTCTCACCAATTTTCTCTCAATAATGTTTATTAATTGTTTCCTATCCTTTCTCCTGGAAGAAATAATTTTCTTGTTTAAGCTCTTTAGTCAATTTTTATAATATTTCTAAGTTCACTATATAGTCTTTATTTCTTCCCACTTTCAGCATTTATTACATTTTGCTATAATTAACTTTTCTACAGCCTAAATATCTGATTACGCAAAAACTTTTAAAGCCTCTTATGGACTAGAAAGTAAAATTATAATGCACTCTATAAATACAAATTACTATTCCACACTTCTCTCCTTTACTTTCAGATGTTCCTTCCATGTTCACATCAGTCCCCAATGTCACAGTCATATGGAATTTATTGTTTATGAACACAGCTCAAACTTTCTAACTACCATGAATTTACTTAAACCATCTGACCACCTAGAATTTTCCATAGTCTCCCTGAAATTTAGCTCAGAAAATTCAATATTATGTCTTTAAGTCCATAGACACTAATTGATATCTCCCATGATTTCCCCAGGTTTTGCTCTATATGTAGTAATTTCGTACTCATCTTACACTTAGTTTTCAATTATTTAATGGTTTTTCTCTCTTCTGTATTGTCTTTTTTATGCTGATATTTCCTGATGTTTCAGAGTATAGTGCATATATAATTTGCTTAATTAGTTTTGAATTGAGTTAATCTTATTGGCTATCGATTGTTGTTTTCAAGTATATTTTCTTTAGAAATGTCCTAGCCTTGATATTCTAATTTTTAAAAACACAATTGATTTCATTTTTAAGAGTCACATTTTTTCAAAATTAAACAATGGAATCACTACAAAATCCTAATGCTGGCTATGGATAACACTTAAAATAATGCATCGATTATATTAAAAAAAAAAATTCTCGTGAAAGCCAGAGGGAGAAAAGAATTTCTACATAATGCTATGACTTAAAGAAGGAGAAATTATATACAATACATAATTTCTAACCCAAGATTGCCATTTTTTCCTTAGTTTGGGAACAAAATGATCACATTGATAAGCTTTTGCTTATTATTTCTCATCATGTTGGCCTTACACATAGCGTACTGTGCAACTAAAACAACGAAGGAGCAAAATGATATATTAAAAATTCAGCATGTTCTTGCAACAATTTTTTTTTTTTTTTAGTTTTATGTTAAAGCTTATGAATTTATTTTCCAATACCTGGTATATTGACAACACAAGTATTTAGCAGCAATTATTCATATTATTTTTTACTTTTTTTTGACATGTTTAAAGTTCTCCTTTCAAAGTTTTCTAATTCAGTTTATTCTTTGTTTTTTTTAATTTATGTATTTTTATTATGGTGACATTAATGAAATCCAGTAAGTTTCAGGTGTACAATTTAACAGTAAGGCATATACATATTACATCGTGTGTTTACTACTAATAGTTAGATTTCTTTCTGTCACCACATATTTGACCCCTTTTATCCCATCTACCTTTCTCTCTCTCCTTCCTCCCTCCCCAAATCTCTGGTAACCACTAGTCTATTGTCCATGTTCATGAGTCTCTGTATGTTTGCCCTGTTTGTTGTTTTTGGCTTTATATCCCACATATAAGTAATATCATATGGTTTTCAACTTTTTCTGTCTGGCTTATTTCGCTTAACATGATTATCTAGAGGTCCATCCAGGTTGTCACAAATGGCAGTATTTCATCTCTTCTTATGGTGGAATAACATTCCCTTGTATATATGTACCATAGCCTCTTTATCCAATCATCTATTGTAGGACACTTCAGTAATTGCTTCCATGTCCTGGCCACTGTCAATAATGCCGCTATGATCATTAATGTGAAAATATCTTTTTGGATATGGGTTTTCAAGTTTTGGGTGTAAATACCCAGTAGAGGGATTGCTGGATCATATAGTAGGTCAATTCTTAGTTTTTTTGAGGAACTTCCATACTGTTTTCCTTAGTGCCTATACCAATCTGCAGTCCCACCAGCAGTGTATGAGGGTTCCTTTTTCTCTACATCTTCTCTATCATTTGTTATTATTTGTCTTGTTGATAACAGCTATTCTAACAAGTGTGAGATGGTATCTCATTGTGGTTTTGATTTGTATTTCCCTGATAGTTAGCGATGTTGAGCACCTTCGACATCGCTATTTGAATGTCTTTTCTGGAGAAGTATCTGTTCAGATCCTCTGCCCATTTTTTGACTGTATTTTTTTTTTGTTTTGTTGTTGTTGTTGTTGTTGTTGTTGTAATTGATATTTGGGATATTAAGCCCTTATCAGAGGCATTGCTTGAAAATATATTTTCCCATTCAGATAGTTGTCTTTTTACCTTATTGACAGTTTCTTTTGCTGTACAGAAGCTTTTTAGTTTGATATTGTCCTATTCGTTTATTTTTGCTTTTATTTCCCTTGCTTTGGAGGTCAAATTCATAAAATCCTCTTTAAGTACAAAATCCTTAAGTTTAGTACCTGTTTTCTTCTATGTATTTTATTGTTTCAGGTCTTATATTCAGGTCCTTAATCCATTTTGAGTTAATTCTGGTATGTGGTGATGGACAATAGTCTAGTATAGTTTTCATTGTATAGATCCTTCACATGTTCTGTTAAATTTATTCTTAGGTATTTTATTCTTTTTGTTGAAATTGCAAGAGGAATTATTTTTCCACTTCTTTTTCTGACATTTTATTATTAGAGTATAAGACCACTATTTATTTTTGAACATTGATTTTGTATCCAGAAATTTTACTGTAGTCATGTATTATTTCTGGTAGTTTTCTTGTGGAGTTTTTAGGATTTTCTATATAGAGAAATAATGACACCCACAAATAATGACAGTTTGAGTTCTTCGTTTCCTATCTGAATGCTTTTTATATCTTCTCTTGCCTGATTGCATTTGCTAGGACCTCCAATATTATACTGAATAACATTGGTGATAGTGGACAGGTTTGTCTTTTTCCTGATCTTAGAGGGAAGGTTTTTAGTTTTTCATCATTAAGTAAAATGTTGGGTGAGAGTTTGTCATAGATGGTCTTTATTATGTTAAGATACTTTCCTTCTATAGCAATTTTGTTAAGTGTTTTGATCATAAATGGATGCTGTAGCTCGTCAATGGCTTTTTCTGTATTTATTGATATGATCATATGATTCTTATAGACATATTTTTATGTGGTATATCACATTAATCATTTTGCATATGTTGAAATATCCCTGTGTCCCTGGGATGAAGCTCACTCGATCACGGGGCTCCCATATTGGGAGATTAGATATTAATAAGTGTTATGTCTTTTTTGGTGCATGATTCCCTATATCATTATGAAGTGTCCCTCAATATCTTCCTTTACTTTTTTTTATTTTGAAGTCTATTTCATCTGATATTAGTACCACTACTCCCACTTTTCTCTGAATGCCATTTGCTTGAAATATCATTTTTCACCCTTTCACTTTGAGTCTATATTTGTCTCTGGAACTGAGATGTGTCTCCTGGAGGCAGCATATGGTTAGATTTTGTTTTTTGACCCAATCTGCAACTCTGTGCCATTTTTATTGATGAGTTCAGTCCATTTACTTTTAGGGTGATTATTGCAATATGAGGTCTTTTTATAGCCACTTTATCTTTGCTTTCTGGTAGCTTGGTGTTTCCAATGCTTCCTTTTCAATGTGTTTCTGTTTGGGGTTTTTTTGGGGGGGAGGTGGGTTTTGTAGATTTTCCCTCTTGTCCTTGTTTTATATTATATATGTCAGTTCTTAATCTTCGGCCTGTGGTTACCATTACAGATATGTAAAGAATAGTTTATATTTATATAAACTATATAAATAGTAGTCCATTTCTTTTTCATGTGCCTTATCTCCATTCCTCTTTGTGAATTTGGATTTTTGAATCCTCTCTTTTTCTGTTATTGTTGTCTCAATTTGTTTCTCTGTATGCTGAACGTTCATTACTACCTTACAATAGTAAATATCTCCTTATCGTTTAAGCTTATAATGCCCTGTTAATAATACGGGTTGCACTACTCTGCTTCTATCTGTCTGCTCATTGCCTTACTCATAGTTATGTATTTTTTTGTCATTTTGTTTTATGTGAGCTGACCTCTTTTAGTATTTCCTGTAATGCAGGCCTTGTAGTGAAGAATTCCCTCAATTTTTGTATGTCTGGAAAGGTCTTTAATTCCTCTTCATATCTAAAGGAGAGCTTTGTTGGATACATTATTCCTGGCTAGTAGTTCCATTCATTTAATAGTTTGAATATTTGATTCCACTACTATCTTGCTTGTAAGGTTTTGTCAAGAAGTCTGAGAATAATCTAATGGGTTTTCCTTTATTGATTAGAGTGCTCTTTTCCCTGGCTGCCCTGAGAATTCTTTATTTGTCATTGATTTTTGATAATTTTAATACGTGTATTGGAGGCTTTTTTGGGTTAAGATAATTGGGTGTTCTGGGATTCCAAGCTCCAGCCCATTCCATAGATTTGGGAAATTTTCATCAACTATTTGTCTGAAAATGTTTTCTAATCCCCAGTCATTTTCCTCCCCTTCAATAATGCCCATAATTTTTATGTTTCCTCTCTTGATGGTATCAGCTAATTCTTGCAGTTCTCTTACATTATTTTTTTTCTTCTTTCTTCTAATTTATTTCTAGATTTCTGTCTTCAATATCACTAATCTTTTCTTCCATTTGGTCGACTCTATTTTTCAAGCTTGCTCTTTCATTTTTCATCTCTTTCAGTGTGTTCTTCATCTCTAAAGTTCTATTTGGTTCTTTTTGAGGGTTTCAATCTTTTTACTAAAAAAACTCATTCTGCTGATCTAGTTGTTGCTGTCATTGTTTTTCTATTCGTGGAATTGTTGATATGCATTATTTTGGATCTCATTGAGTTTTTTCAGATGTACCATCCTGAATTCTCTGTCATTGTTTATGGTGTTTATTGAACTATTTCTCTGCCTGGGCATTAATGGAAGTGTATTCTGCCTTTTTTCCAGGAAGAAGATTTATTATATAAAGTCTCTCTTTAACCTGTTACTCAAGAGTTTTTCTTTTTATTTTCAGTAGATGGCTTCTAAGCCATTTGGATCCCTGCTTTATATAAAGTCTTTAAAATGTCTATTTTTCTTAAAAATATTCAATCACTCTCTCTACCTTCAGTCTCAGTTCCTGTCATTATTAAGAACAGTTTCGGTAGTGTTTGTTCAGATTCCTCTGATACTCCGTGGTGTTTGGTCTTGGAGGATATGTGGGGAGAGGCCCTTTGGTTTGGGGGATGGGGGCTGTGGCTCAGCCTGGTGTTTTGCAACCATGGCTGGTAATAATCAAATGTTGCTTCTCTGCAGTCCCTACGATCTGCTTTCTGCCCTGATCCCTAGGCACTGCTGCTGTGTACAGCTCACAGCTCTCTCAGGTAGAGTTGTTCAGGGAACCCGCTACACCTTCTCCCCTCCCCTTTCTTCTGCAGGGCACTCAGGCTACAAGAAGCAGCCTCTTCTTTTCTCTCAGTCTACCTCTGGATTCCAGGGTTTCTGACCTGTGGTAGCTCTTATTTGCAGATCCCTCACTCAGACGTGCTTGTGTGCCAGTTGGGTGTTTTTTTGTTGAGTTTCAGATGTTCAGCTCATTGTTGTTTTAAGGGGAGAGATCTAGGGACATTTGCCATATTTCTGATGTTACCCACAACAATTTCTTAAAGTGAATTTTAAGTTAATATGGTACCATTTGTTAGTCACTAGGAAAGATCCTGAATGTGCCAATGTTTCTTTCAGTTCAGATAAACATTGACAACATCAAAGCTTCCTCTAAATTATTTGTCTTACCATGCCTTAACTGAATTTCAGAATGAAATCTTGCAGTTTTTCTTTATTTTGGTTAAGTCCTTTTCTTTTCTTTTCTTTTCTTTTCTTTTCTTTTCTTTTCTTTTCTTTTCTTTCTTTTCTTCTTCTTCTTCTTCTTCTTCTTCTTCTTCTTCTTCTTCTTCTTCTTCTTCTTCTTCTTCTTCTTCTTCTTTTTTAATACAGGCATATCTGGTTAAGGTAATAGTTAGAAAAGAAAAAAAAAAGACATGCGAAAGAAAATGTTAACTACTACTTGTATTGTAAAATAGGTTTAAGTTTAGATTTTTGACAAGTATTTAAAGAAAATATAAATTCAGCTTATTTCCTGTGGAGTGTGTAGGTCTCTAGGTCTTTAATTTGGATTGAGGTAAATACCTAAATTTATTTAAATTTTAAATAAATTTTTACTTTTGTTACCTCAGTAACAAAAGTAAATAATGTTCTTTTTAGTTAGGATGTCTGCATATGATTCTATGCAGAATCTTAGGAAAGTAAATGAAATAATAGTGTTAAAGGTGATTTAAATAATAGTTCAGTCTGCATCTTTGGGGTAAACATAATATTCTGCTTTAAACAAAGGGGTAAGTTAATATTTATTTATTTTTAGTTATTAATCATTTCTATCTTTATTTAATTTACTCCCAGTCTCATATGCCAGTTTTTCATTTGGAACTATGATAATTTTCTCTATTTCCTTTTTTTTTAATGTTTTATGTCTAGGCTCTAGATGTTCATTTTGTAGTTACCATGAGGTTTGTATAAAATGTCTCAGAGAAACTAGAAAAAAACTTGACAAGGCACCTCTACTGCTGATCTCTGCTGCTCTTGTGCCCTCGTGGTCCATCCAGTCTGCAGAGCTGATGGGAGCCCTGCTCATGGAGCAGCCGGGCCTTGTGAGGTAAGGGATCTCCCTGGGGCTCCCCTGACAGTCCAAGTGTGGTAACTGGGCAGGTGACAGGTGTCCTTTCAATTACACATGGAACTTCTGTGCACCCCCACCACACCTTTCCAGGTGGACTCCAAGCATCATGAACATAGATGTGGAGTTCCATGTCTGGCACAACTTCCCTTGGAGCAAGTTGTCTGCTAAAGTGAAGCAGAGTCTTAGAAATTCACAGAGAGAATATGAAAAGCAGGTTGTTCTGTACTGTATCTACAATCAGTTATTATATAGAAATAACTTAGTTGTAACATATCAAGAAAGATTAATGTAAATACTATGAGGAGCTTCTGAAGTACAGTGGAGATCACTTCATGCTGTACCCTTACCATTTATTGGATATTGTAGTAAAGGGCCTGAGAATAACATCATTTCCATATTATACTGGGATTATGGAGGACAATATGAACAGTGGAAAAACTAATTTTTTTGCCCAATTTACTGCTTCTAACTGTTTAAGTCTTCTTGGCATAGGAAGAAACCAGTACATTGATCTTATGAATCAATATAGATCATCAAAAAATGTTTTTCAGAAGGAAAATGGCCCATGAAGTCGGTGGAATTTGCCACCAACATGGTGGTATGGTGGTTGCTACAGGCTGCATATATCACAGAAGATGACATAAAGATATGCATCTTGCCTGAGAAATACACTATTGATAAGATTATCAATTCAGGCCTTCAACTCTCTGGATCACTAGATTATAATGTTAGTATAACATAGGACTTATTTTTCTGGATGTACCAATATCTTATGACAATTGTATAGTAATTTCTTCTTTTGAGGGTTTTTTAATAAATCTAGTGCATTATTTTGTAACTACTCTATGAGATATCCGTTTCAATAGATGAGCATACACTAATGTTGCAGAGATTGGAAATGTCCTTGAAATAGACTTATCCTTAGTTAAGAATGCTGTATCAATGTATCACTGATTTGGCTTTGCCCATAAGAAGGGACAAGTAATAAATTTGGATCAACTTCATTGTGGGGAAATGTTCTATCCATAAACAAATTCAAGAGTATTTTAGGTCCACAAAAGATGCTCATTGAATGATGGGGAAAGTAGGAGTCCTGTACAAGAAGCCTTATCAGCTATTGACACTGACACAAATAGTTAAAAAGATCCAGCTGACAGTCAGTGTAAGCGGTTTGAGTGTGTCTACAAGACATATAAAGCATATTGAATTCCTGTTTGACTCAACTGTCATTGCCTTCTTAATGATGGGAAATCTTTCACCATGCAGTCACAATGTTCAAAGTTAGCAAACTCTCAGCTGAGTCCCTGGACAGCCTTCTTATAGAACTAGAAAAGGTTCAGAGCACTGGCGAAGAAGCACAAAAGTATTTTGACTATGCACTTACTCTGAGAAACACAATACTTCTTTTTCACCATAATAGAGATCTATTTCACAAACTGCACAGCCTGACAAATACAATTATGGTTTTCCTCTGGATCTCTTACATTGCAAAAGTCTACTTGGTTTGGGCTGTGCAACTTGCAGCAGAGCTCTAAACAAAAATTATGCACTACTTGTTTCCATGGTTCCTCTCATCAATGGATTTGGCCTGTCATCAGCTGTGCCCCTCAGCATATTGGACCAGCTATCACAAAAGTCAGTTCTGTCTGGTTTAACATCATCTCTTTACTGACCAAAGGTACAAGACTGCAAAAACTGCCAGAGATATTCCAGTGTTATGACCAATTTCTAATAATGTCTTGAGGTCGTGATCCTAGGATAGTTCCCATGTCAAATGTGCTCATGATCTTGAATTATGCTTTAACACATTTGGCGGTTTTGGTTTAGAGTCATGGTTTGCATGGGACAGAAGAAACTGTCCACATACCATTTTCATTTGATAACACAGATCTATATGGAGAGTTTACTTGTGTCAAAACTCATTCCAGGAATGTGCTTCAACACTGGATATTCACAGAGGCTAGTTTTTCAAGTTTGCTTTCAAAGTCATCTTATGTTAATTTGGGAGTTCCACTTCTTAAAAAGAATTTAATATTTAAAGATGATGTCTTATCAAAATAGAGTGGATGGTCACCTTCCACATTTCTTATTTCTAATCTTCATTTACAATAATTTGTTTACACCATTTGTTACTCACACTTTCTGCCTTTTTTCTTTTGTAATGTTAGCTTTATAGAACCGGTCATAGCTTTATAGCTCCTGTACTGCAGTGTAATTCGTGCTTAACTGATATTAAAGTTTGGGAAATATGATCACGTTTTTGAATTTTTCCTCATCATCACACCTCTTAGTGCAACAAAGAGATTTTTAGCAGTCAAGGTATTTTTTACCTTGAGACAATCTGCTTTTTTTAATAAAACTGAAGATATGCGTTATAGACTTTATGATGACTTATGTTTATAAGCAGTCACTAGGAATATTGCAATGGTTATTTTATGTTAGTTTATCAAACATAAATCTTGTTTAATTTTATATTTTATTACTTTTTCTTTAGGGGATCATAGGAAGAGGTGGAACTCTACCTCTGAAAGGACTTCTTGGTACTTAACATAGCAAAACTATAAATTAATATCCACTATTGAGAGATGATGTGAAGGTGTGTTAAGTATTCCTATAGATGTCTGTAAATTATGTATAGTAGTTAAACATTGTTGAAAGTATGTAAATCAGTGTAGTATTGCATAACTTAACCTTGATTGATAAGGTCTTAACTCAATGTCTGACTACACATTGACATATCATAAGAAGCTTTGGAAAACATTCTATTTTTAAACATTTATAGATGGACTTCTATTATTTCTCACACTGGGTTTTATATATGCATTGGATCTTTATGGAAAACCAGAATTTATTTTCCATTAGCACAGCTGTGGTTGCTGCACATTTTTCTTGGTTTTTTTTTTAATTTTATTATTAGTTTCAAGTATACCATACATAGATTAGACATTTGTATAGCTTATAAAATGATCCCCCTAATTGCTCTTTCTCTCTTCTGACTCTCCACCTAGCCATTACATTAATGCTAACTGCATTCCCTATGCCATGCTCTCCATCCTGTGACCATCTATCAACTATTAATTTGTACTTTTTTAACCTTTCACCCCTTTCTTCCAGCCCCTAACCTCCCTCCCCTATGGTCGTCACTAGATTATCCTCTATATTTGTGAGTCTGTTTTCAATTAATTTGTTCTTTTTGCTCCTTAGATTCTACATATAAGTGAAATCGTACAGTATTTCACCATGATTTATTTTTTTGTTTAGTAGCTTTACCAAATGAATTGTTATGAAATTGAATTTGGTGTTTTCAAACCAAGGATTATGATTTTAGGTTAGAGTTGCATAATGGGAGCATTAAGGCTATGTCTTCTGATCAAAATACTTAAGTGAAAATTTTACTTTGAAGACATCTTCATAAGCAATTTGGATTTTAAATTTATGTCAATAGTTTTGGAGGAAATGATAAAGAAAAAATGAGCAATTTCAAAATGTTTCCTGAGTCATTATTTTAGTGTCTCAAATGTTAATTAGAATAATTGGAATTACTTCTTAGATTTTCAAAGTTACTTTGGGAAGTTTATTCAGTGTTATACTTTAGTTTAGCTCCTCTCATAGAATAATAGTTTGCTAGTTTAAAGCTAACCAATCTAACTGGTCGAACAACATATATCTGAAACACTTAAAGCATTAGAAAATTAAGGAATAATATAACATAAACATTTTTGCTGATAAGTTTTGTTATTTTCAGAACTGATACGTGTGGATTTAACATATTTCTGGAAATGTATGCCTTTTTTAACACTTTTCTCATTTAGGAAAAAAAGTTCACCTCGTTGCCAGTGTTAATTTAACATCATGCATAGGGATGTTATGTTTTCTAGGATTTGACATCCTCAGCAATCGAAAATTACTATATTTTGTAAATGGAAATACTATTACTAAAAATAGAATACTATAAATACAATAATATCATTTGTTTCCAAAGACTATTGATATACCAGAGTGATGGGGAAAAAAAATAAATTAAAAACAAGATATTTCTTGGCAAACTTTGGGGGTAAGGTTAGGACTGTAATCTACAAGTTATCTTGGGGTAAACACTGCAGTCCCAGGGGCCACAGGTGAGTATTCTCAGGGGAAATGGGAAATGAGTTAAAACTGTTAACATAACCATGCATTCAATATCATGGCTTATCTATAGAATTGAATATTTTGAAGCAGGTTACCTGTGTTACAGTCAGTGCTGTGTTTGGGGTAAATGCAATAACATTTAGTTTTCTATTTTCTCTTATATAAGGTAGAAATCAAATGTAATTTATAAATGTTTGTCTATAAAAGGAAAAATACATATTAATATAAAACAATTTCTTATGACTGTGAACCACTCATTTATTTTTTCCCATAATTTTTTGTACATGTCTAGGGCTATTAGTTATGAATATAACATTTACACTTTTTCAAAGAAAAATTGCATTTCATTTAATCAAGTTTCTTTTTTTAAGTTTATTGTTTCTAGCTTTATTGAAATATAATAGGCAATTAGTTGCTCATATTTACATTGCAAAATTCAATGAGTTTCTTTCAATTATAGTTGGTATATGATAATATATTAATTTCAGTTATACAGTAGTGTGATTAGAGATCTATATAACTCACAAAGTGATCACCCAACTAAATTTAGTATCCCTCTTCCCCCTTACATATTTATGACATCGTTAACTATTTTACTTACACTACACTTTATAACTCCCTGTCTATTTTGTAACTAAATATTTGTACTTTTTTTAAAGTTTATTTTGTAACATTGGTTAATACGATTATATACTTTTAAGGTCTACATTATAATTTGACAATTATATATTTTATTGTGTGATTACCATCCAGAGTCCTGTTTCTTTCAGCTACCATATATTTGATCCCCTTTACCCACTTCACCCTCTCCCAAACTCCTTATATTTGACTTCCTTTACCCTGTCTACCTCCTCCTTCCTCCCCCATCCCCTAGTCTTTGGTAACCAATAGTCCATTGTCCATGTCCATGACAATGTTTGTCCTGTTTGTTCTGTTCGTTTGTTGCTTTTAGGTTTATATCCCACGTATAGGTGATATCATGAGATTTTCAACTTTTTCAGTCTGGCTTATTTTGCTTAGCATGATTATCTTGAGGTCCATCCAGGTTGTCATAAATGGCAGTATTTCACCTCTTCTTATGGCTGAGTAATATTCCATTGTATATATGTACCACAGCTTCTTTAGCCAATCATCTATTGTAGGACACTTCGCTTCATCCATGTCCTGGCCATTGTGAATAGTGCTGCTATGAACATCGATGTGCAAATATCATTTTGGATATGGGTTTTCAAGTCTTTGGGGTAAATACCCAGTAGAAGGATTGCTGGATCATATGGTAGATCAATTCTTAGTTTTTTGAGGAAACTCCATACTGTTTTCCATAATGGCTGTACCAGTTAGCAGTCCCACCAGCAGTGTATGAGGGTGCTTTTTTCTCCGCATCCTCTCCAACATTTGTTATTACTTATTCTGTTGATTATAGCTATTCTAACAGGTGTGAGATGATATCTCATTATGGTTTTGATTTGCATTTCCCTAATAGCTAACAATGTTGAGCATCTTTTTGTATATTTATTGGCATTTTGTATGTCCTCTAAAGAGAAGTGTCTGTTCAGGTCCTCTGCCCATTTTTTCATTGGATCTTTTTTTGTTGTTATTGAGTTGTATGAGTTCTTGCGTATTTTGGATATTAGGTCCTTATTGGTGGCATTGCTTACAAATATATTTTCCCATTCGGATGGTTGTCTCTTTACCTTGTTGACAGTTTCTTTTGCTGAACAGAAGCTTTTTAGTTTGATGTAGTCCCATTCATTTATTTTAGCTTTTATTTCCCTTGCCTTTGAGGTCAAATTCATAAAATCCTCTTTAAGTCCAAGGTCCTTGAGTTTAGTTCCTATGTTTTCTTTTATGATTTTATTGTTTCAGGTATTATATTTAAGTCCTTAATCCATTTTGAGTAAATTTTGCTGTGTGGTGATAGACAACAGTCTAGTTTCATTCTTTTGCAGGTGGCCTTCCAGTTTTCCCAGCACCATTTATTGAAGAGACTTTCCTTTCTCCACTGTATATTTTTGGCTTCTTTGTTGAAAATTATTTGCCCATATAAATATAGAGTTACTTCTGGACACTCTATTCTATTCCACTGGTCCGTGTGTCTGTTTTTCTGCCAATACCATGCCATTTTGATTACAGTCTCTTCGTAGTATAATTTGAAGTCAGGCAGAGTGATGCCTCTAGCCTCGTTCTTTTTTCTGAGGATGGCTTTGGCAATTTGGGGTCTTTTGTGCTTCCATACAAATCTGATGACTTTTTTTTCCATTTCTTTAAAAAGCGCTGATGAGATTTTGATGGGGATGCATTAAATCTGTATAATGCTTTAGGTAATATGGTTATTTTATCTATGTTGGCTCTTCCAACCCAAGAACATAAAATATCTTTTTATTTTTTTTTGTATCGTCTCCAATTTCTTTTAATAGGGTCTTGTAGTTTTCATTATATAGGTCCTTCACATGTTCTGTTAAATTTATTCCTAGGTATTTTATTCTTTTTGTTGCAATTGCAAAAAGAATTATTTTTTCTACTTCTTTTTCTGATGCTTCATTATTAGAATATAGGAATGCTATGAATTTTTGGATGTTAATTTTATATCCAGAGACTTGTAGATTCTTTATGGTTTTCTATATATAGAATCATGTCACCCACAAATAATGACAGTTGGGTTCTTTGTTTCCTATTTGGATACCTTTTATATCTTTCTCTTGTCTGATTGCACTCGCTAGGACCTCCAATGTTATACTGAATAACACTGGTGATAGTGGACAGGTTTGCCTTGTTCCTGATCTTAGAGGGAAGGATTTTAGCTTTTCACCATTAAGGAAAATGTTGGGTGAGGGTTTGTCATAGATGGCCTTTATTATGTTAAGATACTTTCCTTCCATACCAATTTTGTTAAGTGTTTTGATCATAAATGGATGCTGTACTTGTCAATGGCTTTTTCTGTATCTATTGATATGATCATATGATTCTTATTTTTTAATTTGTTTATGTGTTGTATCACCTTAATCATTTTGCATATGTTAAAATATCCCTGTGTCTCTGGGATAAAGCCCACTTGATCATGGGGCTCCCACATTGGGAGCATAGATATTAATAAGCGTTATATCTTCTTGGTGCATGATTCCTTTTATCATTATGAAGTGTCGCTCAGCATCCTTCTTTACCTTTTTTATTTTGAAGTCTACTTTGTCCGATATTAGTACCACTACTCCCGCTTTTCTTCGAATGCCATTTGCCCAAAATATCATTTTCCACCCTTTCACTTTGAGTCTATATTTGTCTCTGGAACTGAGATGCGTCTCCTGGAGGCAGCATATGGTTAGGTTTTGTTTTTTGATCCAATTTGCAACTCTGTGCCTTTTTATTGATGAGTTCATTCCATTTACATTTAGGATGATTGAAATATGAGTTCTTCTTATAGCCATTTTATCTTTTACTTTCTGGTATCTCGGTGTTTCCATTGCTTCCTTGTCTGTGTGTTTCTGTTTTATTTATTTTCATTGGCTTTTTGGGTTTTGCCTCTTGTTCTTTTTGTTTTATATTATATACTTCAGTTCTGAATTTTTAGTGTGTGATTACCATTTCAAATATGAAAAGAATAGTTATATATATACAGTCATCCATTTTCTTCTGCATGTGCCTTATCTCCTTTCCCCTTTATGAATTTGGATCTTTGAATCCTCCCCTTTTCAGCCACTGTTATCTCAATTTGTCCCTATGTATGCTGAACGTTCATTACCATCTTGCTATAGCAATTCTCTTCTTATTATTTAAGCTTATAATGCCCTGTCTTAGTAAGGGTTGCACTCTTCTATTTGCCTGATAGTCACTTTACTCCTAATTATGTAGTTTTTTGTTGATGTTGTTTTGTTTTAGGTGAGTTGAGCTCTTTCAGTATTTTCTGTAGTGCAGGCCTCATAGTGGAGAATTCCCTCAATTTATGTGCTGAGACGTCAGAGAATAATCTAATGGGGTTTCCTTTATAAGTTACAGTCTTCTTTTCCCTGACTACCCTGAGAATCTGTCTTTGTAGTTGACTTTTGATAGCTTTAATACAATGTGTCTTGGTGAAAGCCTTTTGGGGTTAAGATAATTGGGTGTTCTGTTGACTTCTTGAATTCCAAGTTCCAGCTCATTCCTTAGATTTGGGAAATTCTCATCCACTATTTGTCTGAAAATGCTTTCTAGTCCCTGCTACTTTTCCTCACCTTCAGTTATGCCCAGTATTCTTAAGTTTCTTCTCCTGATGGTATCAGTTAGTTCTTGTATTTCTCTTTTATTATTTTTCATTCTTCAGTTTCTCTCTTCTTTCTTCTGATTTATTTCTAGATTTCCATCTTTAATATCACCGATCCTTTCCTCCATTTGGTCGACTCTATTTCCCCAGCTTGCAATTTCATTTTTCAACTCTTGCAATGAGTTCTTCTTTTCCACAAGTTCTATTTGTTTCCTTCTGAGGATTTCAACCTACTTGCTCTGCTCTCCTAGTTGATTTTCAATTCCTGAAATTGTTGATTTGAGTTGTTTTGGATCTCATTGAGTTTTTTCAGAAGTACCATCCTGAATTCTGTGTCATTTAAGTCACATATTTCTATGTCTGTAAGCTTATTTTCTGGAATTTTTTCTCCTTCTTTCTGAGATGCCTTGTCACCTTGGTTGTTCATGGTGTTTAATGGACTATTCCTCTACCTGGGCATTAATAGAAGTGTATTCTGTTGTTTTTCCAGAAAGAAAATTTATTATATAAAGGTCTCCTTTAGCTTGCTGCAAAGAAGGCTCTTTTTTGTTTGTTTGTTTCCAGTAGGTGGTGTCTAAGCCTCTTAGATCCCTGCTTTATATTAAGCCTACATGTCTTTTTTATTTTCTTGTAGATATTTAATCACACTTGCTACTCTCAGTTTCAGTCCCTGTCAGTGTCAGCAACAGTTTTAGTAGTGTTTGCTCAGATTCTCCTGAGGCTCTACGGTGATTGCTCTTGGAGGATAAGGGGGAGGGGCCTCTGGGTTGGGAGTTGGCAGCTGCAGCTCGCCTAGGTTTTTCAATCAGGGCCGGTAAAAATCAACTATTGTTTCTCTGCGGTCCCGTCCCACTTCTCTGCTTTCTGCCCTGATGACTGGGCCCTGCTGCCAGCTGCTAGACGTTCTAACACTTCCAGGCAGGCTAATAAGGAAAGTCGTTGCACCTTCCCCCTCCTCCTACAAGGAGCTCTGGCGTGTACATGATTCCACATGTACATGAAATCATATGATATTTGTCTTTATCTGACTTATTTCATTCAGCACCATATCCTCTATGTCCATCAAGGCAATATCTTTGCCATCCCCTTCCTTTCAGTCTTTCAATCTGAGGTGAGTCTTGTTTTCCTTCATGTACCCCTATGACATGGATACTTTTACATTTAATTGTGTTCCATAGACTCCTTAAATTATTATTATGTCTTGACTTCTTTTTTCTTGCCATTCTGATTGAGTGTCTTGGCTTTCTCATCCTCTATATCAGTGGTTCGATCCTGTTCTTCATCCACTCTCTTTATTCCCTCTAATATACTCTTCATCTCAGTATTATGTTCTTAATTTCTGACTGGCTCCTTTTTATAATTTCCATTTCCACTTTTATGCTTTTTATTTCTTTATTTAAGTTCTCACTCAGTTCATCTACACTCTCCTAAGTTCATTGAGCATCTCTATAATCAGTGTTTTGAACTCTGCATCTGTTAGATTGCTTGACTCCATTATTTCTGGATCTTTGTTCTGTTCTCTCATATGGTTTCTGCTTCTTTGTCTTCCCACTTTGGCTTCCTTTTTGGGTCTGTTTCTATGTACTAAGCAAAGTTCCTAAGTATCCTAGTATTATTAGTACAGCATTGTGTGGTAGGTGTCCGGTAGCACAGTTCTGAGAGGGGTTCAGCTGCAGGCCAAATTTAGCCCCAGCCCCCTGGGGCCACCTGTTAAGATTAAGCAAGCAATACACAGATATTGCTGTGTTTATAATTACCTTAAGAGGCCATGCCAGAAATCATGGTCAGCTGCCATCAGTGTGGCCTTGGAGTTGGCTCATCAAGGAGCACTGGACTTGCCGCAAGTTGGGGGAGGCAGAGTTTAAGGGAATCCTCTGGGCAGAGTGACCTCTGTAATATAGTTTGATGACGTCTAGCTATAGCAACTCTGCATCTGCACACTGGGAGTAGGGAGAGCTTAACTGAAGAACAATGGATACTGCCAGAAGTTCTGCCTAGGAAAGCGCTGTGTCTCCTGTTCTTGTTCTGACAACTCAGTGTCCTCCTGTAAGTCCTGGTACTCATGAGCAGCCAACCAGGTTCTGGTGCTCAGAGCCAGCAGGTCTGTCACCACAAAAGTCCACTCACAGACATGGACCCTTTTAGAGGTTGTCTGAAGCTGCTGGCTGCAGCTGCTGCAGCCTCTGTTCCAGTCAGCCGTTCACGACTAGGTAGCCTCATGTCTTTGCCCCCTCTTACCTTTTACTATTACAGGTTGTTTTCTTATTTCTCTTCCTAGTTGTAGTGCTTCTGTTCATCTAGATCCCAGGTGACTTTGCTCACTGTTTGTTTTGTATTCTTTCACAACTTTGATTTGGTCACAAGGGGGATGAACAAAGCCTTTATCATCTATGCCGTTTTTTCACCTCTCTTAATTAGAGTTCTTTAATTTCAATTTTATTTGCTTTGTTTGAATTAACTGTAGTTATTTTATTTATTTCTGTAATAACAACCCAAGATTATTGTAGTGACATGTACACTAATAATCAAATATTTGTAGTTGTTGACAGTGAGCCCAGTTATTGGTGTGTTTAAAACTTAAAGGTGAAAGAAGGGAAAAGATTGGTAGTTGCAAAATAGTCATAGAGTTGTAAAATATAGCATAAGAAATACAGTCAATAATATTGCAATAACTATTTATGGCATCAGGTGGATAATAGATTTATCGAGGTGATCACTTAATAAGTTATATAACTGTCTAATCACTATGGCATACACGTGATATTAATATAATATTATATGCCAAGTATAATTTAAAAATAAAAAAATATTTAAAAAAAACAAAATATGGGAGTGATTTGCTGCTACATTTCCTTTGAGAGATAATGGAGGAAGAAATAGCACCTGACTATGAAAATAAATTTTAAGAAAAGTACTGGAAAAACACGTGGCTAACTCTGGTTTCTCCTGTGAATGAGGAAAGATTCTAATTCCCAGCTGAAGGCTTCTCATACTTATCAGGAGAGATCATCTGCATATTTAGAGCTGGTAGCAAAATATAAAGTCTGCTTTTTGTTTTGATTTATGAATTTGGCTTTGTTTCATGCATGTAAAGATGTATCATTTAAATCTTATAAATGTTAATCCAGTTCAACAAAAAGGTAAATTTAAAATACAGACTTTATTATTTGCCAAAGAAAATGTATTAAAAAAATTTATCCAATTTTTTTGTAAATGTTTAATTTCATTGGATTTCACTAACTTCCCTTTCTTTTTCCTCTTAATGTTGCTTAAAGAAGGCGTCTCCAACCTTCGGACTATGGACCAATACTAGTTCGTGGCCTATTGGGAGCCAAGATGCACAACAGGTGAGTGGCAGGCAAGGGAGCAAAGCTTCATCTGTATTTGCAGCCATTCCCCAGTGCCTTAGTGCCACCTCATATCATCAGGCATTAGATTTTCATAGGACCAGTCCCTGGTGCCAAAAAGGATGGCGACTGCTGGTTTAAAACATGGTAAACATTCCTTAGTAACCAAGAGAAAAAGAAATATCAAAAAAGATACACCTTGAGCATATGGCTCAGGGGACCAACAAGTCTGGGGCATTGGACTCCACAGGACACCTACTACTTAAAGTCACTCTACTAAGACCGGGAGACATAGCAGCCCTACCTAATACATAGAAACAAACACAAATAGGCAGCCAAAATGGGAAAGCAAAGTCCCAGAGGAAAGAACAGAACAAGACTCCAGAAGAAGAGCTAAACAAAATGTAGATAAGAAATCTACCAGATGCAGAGTTCAAAACACTTGTTATAAGGATGTTCAATGAACTTAAGGGAAGAGTAGATGAACTCAGTGACACCTTTAACAAAGAGATAGAAACATAAAAGATGAAATAGAAAAAATAAAAAGAAATAGAAATGAAGAACACAATAACTGAAATAAAGATTACTTTAAGAACAATCAACAATAGAATAACAACAACAAAAAAGAATCCAAAAAAAAAAATAAGATGGTGTAAGGAGCTTTGGGGCCAACATCAAGCATATCGACATTTGCATCATAGGGGTACTAGAAAGAAAAGAGAGAGATCAAGGAATTGAAAACTATTTGAAAAAATAATAACTGAAAACTTTCCTAACCTGGTGAAGGAAGTAAAAACACAAGCCAATGAAGCACAGAGATTCCCAAACAAGGTGACTCGTAGAGGCCCACACTGAGACACATCATCAACAAGGTGGCAAAGATTAAAAGCAAAGAGAGAATCTTAGAAGCAGCAAGAGAAAAGCAGTTACCTACAAGGGAGCTCCCATAAGACTGTCAGTTGATTTCTCAATAGAAACTTTGTAAGACAGAGGTATTGGCATAAAATATTCAAAGTGGTAAAAAAGCAAGCACCTACAACCAAGATTACCCTACCCAGAGAAGCTATTATTTAGAATCGAAGGACAGATTAAGAGCTCCCAGACAAGAAAAAGCTAAATGAGTTCATCAACACCAAATCAGTATTATAAGGAATATTAGAGGGACTTCTTTAAGAAGAAAAAGGAAAAAGAAAAAAAGGTTAAAATTATGATTCATATGTTTGTATGTTCATTGCAGCATTATTTACAGTAACTAAGATAGGGAGGTAGCCAGAGTGTCCATCAATGGATAAGTAGATGAAGAAGAGGTGAGATACACACACACACAATATATACAATATATACATTACTCAGTCATGAAAGGAGAGTAAAATCTTGCCATCTGCAACGACATGGATGGACATGGAGGGTAGTGTGCTAGGTGGAGTACGTCAGATGGAGAAGGGCAAGTGTCATGTGATTTTGCTTATATATGGAATCAAAAAACAAGGTGAATAGACAGGCAGGGCAGAAACACTCATAGATGTAGAGAACGTTTTAATGATTGCCAGACTGGAGGGTTGGAGGGATGGATAAAAGAGAAGAATGAATAAAGTAATACAAATTGGCAGTTACAAAATAGTCATGGGGATGTAAGTTATAGCATGAGGAATATAGTCAATAAGGATTTAATAATTTTGTATGATGTCGGGTGGATAATAGATTTATTGGGGTGATCACTTTGTGAGGTATATAAGTATCTAATAACTATAATGTACATCTGAAAGTGATATACTGTTGTATACAAGCTGTAATTGAAAAATAAAAAAATGCATACTAAAAAAAAGATTGAAAAAACCCAGTAGGATGGTTATTATCAAGAACAAAAAGGAGTGAAAGAAAATAATTGTTACTGAGAAGGTGCAGTAATTGGAACTCTGGTACATTGCTGATGGAAATGTGAAATGGTGTAGCTTGTATAGAAAACAATTTGTTGGTCTCTGGAATAATTTAACATAGAATTACTGCATGATCCAACATTTTCATGCCTAAATATATACCCCAAAGCATTGAAAATAGAAACAGGTACTGAACACCACTATTCATAGCAGCATTATTTATAATAGCCCAACATAAGACACATTCAAATGTCCATCAACAGGTAAATGAATAAAACAAAATGTTTATTCATACAATGAAATATTATTCAGCCTTAAAATGGAAGGACATTCTGATATATGCTACCACATGAATGAAACTTGAAAATATTATGCTAACTAAATTAACCCAGATACAAAAAAAATATTGTATGATATATTTGAATAGGCAAAATTATAGAGACAGAGAGTAGAATAGAGTTTACCAGAGGTTGTGGGGATGGGAAGTTATTTAATGGATAAAGAATTTCTGTTTGGGATGATGAAAAAATTCTGAAAATGGATAATGGTGATGGTTGTATATTACTGAATGTACTTAATACCATTAAATTGTAAACTTAAAAATGGTTAAATGGTAAATTTTATGTTATGTATATTTAACCACAATAAAAAAAATTTTCTAACTGCACTGTATTTGTGGTGGTTGAATACAAATACTTTATTAGAAAAAGGAAATGAAAATTTGATACAGTAACTCTCATAAGTATATGTATGATAAAATGTACTCAAGGGTAATTTCTGAATGTCAACAAACTATCGGTTGTGACAAAAAAATTCATATCCTTCAGGGCAATAACTTTTGGCATTGTTCTTTTCTATTAGTGAGAAAACTGCAAGTTAACACATAATCTCACAGTATCTAGAATAGAATCAATAGTACATGAACAAGTCAAAACAGAATTAAGTAATCCTTTGGTTGGTCTGTTAGATAGTATCCCAATATAATTTTAAAAATATATAACTTATACCTGAGTTTTGGTTAATTTTCCTTAAAAGTCTCCTACCACAGAACTATTTTGTTTAATGCTAATCTGTAACTAAATCCTCTATACCAGTACCTTATTTTGATCATCAATAATATCCAAATGTTATTCTTGATCAAAAAAATAATTGATGTTACTATGTTTGCCTTGATTATTTACTTAAGTGTAGAAAAGGTAGTTAAATTTATGAGTAGAGTCTTCTCAAGTTTCTCAAGTATTCCAAGATCCATGGCCTTCTAGAAGTGACTTAATTATCACTTATGAGGCTGGAACCATACAACAGGTATTGGCTTTTTCCTGGGAAGACTTAGTAGGCATTAGATCAACATTTAAAGTACCATACTTGTTTGTTAATGGTGGATTTTCATACCTGATAAAGGAGATGTGTAGCACTGGATTCCAATCAAATCCCAAGAGAAAAAAAGGACATAGTTTTAATGAAACTATACGGTAATATGTTGCCATAAAGAGTAAAGAGACTCAGTAAAAGTACATTGTTCTGAATTCTCAGAAAACAGTGAAAATCAGATAAATCATCAGTAAAATTAGTATTTATTAATGTTTTCTTTATTTGAGTAAATAAAATTTGCTCTTAATATTCTAGTGTAATTGCAACTACTATTAATTATAACTTTTAACCAAAATCTCTTCTTCACAGATAGAATAGAGACGTAGAAAATTGAGAGCTTTATGTCACACTTAAATCAGACCATCAGTTAAAGCAATCCCCTAAAGCCATATACATCCCTTTTATATCTTCGTAAATGGTAGAGTTGTATCAATTGGCAATTATAACAAGGTTTCGGTGTTGTATTTTACTTCAAAATTATTTATGTTAGTTAACTCCAGTATTACTCCGAATTTTTTAATTAACTAAGGATTTTGTAAATTAGGTTTAAGTTAATACATTTCAAAACATAATTACTATTAATATGAAAATTGTCAGAATTCAATTAAGTTAAACAAAGTTTTATATTTATATCTTAAACATTATGTGAGATTAATATTAAATTGTCTAATCAGTAAGTACTATGAGAGGTAAAAAAGTAAAATTAACCATTATTTTAATTAAGAAATAATCTAAAATATTATATTTTTAAAAAAATTTGTATTATTGCCCACACTGATAAGATCAGAGTTAACACATTTAGCTTTTCTTATTAACCAAAATTATTGTCATTCTGATTAATCCAAGGATTCAAATTGTTTTTATAAATTTGGATTGTTATCTACACTGCTTTGAGTTAGAAATTACTTTGAGAGCCTTTTTTTTTTAAGTAGGAAAAGTATGTCACTTAATTTTCTGGTAGCTATGAAAAGATATTATATATTTGTAACTGCTTTTTAATGTCTAATAGTCAATCAGAACAGATTATTTTAGTACAAGATATTATAATTTTGATTTATTAATATTCTTTAGGAATAGGAAAATATTTCACACACAACACAATGAGAGCTAAAGATTTGTCCTAATGATAGATAAATAATTATATAAAGTTTGCAGTTTCATAATTTCAGTTTTATTATCTCAGTCAGATATTGAGGAAAAGTTAAAGCACAGAACACAAAACTTATCAGTCCATACTTCACAGGGCTGTTGTCCTCAGTGGGCATAAAATAATTCCTCATGTTATATAGACAAAATTATTTCATTTAAAATAGTTCCTATTTTATTTTATATCAACAAAGAAAAGATTGACAAGATATTTTCTGTCGCTCTCTCAACTAGAACAGATCATTTCTTCAGTAGTATCAACAAAAGTTCAGACTAAAAAATCAGATTTCAAATCATTGCTGCCACCAGTGGAGAATAATTTATGGGCTATGTACAAACTAAAACCAGAATTGAACTTAGTCAGAAAACAGAAACAAAAAAACCCACATAGAATTAGGGGGAGAGAGAGAGAGAGAGGTAGAGGCAGAGGGAGAAGGAGAGGGAGAGGGAGAGGGAGAGAGAGAGGGAGAGGGAGGGAGAGAGGGAGAAGGAAAAAGAGATAGCAAAGGTGACATTTTATTTTCATTTCCTAACTGGGATTTCCTCTAGGGACCAAGCAGATAGGCCTGAAATAAATAGTACATGATGTTAACTTCTTAGATAGCACAGGCTATGGCAGAAAGTTCACCTGTGCATCTTGATGAAACAATCTTCTAAAAACTAAAGTACAATTTTCAAAACATTAAAAACACATTTCATGTATAAATATGAAATGAACATATGTTAAAATGTGCTTAACTCACTCATTAGACAATGAGGTGGTAAACCTAACAACAAAAGCATATGAGAAAATTAGTATTTATTAATGTTTTCTTTAAAAAAAATAGAAATTTAGAATGAGATTGCTGGGTTAGATAGGAAAATGTTTATACAGGGTAACAAAACCATAATTTTGTAGTTAATATTTTTATCAAACAGAAATATGCACGTTAACATATAATTTCTCAGTTTCTGGATTCAAATCAAATTCTCCTAGTTAATTAAATAATCTCTGCATCAGACTGTTAATTCCTGAGTATAACTATCACTTTGCCTTATTCCCAAGTTATGGATAATTTTTCTTACACTATCAAACATTATAAAATATTTTGTTAAAAAAACAAAGTATTTTTGGTATAATATGTTTAACAGGTATGAGAAAATTTTAGATCTTAAAATCCTTTTAATATCTCATTAATCATCGTTATTCAAATAATGTCTCCTTTCAGTGTCTCTATGTTTAAAACGAATATAGTGTCCAGATGACCTATGGACTCTAAGATTTTTTTAGATCTGATATTAGCTGATGCTTTTAAGTTGTAGTGGTGATGTTTTAAAGTAATATATACTTTTACTGTTTTTTGTTTGTTTTTTGGCTTTATTGACATATAAGAGATAATTAGTTGCTGATATTTACATTGTGTGATTCAATGAGATTTTTTAAATTATAGTTGGCATACAATAATATACCAGTTTTAGTTGTATAGCATAGTGATTAGAGATCTATATAACTAACAAAGTGATCAGCCCATTAATTCTAGTACCCCTCATCCCACTTAAGTGTTTATTACAACATTATTAATTATTTTCCTTATGCTAAACTTCATATCTGTCTATTTTGTAGCTATCCATTTGTATTTCTTAATCCCTTTGCCCATTTTCACTGTCCCCCTGAACCCTACTCCCATCTAGTGGCCCTTAAAATATTCTCAGTATCTATGAGTTTATTTCTGCTTTTGTTGTTATTGTTGTTCATTTTGTCCTTTAGATTCCACATGTACATGGAATCATGTGGTATTTGTCTTTCTCTATATGACTAAATTCATTCAGCACAATATCCTCTAGGTCCATCAAGGCAATATCTTTTTTTATCCCTTTCCTTTTAGTCTGTGTGTGTTGTTTAATCTTAAGTAAGTCTCTTGTAGGCAACATATGTAGAGGTCTTGTTTTCTTATCCAATCAGCCACTCTATCTTTTGGTTGGAATACTTAATATTTTTCCACTAGGGGTACATGTTGATAGGAATGTAATTATTACCATTCTTCATATTTTTGATAGTTTTTTTTTTTTTAAAGAAGCCTCTCCAACATTTTCTGTAATACTGACTTGGTGTTGATGAATTCCTTTAGCTTATTTTTGTCTGAGAAACTCTTTATCTGTCTTTCATTCTGAATGATAACTTTGCTGAATAAAGTATTCTTGGTTGTAGATCTTAGGTTTCCATCACATTGAATATTTTGTGTCAAGCCCTTCTGTCTTGCATAGTTTCCTTTGAGAAATTAGCTGCCAGTCCTGTAGGTGCTCTCTTGTAGGTAACTAACAGCTTTTCCCTTGCTGGTTTTAAGATTCTCTCTTTGTATTTAACCTTTGGCATTTTAATTAGGATGTGTCTTGGTGTGAGCCTTTTTGGATTCCTAGTTTTGGGGACTCTCTGAGCTTCCTAGGGTTGTGTATCTACTTCCTTCTCCAGGTGAGAGAAGTTTTCCTTCATTATTTTTAAAATAGCTCTTCATCTTCTTGTTTTCTTTCAGGTACTCCCATGACATGGATATTTTTACATTTAATTGTGTTCCATAGGCTCCTTAAATTATTATTATGTCTTGGCTTCTTTCTTTTTACCATTCTGATTGAGTGTCCTTGGCTTTCC
>NW_011889263.1:0-1598 GCF_000151845.1 Pteropus vampyrus
CTTTAATTAAAAATCATTGAGGTGACATTAATAAAATCTAATGAGATTTAAGTGTACAATACAACAGCATGTCGTACATATATTGCAGTATGTGTTCACCATCCAGTTAGATTTCCTTCTGTCACCAAATACTTGACCCCTATTACCCTTACCTACTTCTCCCCACCTGCCTTCTCTCTGGTAAACACTAATCCACTATCTGTGTCCATGAGTCTCTGTTTGTCATGTTTCTTTGTTACTTTCACTTTTATATCTACACAGGAGTGAAATCATATGGTTTTCAAATTTGCTGTCTGACTTATTTTGCTCAGCATGGTAATCCCAAGATCCATCCATGTTGTCACAAAGGGTAGAATTTTATGTGTGTGTGTGTGTGTGTGTGTGGGGTTTGGATCCATTTTTTTTTTCCAGCTTTTTTGAAATATAATACACTATTAGTTTCTTGTATTTACATTGTACAATTCAATGCATTTTTTTCAATTATAGTTGGCATACAATGATGTATTTGTTTCAGTCGTACAGCATGGTGATTAGAGACCTATTTAACTCACAAAATGATCACCCCACTAAATCTAGAACACCTCTTCCCCTTTACATATTTATTACCACATTGTTAACTATGTTCCTTATACTACACTTTATGTCTTGATGTCTATTTTGTAACTATCCATTTGTACTTAATCCTTTTGCCCTTGTTTGTCGTTCCCCCCAAATCCCCTCACATCTAATAGCCCTCAAAATATTCTCTGTATCTATGAGGTTGTTTCCATTTTTGTTGTTGTTTATTTTCTTCTTTATATTCTGCACGTATGTGAAATCATGTGATATTTGTCTTTCTCTATCTGACTTATTTCATTCAGCATAATACCCTCTAGGTCCATCAAGGCAATATCTTTTTCCATCCCCTTCCTTTTAGTCTGTGTGTGGCATTAGGAACATTGTTAATTGACATACAATCCTGGGGTTGCTCAAGTCCTGCATTGAGAGAGAAGAGGGTTCTTGGTGGAGCATAAGAAGTAATTTAAACACACACCAAAGTTAGAGTCAAAAGAAAAGTTTATTAGAGAAGGAGAAAAGCTAAGAGATAAAAAAAGATATGAGAAAGCAAAGACAAAAAGCCTAGACAAGGGAAAAGCCCTCCTGTGTCAGAGGAACCAGTTTATATATGTTTTTAGTTCTTGTGAGTTAGTGTAAAGACTTTGTTTACCCATTTTCCTTTGATATGGACATACAGCGAGGAAGAATATAAGTACGTAGCATGAAAAGGTAAGAATATGTAGCGTGAAAGGCCCGCTGGCAATTCCCAGACTGTGATCCACAGGTTCCCCATGGTTTAGGCATAGAGAATGAATGATTTTACTTTGTTTACTGTGTCAGCTAAAGATTCTGTTTTTTCCTGTTTCCCCGTCATGGTGTGGGGAAATGGGTTGTTAGCAATCCCTGCAGACATCTTCTTTTATCTGGCAAGTTTCCTCTCCGTCTGGCTGCAGTGCTAATCAGGATATTGCAGTCTCTGAATATGACTTGATTTAACATTTTGGCTCTCTTGCCTCTTCCCTACATAAATGGGGAAGAGATGAGTGGAAGGCTCAAGGGTT
>NW_011889263.1:2593-7314 GCF_000151845.1 Pteropus vampyrus
CTTTGTTTACCCATTTTCCTTTGATATGGACATACAGCGAGGAAGAATATAAGTACGTAGCATGAAAAGGTAAGAATATGTAGTGTGGAAGGCCCGCTGGCAATTCCCAGACTGTGATCCACAGGTTCCCCAAGGTTTAGGCATAGAGAATGAATAATTTTATTTTGTTTACTGTGTCAGCTAAAGATTCTGTTTTTTCCTGTTTCCCCGTCATGGTGTGGGGAAATGGGTTGTTAGCAATCCCTGCAGACATCTTTTATCTGGCAAGTTTCCTCTCGGTCTGGCTGCAGTGCTAATCAGGACATTGCAGTCTCTGAATATGACTTGATTTAACATTTTGGCTCTCTTGCCTCTTCCCTACATAAATGGGGAAGAGATGAGTGGAAGGCTCAAGGGTTGCAAGGATCAAAGATTAAAATGGACCAGACTCCTTATTATAGATAGTGAGGTCAAATTTAAGTGAGTTTCTAAACTTAAGTTCCATGAGTGGCTTTACAACCTTAGCCAAGTCCTTGATCCGTAGAGGGCATGAGACCTTCTTGTTCTATTGTGACCTGGCCCAGACTGCCCTCCCCCTCCGTACCTACTAGCTCCACTTGGAAACTCAGTCAGGAATTCCTTGCACACTTCAGTGCCCTCCCGGTTGCAAACAGCTCGGGGAAAACAGCAGAGGCTGCCCCCGGCCAGGAAACATTTCTGTTTAAATGAAATGAAACTGGTGGCCTCAGTGCCAGCGGCCCAGTGGAGCCTGGTTTCATTGAGTCAGGGGTCCTCACATCCACCGTCACTCAGGCACAAGGAGGCAGCCTTGAAAATTGTCCAATCAGGAGCGCCCCTGTGGGTGGGGCGAGGTAACGGGAAGTTGTGGACGCCCCAGCTTGCTCCAGCGGCCCTGAGGGTCTGGTGTCCTCTGTCATTCCTGGTCATTAGTGGCTCTGCCACCCCGTCTGTCGCGCTGTGTCGTAGGAGTCTAGGCAGGACTCAGGGAGACCCAGGAAACCTAGCAATGGTGAGTGTGGGGCCGGGGTGTGGAGGCGGGGACGAGGGGCTGGTTAGAACCGGTTGGAATCGGCAATGGCTGGACCCGGCCTCTGCACGGGCCCTCTCGAGTCTGCGGACTCGAGTGCCCGGGGGCCCCCGCTGGGACCTCAGGCCCCTCCGGCACACAGCGTGGGGGCTGGGCCGACAGCTGGGACCCCGGGCGTGCTGTTTCCACACGGCGCGCAGCGACTTCGGCCCCGCAGCCTCTCTCCCCAGATGGTGCGGTGGCCACGGGGAGGGTCATCAAGGAGAAAATTGTGATTCCGTCACAGGGGTTCGTGCGTGGGAGGGGCTGTGGTCTCTGGGGTCCTCAGCCTCTTCTTTTTCCCCAGGGGGACTGTTTTCTCCTGAGTTTTCCCAGTGTTTGGGAAGCAGGGTCTCAGATCCACCATTCTCTGCCCCTAGCCTGTCTCTCCCTGGGACTGACAGGGAGTAAGTCCCTAAATTTCCAGATCCCTCCTCGAATTCTCAAGCCTACTTCATTATCAGCTTGTTTATCCTCCGTGGTTTATTTCAAACAGACCCAATATTTCGTTTATCCTTTTCTCAGTTATGGATGGCCCTTTTTTAGAGATTTATATATTTTTTGTGGACATTTTACATGAGAGGGAAGGGAAGAATGACCGCCTGGAATTCCGTTGCTTGAAATCCTTGCACCTCTTCCCCAGGGTCTTCCGTGGGCACAGACGTCCTGTGGGAAGTCTTTTGGACGGAGGTTCCTGTTTGGAAACTTTCCTGGGCGTTTTGTCCCGTGAGCACAGACTCTCCCTGGGTTTGACTCCTTGAAAAGATTTATTGACTTTTTTAAATGTCCATTTTCAATAGGAGTAAAATGTATTTAATCAGTAGAGCTCGGAAGATATAAAATAGTCTCAAACAAGCAAAGTACAGGTAAATTTTAGAAAAAAAAATAAATTACATTTTATTTTGGGTAGAATTCTTTCACTTTCTTCCCCTGAGCACGGTGAAGTAAATTTCTGAAGTTGGTTTTTTTTAGTTTCGGGTGTTCAAAAGTCAAATTCAAGCATTTAGATTTACAGAGTAGACATGTATGATTACCAACCAGTTTTTTTTTTAGACATATAATTAACTGACATCTTTTTCTGAAGAGAATAGATATTTGTGGTTTTCTAGTGGAACTAGTAAGAGAACCTTAAAATTTTCCTCCTTTCCCTATAAATGCTAGATTTGAGTGATTTTGCTGGATTGTTCAAATGTTGGGTTTGTGTCATTTACAGTATCACCCGTTTTCCAAAGTAACTCCAGTGGGGAGCAGAGACCTGAGGTCCATGACTCAAGCTAAGGCCCCCTTGACCTGCAAAGGGAAGCACTTGCAGGCCTAGTGGTTCTTCCTGGGGAGCCTCCCCCTGCAGGTGTCCTCCCTGCTCCCACCTACTGTGCAGGAGCCTTTACACTGCGAGAAGCTGCAGCCCAGGAAAGCTGGGGTGCACGTGCACAATGGGAGAGGGGACGATGATGCACATTCTGAGGTGGTAGCTATGGTTTTTTTAGGGTTAGACATTTTTATATCTTATGTTTGAGTTTTCTATCTACAGTCAGTGTAATTTGTGCATATAGAGAAGCCTGTGAAGATTAGGGGTTCTGTCTCGTGGACAAAAAAGGTTTATGAGTTGGGGAGTTCATTTGGGTCAGAACTCAGACTGAATCAGGCTGAGTTTCCTCAATGAGAATGGAAGCCTGAGGGAGGTGGGGTGTTGGAGCTCTCAAGAGTTCATTCCTGGGGATGCTCAGGTGTCCCCCTCCCCTCCTTCCCCAGGACTGACCCACTCCAGAGGTTCTGTCTCACCCTGGGTTGTCTAGACCCCAAGTGTGGGAACATATTCATTCACCTTTTTGAATGCAGGTTTCCTTCTGATGTGTTTTGACTCCAATGTTTGTGTTTCTTTCCTTTGAATTTTTCTCCATTAAATAAATATTACAGCCCTTTGATTCTAGTGTCCATTAGCATCTGGTGTTTTAAAATGTAAGTTGATTGAGAGATACCATATAAGGCCAGAAAATTTAGGTAAAAGAACCTGAAAATGTCATAAAGGTGTTTTTAAATTCTCAGATGATTTATCATTTTAGGTCATTGTTTCTATGTTCAGATCTCTAGAGAACTTTGACATTAAAAAGGATATACTATTCCTAAGGCAAATGAACTCCTATTTTAATGGATGTGAGGAAAAAAAAACAACAGAATTTTTATTTTCATTCATAAGAGAAAAACACCTCAAAGCTCATGTAAATATTTGAAATTTCTAGTATATTTCAAAGCTTAATTGCAAACCGCTAACTCGTTCCTGAAAATATCCTCATTATGAAATATAATAGAAAACTGTCATAATGCTTTTTGTCCTTTTAGAAAGGGATTTGTTAGTTTTTTTAATGGTCTGAACTTTTATATCATTTAGTGTTTAAAGGATTAAATCTTGGAGTGGTTACTTATGGAAAGAGAAATTATTTTTAAAAGCAAAAATTAATTTAAAATAATTATCAATCATATGAAAATGCAGTATACATAAATTTCTCTCCTTATTTTAAACAAATAATGCATTAGAATATTTAAGGAATTTCTAGGAGAGGAAACTAACTTAAAAAGACTCCCTGCCCACATGTCTGCTCCACTCCTGTGCTCCTGTTAGATTCACAGTCAAATGACCAGTGTTGATCACTTCCTGATGATCCCGTTAGTGTTTCTTTACATAAAAACAAACCAGTGTGAATGCCTACTTTTGTTACCCACGTTCGTTGTTGTCATGAGTGGTCAGAGTCCCCATATTTGATGTTCTTTTACTTAACGTAATCCCCACCCCTTTCTTTCCCCCTAGTGCTTTATTATCTGTCAGGCTGATGAGGACCTGGAGGCCTCCCACACTGAGCTGCTGCTTGCGGGGAAGCCCTCCTGTGGGCTGTGCAGCGTGATGCTGTGTCGTGGACCCACTGAGCCTGGAGTCTGTATACCCAGGACTCTGAGTTGGCAATTTTGGAAATTCTTTGTCCTTTGTGAGCAGAGTATGGGAATGGAGCCCTCACAGTCGTCCTGGGCCAGTGGTTTAGCTGGAACCCTACTGTGTGTGTAAAGTGAGGGTGTGACTGAGGTTGGGTTTGCCCAGACATTAGGGAGAGGCCTTGGGGGGTAGAGGATGATTATACTCTGTAGATGAGGTGAGCCCATCGATGGTCACTCCTTAAAGAGCGTTTATTTCAAGGAGAACAAAAGAAGAGACAGACAGGGACGGCAGCCAATACGTGGCAAGATTCCAGAGGGCCCAGCAGGACCCCTCGGTAATGTGGCTGCCCCCGCATCTGTTGCAGCAAAGATCCTGACGCTCTGGGTGACAGTGGACAGCACAGTGGTTTCAGTTTCACAGCAAAGGGATCAGTTCAAGCCCTGCTTAAGCCCAGGGTACTTACTCTCTACAGCAACTGGTTGTCATGCTGGGGCCTCTAACTCTGTTGGCAGTGACGTGAGGCTCTGGAGGAGGGCCTTCAGTTGTCCCTAGGCTTCTGATTAAGAAACTGTCCCGGGCCCCACACTATATGCCATCGGAGCCGCAGTTATCACCACGTGCTGGATCCTCTTTGAAACAGAGGCTGTTATAAGCACTGAGCACAGGACCTGCTGCTGAGGGGCCTGTGCCTTCGGCCCTGGAAACAGCTCCCTATGCTCAGCAGGG
>NW_011889263.1:8429-15527 GCF_000151845.1 Pteropus vampyrus
CAGTACCCATATAACCCATACATCCATACAGTTTGCACTGTTTTTTACATCTTGTATGATTGTGGTACGTTTGTTATAATTCCCAAACTAGTATTGATGCAGTAAAGTGCACAATTTACATTAGTGTTGACTATATCATGGGATCTATGGGTTTGGGCAAATGTATAATCATGGGTAGCCATCGTTTCTATATTACAAACTGTGATATTACTCCCCTACAACTCTTCTGTGCTCCACTTATTTATTAATTCCTCCCTCCACCCCTAAATCTTTTAAACCCAAAGATCTTTTTATTGGCTCATGATTTTGCCTGTTCCACATTGCCATATACTCAGCATCACATATAGTATGTATCCTTGCAGATTCGCTTCTTTCACTTAGCAATGTACTTTTAAGATTCCTCTTGCATTTTCACATTTTTTAAAAAGCTTTTTTAGTGATTTTCCTTGATTATTGAGTATACATTTACTACTAACCCACATCCTTTGTCAAGTATCATTATACCACTTTACTATTTCTGCAACTACCTCATACACTATTCCCAATTCCCCTCTCACCCTTCCTTGTCACATTGCTGTCATTTATTTCCATTACCCATATACTTATAATTGCCAAATACATTATTGCTTATATTTTAAGAACTACAAAAGATTTTACCTTCACTAACTCTTTACCTTTTATCATTTACATACTTTTAGAGGAATTTTTAAATGTTTCATTTAAAGTAGATATACTAGTGACAAATTACCTCAATTTCGCCTCAGAAAGTCCTTATTTCTTCTTTATTTTTAAAAGATTGTTTTTCTCAGTACAAAATTCCATAGTTTTTCTTTTAATTTCAAAACATTCAGTATTGTATTCTGCTCTGTTCTTGCTTGCATGATTTCTGAAAAGAATTCAAATTTAATTCAAATCTTTGTTTCTCAAAAGCATAACATTTGCTTTCCCCTCTGACTTCTTTTATTCCCTTTGTCTTTGATTTTTGTCTAATTTGAATATGATATACTTGGGTTTGCATTTTTGGCGTTTTTCATTTTTAGTGTTTTAGAGATTTCTGGCTCTACATTGTGTCATCTTTCATTAATTTTAGGATATTTCAGTGATTATTACTTCACTTACCTCTCCTGTTTCTTTGTCTTTCTTTTTTTTCAGGTAGTCCCATTTTGTGTATTTTAATCCTCATGTTAAAGAAGGTTGTCCTAGGCTTCATGGATATTGTGTTCTGTCCTTTTTGTTCTTCATTGTCTTTGCATTAGACTCTTATGGAATAGAATTTTTTTGAGTATAGGCCTTATTAAGAACAGAATATATAGGGCGTGTCTCAAAATATCAGTTTTTTTCTTTCCTAATTTTGGAGATACCATTTTCCTTGTGACCTCATGGCTCTGATGGATCTAAGAAGAGTAGTTCACAGCAAGTTTTTTTTTAATGAAATTGAGACTGACAACTCCTAAGTTCATTAAGTGTCAGACCAGAAGGTGGCAGGGCACCCTCTAGAACAGTGGTCCCCAACCTTTTTGACACCAGGGACTGGTACTCCTATGAGAATCTAATGCCTGATGATCTGAGATGGAGCTGAGGCGGTGATGCCAGCGCTTTGCTCACTTGTCTGCCGCTCACTGCTTGCTGTGTGGCGTAGTTCCTAACAGGCCACGGACTGGTACCAGTCCACGGCCCAGGGGCTGGGGACCCTTGCTCTAGAGTGACTTGTAGGGAAAATTCTCCGGAAATTGGAGAATGGAAATTTTCTGGTTTTTTTTTTTTTTTTTTTTTTTTTTGAGGAAAGCACTTTCGAATCCTTTACGTGTTATATAATCATGGGCAAATTCATCATCAAATTATGTGGACTTAAATGAACTCCCTTATAATTTGCAGCTCTTCACCTGTTCCTTAGGGGCAGCAAATCCCAGGGTACATACTGTTAGGGTTTGACCAGAAAGAGCTCTTCTGGCATATTCTCTCACTACATGTTCGAAACTTTGGCTGGAAGCAGCCCTGAGGCACATGAGAATAGGAATTTTGTGGTCTAACTTTTCATGCCTTCTTCCTTGTGTCCGAGCTCTAAGTTCCAAGTAACTTTCTAGCCCCATGAGATCGGACAGAGAGAATGAAGAGCTGAGTCTGTGATAAATATTACACAAGTTACAAGCAGTGTCTCTCCACAAGCATGTTTATATTTAGCTAGATGCACCTGATTGCTGGTAAAGGCCTGGAGGACTTCAGGTCAGCTGGCTTTAGTGTAGGTGACTACCACAGGTCTCCTGGACTCCCATGTTTGGTGATGAAAACAGAAAGAAAAACTTCCAGTACTTCACTATGTTTTATTTATTAAAACTTCATACAGATTTCAGCCTCTGCTTCATGGAGTGTTGAAGATGGTGGGTAGTGAAGAAGATGAAAGAATTTTTTCATAAAGAATTGATGGTCTTAATCTTTGTTTTATTTGAATAGCATTTTTGTCAATTCTAAACATTCTCTGAACCCTGCCATTAGAAAAATAAGATGTAATGTGATCACTGTAAAAATATATAAACATTTTACATGTGTTCATGATGCTGTTAAGTTTATGAGGAAGTAAGTGTGGACAGAGAGCATGTTTCTGATGATCAAGTCATAGAATAAAGGTTTGGAGATGAGAGAATCATACGTAACCTTCCTGTAAATGAAGTCTAGGTGTCCAGTGCTGTCAGTCTCATTCATTCAACTGTGCACATATTTGGGATGTTGAATAGGACTCAGTGGCCTATGAGGATGTGGCTGTGACCTTCAGTCTAGAGGAGTGGGCCTTACTGGATCCTTCACAGAAGAAACTCTACAGAGATGTGATGCAGGAAACCTTCTGCAACCTGGCCTCAGTAGGTAAGGATAACAACATTCCTTCAGCTATCAGGTAGAGAACAAGTGTTTCTTGGTCACCAGTATTGTTCCAAGATGTAGACTGTGGAAAGGGAGGATGCTGGTAAATAACCTGGGCATGGTCACAGCTCATGGTGGATCTAGAAGCTGATAATTTTTCTATAATACCATTTCTTTGGCATCATTTCTTTGGGTCTGCATTTTAGGAAAAAAATGGGAAGAATATGACACTGGAGATCAGTACAAAAGCCAGCGGAGAAAACTGAGGTGAGTTGCACAATAGAAAGCAGTGTTTCATGTGAGAATTCTAATACGTCATAAAATTTTTTAAAGAAACAAACAAAACTAATAAACCCTGCTTCAAATGTCTTTCTTCTTAGAAAACTTTTACCAAAAATACTTTTTAAAATATACCATACACATTAGTATTTGCAAAGCAATTCACTTGGAAACAGCATTAACAAACTGTATAGAAACATCACAGTTTGATAATAGAAGGGTCAGGTTTTCTTGGAAAGCATTCTGTATATTTAATTTCAGACAAGATAGAATATATATACTTTTCCTATGAATCATAATAATGAATATAAAATCATTAATAAATATTAAATCTGTGCTTCTTGTTGTTTACAGAAGTCAACTGGTAGAGAAAGTTTGCGAAAGTAAAGAGGTTAGTCAATGTGGAGAAAACTTCAGTCTTATTTCAAACTTCAGGCTGAAGAAGGACACTACTAGAGTAACACCATGTGAACACAGTGCATGTGGAAAAGTCTTTGGGCATCTTTCATCCCTTAGTAGGCACATCAGATGTCACACTGGACACAAAGCATATGAGTTTCGGAAATGTGGAGAGAAGCCATATAAGTGTAAAGAATGTAGTAAAGCCTTCAGTTATCTCCATTATTTCAGAAAAAGTGAAAGAAATCTCAGTGAGGAGAAAACCTATAAACATAAAGAATGTGGGAAAGCTTTCAGTTGTTCACGTTCACCTCGATTACATGGACTAACTCACCCTGGAGAGAAACCCTATGAGTGTAAACAATGTAGTAAGGCCTCCAAAGATGACTGCTCCTTAAAAATACATGAAAGAACACACACTGGAGAGAAACCCTGTGAGTGTAAACAATGTGGTAAATCCTACAGAGATCCCAGTTCCTTAAAAATACATGAAAGAATTCACACTGGAGAGAAACCCTATGAGTGTAAACAGTGTGATAAAGCCTACAGAGATCACAGTTCCTTAAAAATACATGAAAGAATTCATACTGGAGAGAAACCTTACGAATGTAAAATATGTAGCAAAGCATTCACTTATCCCAGTTCTCTTCAAAAACATAAAAGAACTCATACTGGGGAGAAACCGTACGTGTGTAAAATATGTGGTAAAGCTTTCAATTCTTCCAGTCAACTTCAAGTACACAGAAGAACTCACACTGGCGAGAAACCCTATGAATGCAAAATATGTGGTAAAGCCTTCAGTTCTTCTAGTTATGTTCAAGTACATCAAAAAACTCACACTGGAGAAAAACCCTATGTGTGTAAAATATGTAGCAAAGCATTCACTTATCCCACTTCCCTTCAAAAACATAAAAGAACTCATAATGGAGAGAAACCCTATGAATGTAAAATATGTGGTAAATTCTTCAAATATTATAGTTCCTTACACATACACCAAAAAACTCACACAGGAGAGAAACCCTGTGAATGTAAGCAATGTGGTAAATCCTTCAGAGATCACAGTTATCTTCAAAAACATGAAAGAACACATACTGGACAGAAGCCATGTGAGTGTAAACAATGTGGTAAAGCCTTCAGAGATCACAGTTCTCTTAAAAAACATGAAAGAACACATACTAGAGAGAAACCTTATGAATGTAAGCAATGTGGTAAAGCTTTCAGTTTTCATAAGTGGTTCCAAATACATAAACGAACTCACACTGCAGAGACACTCTATGAATGTAAAATATGTACTAAAGCATTCAGATATCCCAGTGATCTTCGAATACATGAAAGAACTCACACTGGTGAGAAGCCCTATGAATGTAAGCAATGCGGTAAAGCCTATAGAGGTCACAGTTCCTTAAAAACACATGAAAGAACTCATACTGGAGAGAAACCCTACGAATGTAAGGAGTGTGGGAAAGCCTACAGACATAACAGTACATTTCAGAGACACAAAAGGACTCACACTAAAGAAAAATACTATGAATGCAAATAATTTGGAGAAGCCTTCAGGTATTATCAAGTTTTCAAACACGTGACAGAAAGCACCCTGGAGAGAAATCATGTGCAAAAAAATACAGCACAGCATTCAGTTGTCTGGATTATCTTTAAAAAGTTGAAATAAATCACATTGCAAAGAAACCCTCTGAATATTAAAGAATACAGTAAAGCAGTTGGGTATCCCAATGATCTTCAAAAACATGAAAGAAATCTCACTGGAGAGACCCTTCGAATATAAACAATGTGGTAAAGACTACAGAGATCACAGTTCCTTACAAACATGAAAGAACTCACACCAGAGAGAAACCCCATGAATGTAAGGAATGTAGAAAACCATTCGTCACAGTCTTTAGAAGACATGTGACCATGCACACTGGAGAGAAACCATATAAAAATGCAGAATATGGGAAAGGCTTCAGTATTCCAGGTCCTTTAACAAGGATGAAAGGATTCACTGGACAAAAACTCTTGAATGTAAACAGCATGGGAAACACTTGAATTGATCTACATTCTTACATGTGAAAACTCCCATGAAAAAGAAATAGAAATGTAAGTAACATGAGAAAGCTTGATAGAAATTAATTCAGGTATAATGTGCCTGAAAACTTCAGAAAGTTTTCTTATTAAACAGAAAGAGTTCTTATTAAAGTTGTAAATATGTTGTTTATTGAACATTTTTTAAAGTGCATCATTTATGAATTTCTCCTAATTTCAGAAATGAATACTCATGTACAATAATTCTGAGGGTTGTCTTTCAATGTTAGCACATAAGAGTAATAGGTAGTTTTTCCTTAAACATTTAATATTTTTTCTCACCATTTTGAAGCCTGTTAGATCCATGGGTGAATTGAAGTATATTTATTAAATATAGTTAGGTTAAATGTTTTTATTAATGTTTTATTTGTTCTGTGTTAGGGTTGAGAAGGATGCTTTGATATTTGAATTTTCCTAGTGGCCTTTATACCCCTAGTCCATTATGTATATTCTACGCTCCTTTCTTGGGGAGATGGGATTTGCAACTGTATTCCATTTTCCATACTAATGAACAGTTGGAATAAATTTTATGTGTGGCAAAGTTATGAAAAAATATAGTTTGAATTATTTTTATAATGAGACTGCTTTTCTTCCTTCGGACTGGTATTTGGTGAATAGACTTTGAATTACGAAGAGGAACCTGTGATAGGGCAACAAAATAACAGAGCTGGAAATTTTCCCTCTCATATGTAATCTTAGGAACTTGAATTTTTAGAATCCATCTCCTTTATGGTGCCATGTTAGAATTCATTAATGGCTTCACTTGTGTGAGATTTGGAGGGCAAAAACAAAGAACGCATTAGTTAGATTTCAGAATCATTAGACAGACAGACAGATACATAGGAGCTTTAAGGACAACATCTTCCAGACCATTACCCAGATTCCTTGACCTTCCAATCAAGACTGTCCTCAAAACCACCACCAACTGTTTGATTTGCATTTTCTGAGAGGTGCAGGTTTCCATGGATATCTTCACAAGATCCACATCAAAGATCATCAGAGTTTGGAGTTTTCTCTAAGCCCTTTTGTGTCCATCAGGAAACTGATTTAGACTTTTATGCTTATGTTTATTCCCCTCTTCTCTGGATTATATCCGTATAAGTTCTCACTTGTTTAGGAAATACCTTATGCTGTTAACAGTCCAGTGAGCATGTTTTCTCGATTGTCCATGACATCTACCTTGGGGCCATCCACAAAGACCATGGGTGTTTGTTTCTTTGCTGCATGTGCAGTGGCTGCCTTGACCTGGTCCTTCCATGTGGGAATAAGCACCTTCCTCCTGCAGAAAGACTGTGGTTGAAGCTGAACATAATCCCTCAATATGTTTTCAATTGTGATTGATTACATATGATTAAAAAGTATGTGCATTTTTTGGTAAAATGAACACGTCTGTAGGTGTTTCATAAAAATATTAACGATTTTCTCAGCTGTCATGTGCTACTAAATATTGTGTTTTTCATATCCTGAGAGGATATGTTAAAATGT
>NW_011889263.1:16932-21318 GCF_000151845.1 Pteropus vampyrus
CCTTAAATATTTAAAATGTTACAGTATTTGGCATTTCCATAATGCTGCTGTACACAGAGTGACACATGTCTATCCCACTGCACCATGGAGTCCTCTCAATCAGAGGAAGAGTTACACTCATCAGCACCATTCAAGCCCATCCTGAGTTTACTTTATGTTCAGGGTGATACCTGTGCAGGTCCACTGTGATTCCCCAGTGGAAACATCACAAACAGATATGGATGTGTAAAGGCAGTCATCCAAGGGATAACAGAGGTGAGTTGCAGAGAGAGGGTATCATTTTGAGTAATATCCTAATTGAGTTTAATGAAACTGATGGAAATTTTTAATGTATTTTTCTTACATGAGTGACTGGAAGCCTCTTGTTTCAATGATCCACACAGTTCCACAGCTCATTATTCTGTTCACAGGATTCATTTCCATATGCTTAGACTCCAGCACATTTACTGGAAGGCTGGAAGATATGCCAAAAAAAAAAAAAAAAAAAGCTTCATATTTTATTAAAGGGAAAAGGAAATTAAATCTCATGGGTTTTTTTTTTAGAGTCGAGTAACATTATGGAGGGATTACATTCAAATGGGCACCACAGGTGTACTCTTGGGGTGATGGCATATTTTCCATCTTTTGATGGCAATATTTCTATGCATTTGTGAAAACTCACAAGCACACTTAATTTATAAATATATATCATTAATTAATGGAAATCAATAACACTTTCATATGCCGGGAGAATGTTAAGCTCTCCCAAATCTTGATTTTTATGTATTTAACACTTGTTTCCACAACTGCATGATCACTCTTGGAAAGAATTGAAGGTCTGCAAGGAAGAATTTAGTCCTTACCAGGCCTTTCTTGCAGCGCTGTCTTAATTAACACTCTCTAGGGTTGCAAGGCGCTCATCTCACGCACGTAACTAGGAGTGAAGTGGAGGGCTCCCAGAATCTGTCCTGCAGTTTAAATCAGGCTCCTTGGACAGGTCTCTGGATGTGCCATGGTTCTGAGAAATAAAGATGTATACCAAATAGGGGTCTGCTTGAGGACATCCTCGGTCATGGGCATCAACATCATTCCTTTCATCGCCTCCAAAGCCCATTTCCAGCTCTTTGTTTCCCAGCCCAAGCCTACTTGTGCCTGCTTCCTTGGAAACGTCTTTGGAAATCCACGCACAGCCCACTCTGGAACAATCTGTAAGTCAACACCAGGCATCTGAGCTGAGAGGGTAACAGAAGCAGTTGGCAGAACCTGTCATGGGCACATTCTATCGTCCACAGCTGTCGCATATTTATGAGATCTGCTTGCTCACTTCCACACAATACTTAAATATATACTGACATTGGGTGGGAAAACAAATTACTGAGAAAGTTGTCCAAGTACCAGCCACTCCCTTATCGTCTCCTCCCAACACCCCTTTATTATAGTGGCTTTAGCAGCCTCCTATTACACACTCCAGTGTCTCTAAACCACCCATGGTGGACTCAGCTATGCAAGTTCTTTGTACCAGAAACTCTTCTCATCAGCTGGTGCTACACACAATTAGAGAAGTGCAGCTGGAACTGACAGTCTTTTTGTAAGTGTAGCCCCCTCAAGGTCTTTGCTGATGACTTTTTGGTAGGTTTTTGATAATTGTTTCAATTTCCATACTGCTGATTGGGCTATTTAGATTTTTGAGTTCTTGATTCAGTCTAGGAAGGTTGTATTTTTCTAAGTTCTGGTCCATTTCTTCTAGGTTATTAAATTTTGTGTTGCATATTTTTTTATAGTATTCTTGTATGATCTTTTGTATTTCTGCAGTATCAGTCATCATTTCCCTTCTTTCATCCCTGATTTTGTTAATTTGTGTGCTTTCTCTTTTTTCTTTAGTGAGTCTAGTCAAGGGTTTGTCAATGTTATTCATCTTCTCAAAGAACCAGCTCTTTGTTGCATTTATTTTTTCTATATTTTTGGTTTGTTTTCAATTTCCTTTATTTCTGCTCTAATTTTGATTCTTTCTTTCCTTCTGCTGACTTTAGGCTTCATTTGTTCTTCCTTTTCTAGTTTTTTTTTTTTTTTTTAAGATGAAGCGTTAGGTTGTTTATTTGGGCTCATTCTTGTAATGATATGAACTTTCCTTTCATGAACACTTTTGCTAATTATTCTTCAGTAGCATGTTGTTTAATCTCCATATATTTGTGGTTCTTTCTGCTTTCTTTTGCAGGTGATCTCTAGTTTCAGAGCATTATGATCAGAGAATATGTTTGGTATGATTTCAACCCTCTTATATTTGTTGAGGCTATCTCTGTGTCCCAGTATGTGGTTGATCCTTCTGAATGTTCCATGTGCACTAGCGGAGAATGTACATGCAACTGTTTTGGGATGGAAGGCTCTGTAAATGTCAATTATATTCAGTTGGGCTAAGGTGTCATTTAAGGATATTATTTCCTTATTGATTTTCTGTTTGGATGATCTGTCTATATTCGACAGGGAGGTATTTAGGTCCCATACTACTATGATAGTGTTTTGGTCTGTTCCTCCCTTTAGTTCTGTTAGTAATTGCTTTTCATATTTCAGGGCTCCCTGATTGGGAGCATATAAATTATTAAGTGTTTTGTCTTCTTAATGCATGATTTTCTTTATCATTATGAAGTGTCCCTCAGTATCTTTCTTTACTTTTTTTATTTTGAAGTCTTTTTCATCTGATATTAGTACCAGTACTCTCACTTTTCTCTGAATGCCGTTTGCTTGAAATATCATTTTCCACCCTTTCACTTTTAGTCTATATTTATCGTTGGAGCTGAGATGTGTCTCCTAGAGGCAGCATATGGTTGGGTTTTGTTTTTCGATCCATTCTGCAACTCTGTGCCTTTATATTGGTGAGTTTAGTCAATTTACATTTCGGGCGATTATTGAAATATCAGGTCTTCTTAAAGCCACTTTATCTTCTGCTTCTGGTAGCTCAGTGTTTCCATTGCTTCCTTGTCCTTTTGTTTCTGTTTTCTTTATTTTGGTTGGCTTTTGTGGGTTTTGCCCCTGGTTCTTCTTATTTTATGTTATATACTTCAGTTCTGAATCTTTGGTGTGTGGTTACCATTATGAATATATAAAAGATCCTTTCCTCCATCTGGTCGACTCTATTTCCCAAGTTTGCTATTTCATTTTTCAGTTCTTTGTGTGTGTGTGTGTGTGTGTGTTTATCTCTAGATTTGTTCTTTTTGAGTGTATCAATCTCCTTGCTGTACTCATCTAGTTGTTTTTTCAATTCCTAAAATCATTCATATGACTTGTTTTGGGCTCACTGAATATTTTCAGATGTACCATCCTGAATTCTCTGTCCTTTACGTTGCATATGTCTATGTCTGCAAGCTTATATTCTGGAGATTTTTCTGTTTCTTTCTGAGATGCCTTGTCACCTTGGTTGTTCATGGTGTTTGATGGACTATTTCTCCTCCTAGGCATTAATGAAAGTGTATTCTGCTTTTTTTCCAGAAAGAAGATTTATTATATACAGGTCTCTCTTTAGCTTGTTGCAAAGAAGATGCTTTTCTTTTGGTTTTCAGTAGGTGATATCTAAGCCTCTTGGATCCCTGATTTATATAAAGCCTTAATAAGCCTCTTATTTTTCTTATAGATGTTTCATCATGCTCGCTATCCTCAGTCTCAGTTTCTGTTAGTGTTCGCCACAGTTCCGATATCATTTGCTCAGCTTTCCCCGGGGCTCCGCAGTGTTTGGTCTCACAGAATACAAGGGGAGGGAACCTCTGATTGGTAGTTGGGGGTTGCAACTCAGCCTTGGTTTGCAACCGCAGCTGGTAAAATTCAACTGTTTTCTCTCTGCCGTCCCGCGTCTCTGCTTTCTGTCTGATGACTGGGCCTGCTGACGTCGTGGAGCTCACAGCACTCAAGGCAGGGCTGTTCAGGGAACTTGCCACACCTTCTCCCCTCCCCCTCCTCCTGTCAGGAGCTGGAGCTACGATAGGCAGCTTCTTTATTTCTCCCAGTCCATGCCTGGGATTCTGACCTGTGGTAGCTCTTATGTGCAGGTTTCACGCTCAGACGTGTTGGTGTGCAGTTTGTGTGTTTTTTTTAATTGAGTTTTAATGTTCAGCTTATTGTCGTTTCAAGGAGAGAGATCTGGGGGGTGTCTCTCCACCATTTTTTCTCCAAAAAACCTCCTTTTGCAGGAATGAGGCTTGAAGAATGTACAAATCTGCTCGAAGTCATAATCAGAGTCAGGAATAGGTATTGATTACAATTCTGTCAGGACACCTCCATTTTTCTTTTAACCTTTAGTTTTATTTTATTTTATTTTAAAAAAATTTAAAATTTATTTAAATCAGTTTCAAGTATACAGTACACTGATTTGACATCTATATAGTTCATAAAATGATTCCCCCAATTGCTCCCTCCTCC
>NW_011889263.1:21368-22705 GCF_000151845.1 Pteropus vampyrus
TATATAGTTCATAAAATGATTCCCCCAATTGCTCCCTCCTCCCTTGGCCAACCACCTAGCCATCATATTAATGCTAAGTGCATTCCTTGTGCTGTGCTCCCCCTTCCTGTGACCAACTATCAACTACAAATTTGTACTTCTTTAACCGTTCACCCCATTCTCCCAGCCCCCCAAACCCCCTCCTCTCTGTCCATCACCAAATTGTTCACTATATTTGTGAGTCTGTTTTTGAGTAGTTTGTTCTTTTGTTCCTTAGATTTCACATGTGGTATTTATCTTTGTCTGTCTGACTTATTTAACTCAGCATAAGAATTTCTAGGTCCATCCTTGTCATTGGAAATGGTAGGATTTCATTTTTTTAAATGGCTGAGTAATATTCCATTGTATATATGAACCATAATTTGTTTAAGGACACATCTGGTTTTTAATTTCTAAGCCAGTGCTGTTTGACTTATTTCAAGATTGCATGTCAATTAACTCTTTTCCTTATGCCACACACAGAATAAAAGGAAAGAGATGGGAAAAGATATTACCTTAATGGACCTAGAGGGTATTACGCTGAATGAAATAAGTCAGATAGAGAAAGACAAATATCACATGATTTCACATACGTGCGGAATATAAAGAAGAAAATAAACAACAACAAAAATGGAAACAACCTCATAGATACAGAGAATATTTTGAGGGCTATTAGATGTGAAGGGATTTGGGGGGAACGACAAACAAGGGCAAAGGGATTAAGAAGTGCAAATGGATAGTTACAAAATAGACATGAAGATATAAAGTGTAGTATAAGGAACATAGTTATCAATGTGGTAATAAATATGTAAAGGGGAAGAGGTGTTCTAGATTTAGTGGGGTGATCACTTTGTGAGTTATATAGGTCTCTAATCACCATGCTGTACGACTGAAACAAATACATCATTGTATGCCAACTATAATTGAAAAAAATGCATTGAATTGTACAATGTAAATACAAGAAACTAATAGTGTATTATATTTCAAAAAAGCTGAAAAAAAAAAAAAGATGGATCCAAACCATGTACACATAAAATTCTACCCTTTGTGACAACATGAATGGATCTTGGGATTACCATGCTGAGCGAAATAAGTCAGACAGCAAATTTGAAAACCATATGACTTCACTCCTGTGTAGATATAAAAGTGAAAGTAACAAAGAAACATGACAAACAGAGACTCATGGACACGGATAGTGGATTAGTGTTTACCAGAGAGAAGGCGGGTGGGGAGAAGTAGGTAAGGGTAATAGGGGTCAAGTATTTGGTGACAGAAGGAAATCTAACTGGATGGTGAACACATACTGCAATATATGTACG
>NW_011889263.1:23975-31625 GCF_000151845.1 Pteropus vampyrus
GGTGGGGAGAAGTAGGTAAGGGTAATAGGGGTCAAGTATTTGGTGACAGAAGGAAATCTAACTGGATGGTGAACACATACTGCAATATATGTACGACATGCTGTTGTATTGTACACTTAAATCTCATTAGATTTTATTAATGTCACCTCAATGATTTTTAATTAAAGAAACCTATACTAAAAAAAGGTAGAGATGATTACCAAATATATTGCCACCTAATGCCCCACCTTAGCATAAAAATACATATTCAAAGTTTCTGAGGATTAGGATGCAGAAGTATTTTGGAGTCTCCTATTCTATCTATTATCAATCCTTTTTCAGAAATTAGTTGTCACTCTAAGGCCTTTATTCTAAAAAGTACACAAAACCTTTTTTGGAAGCTTAATATTTGATGCCGTTCAGGGGCCTTTATATTAAAGAATCAAGCACAGAATTTATAACAGCTTCTGGAATAAGTGACGACACTATTCATTCAAACTACATACAAATAAAATTTTGGTTCGAAAGTCCTAAAACTACCTACGTCTGACTTTGACACAGAACCACAGTCTGGCTACTCAGAGTCCGGGTCCACAGACTGGGACCTGCAGCATCAAAACACCTGGGAAATGATTTGATTTTCAGAATCTCGAGTCCTCCAGGACCTGATAAATCAGATTGTGCATTTGAACTAGAATCCTGGGTGACTAAAATGCACACTGAAGTTGGAGAAGTGCTGGTCCAGACTAGATTTTCTCACCTTCTCAGTTAGACACAATTACTTGTGTTGGGTGTTGTAGGTGTTTAGTAGCCTCCCTTCAGACGTGGCCAAACAGCCTAGGGGCAACGTCATCTCTGATCTGGAAACACGGGCCAGAGGTTAAAAACTGGAGGTGTCCTGACAGAATTATAATCAATACCTATTCCTTACTCTGATTACGACTTCGAGCATATCTGTAAACTCTCACGCCCCATTTCTGCAAAGTGAAATGGAATTCATAATAGTACTACCTCATAGAATGGACTTTCTGAAAAATTACATCAATGTTTATAATATCCTAAGCTCAGGTTATACGGCATAAAGGTCTCAAAATGTATCTCTCGTAATTAACAAATATTTTATGATGAGGCACTAAACTCTTACCTTGTGATACAAGTATGAAATCCTTGATTTTGATAAATGTGTCAGGAAGCCAAAGAGTGTGGTGCCCAGGATTGCATATCCAAGGAACCCAGCTCTCCCCTTGTTGTAGAGGGAATAGCAATTCTCCGGAGACCTCGGGCTGTGTCCCACCACAAATCAAAGCTTTAAAGGTCAAAGGGACTTGTTCCTGACAGATTCCTTAGTCTCAGACTTTGGAGAAAATGTGAAGTTTTTAGGATAAGGTGATAAGAGTTTAGACCTCTGGGAAGCAGGGAGATCAAGGAATGGAGTCATAAAAATTGGATTCTTTTTGACTTCTAACCTGGTCTCTTGGGATCAAAGAATCATTAGGAAAAATTTCTTTATGTTTATTCCAGAGTCCCAGAGGGAAATCATGTGCTTAGAGGTTGGAATAACAGGAGGGAGACTTGCCTGATGAACACACTAACACACACACACAGAGAGTGGTAATACCTCCTCTGTGCAGTTCCTCAGCTTGTACAGCATCAGTGGGCAGGATATGGTTGTCGTTTTTGACTCTTAAGCTGGCTCAGAACTGGTGCTTCACTCCCTCCTGCACTCTTGTCTGGGGACAGAGCTTCAGTCTCCATCATCAATCACCCAGGGAAGAATTCAGACTTCCACACAGAGACCTTCCTCTCAGAGACCTCATCCAGGTGAGTCTGACAGCACAATTGGTACAACAGGACAGGGTCAGAGAGGATGGGACCTGAGACCTCTTACCTGAGTCAGGTGAGAGCCCAATCAGCTCATTCCAGAGACAAGGGATCTCTTTGTTTGTATTCCTGGTTAAGTAACTCATTTATAATTGATTTATTTAATACATTATTAAATGTGTCTGAATCTATACTATAAGGACCATAGTTGACAATTAAGTGATGGGCATGGATGTGCAGTTGGGTGACACCATAGGATGAGTGAGATGCATAAAATGGTTGCAGTAAATTGAGAACATCTGAGGAGCTTTTTGCTGGTGGGGGAGTAGGAAATAGACTGTGAGGTGTGAAGGACTGGTGCAGTGTAGTGAGAGCATGTGTATCAAATTTCTACGATAAAATGTATTTGAGCATGTTTTGTATTCATTGAAAAGGTCCCGATCAATGGAGGAAGATATCAGCAACAAGCTGTTTGTGAGACCTATGTTACAGTAACTTCTCTCATGCTGGGTATTATTTAATAAGTTTAAAGTGTAATACTAAGTATTAAAGTGAAATACAAACTTGCCATATGGTGTATGTTCATATACATTTAGACCTAATTCCAGATTCCTTAAATGAATAATAACTAAGCATCTGCTATGTGCCAGAACATTCTATGAGCATTACAATTAAATTCTTTTATGTCTAAGTATTTACAATTTCATCACTAATCCATGTAGATATCATTAAATTATCACCATTTTATGTCTTGTTTCAATTAGTGTTTGATTCTCCCTTCAATTTTGCTTACTACAGATGTTTTGAAACTACTTTTGTTAACCCGGTTTCATTACCCTTCATCCTTTCCATGTTATCACTTTCATATTCTTAGATTTGTTCTATATAAGAAACAAATATTTGCTCACCTTTGTGAAAAGTCCAAAAGTGAACAAAGCAGGTAAAGCCCTTGCTCTTTTGGATCATGCAGTGTAACGGTGAGGACAGAGAACAATGAAATCAGTGAGTGGATGACACAATGTCCTCAGGCAGAATCATCTGAAGAAAGCTATTCGTTATAAGAAGAAAGAATTGTCACAGTTTAAGCAAGATTTACAAAGAGTGATCTAGGGAGGTCCTTGCATGTTGATGAGGTCCAGAACCAGGATTAGAATGCGCCCACTGGGTTTGTCAAAAAAGTGATCAAAACCCAAAGCCCAAAAATGACATAGAAAAGATGCCACATAAGAAAAGGAGAAAGGGGCTAACCCGTTCATCCTCAATTGGACCTTAAAATCCAATTTTCATTCATGAAAATGAATTGGTCAAGTAATTATGGAATCGGCACAGGAAAAATAGGACTTCTACTGCTTGATACAGAAAATGTCCAACTTTTGTTCTTTTTCCATATTTTTCCTTTTGTGAAGTGTTGGTTTATCCCCTTTCTCATTATTATGGGTATACGTACAATCTGTAAGGTGTTAGACACCATAAAGATATCACCTCTTTTGTCTTTAGGACAAGTTTGTTTTTGTTCTCTTATTTTTTCTGGGTGTCAAGGGAATGTAATCAGGATTCAAGTGCTGCCAGAACCAAGGAAGATTTTTCTTCCTCACGGTCTCTCAATGACCACCTGAGCTTGGTAGACATTTTTCCCTCCTCATCCATTTCATTTCTCTGTCTCTCTCTGTCTCTCTCTGTCTCTCTGTCTCTCTGTCTCTCTGTCTCTCTCTGTCTCTCTGTCTCTCTCTCTCTCTCTGATTTTTATGCAATTACAACTATTATTTTAATTTTTATAAAAGTACAGTTACCATATATTATATTAGTTTCAGGTGTAAAACCTAGTGATTTCATATTTTTATACCTTACAACATGATTACCATGACAAGTTTAATAATAATCTGTCACTGTGCAAAGTTATTAAGATATTATTGACTTTATTCCCTGTGCCGTACACTACATATCTATGGCTTACTTATTTTATAACTGAAAATTTGTACCTCACATTCCCCTTCAACTTATTTACTCATCCCCACCTCCTCCCCGCTGGCAACCATCTGCTTGCTTTGTGTATCTATGAGTTTGTTTTTCTCTTGTTTTGTTTGTTCATTTGTTTTGTTTTGGTTTTTTAAATTCTACATGTAAGTGAAAACATATGGTATTTGTCACTCTCTGCTCTACTTATTTTGCTTAGCATAATTCCCTCTAGGTTCATCCATGTTGTTGCAAATAGCTAGATTTCATTCTTTTTTATTCCTGAGTAATACTCCATTATTTATGTATATAGCCACATTTATGTCCATTCATTTATTGATGGCTATCCAACGATCCCACTTCTGGATATTTATCCAAAGAAAACCAAAACACTAATTTGAAAAGATATATGTGCCCCTATGTTTATTGCAGCATTACTTACAATAGTCAAGATATGAACAGATTTTTTAATATCTGTTTAAATACACAGCAGAAAATGGCCATCCCAACATGGAGCCCAAGTTTACGTGTCCATGGCAGGCTTAAGACTTGGAATTTCTAGGAACCACTTTTGTAGTATACAGGGAACCTTCACTGATCTTGCCACCTTAGATTATAGCCACTCCTACCTGAATTGGTATGGCTGGAACTGAGACAGACATGGAAATAACACAGTCATGGTTGTGTGTGTGTGTGTGTGTGTGTGTGTGTGTGTGTGTGTATGTGGGTCTGTGTGTCTGTGTGTCTGTGTGTGGGTGTGTGTTACTTGTGGATGTGAGTGGTTCTCAGAACAGAGGAATTAGGGATCATATAGTCCAGGTGACTCTTGCAGTACAGGGGCCGGAACTCAATCAAGAGAAGGTACTAAGGAGGGCTCTCTTTCCATGCATGGGACTCCTTTGCAACAAGAGAAATAAAATGCAAGACGTAGTGTGGACGAGGAAGTCTCTGTGCCTGAGGTTTCAGCAGTAGCAGAGAGGCCAGTTCACTCCTCAACTTGTCTGACAACTTTTCTCATCCTCATCCTCATGCTCATTTACCTCTAACACTGGCTTCCTTTTTTGGGCTAAACATTGAAACAAGCTCCTTCCTCAGGGATTTTGCACTGGCTATTCCTTCGGCCAGACATGCACTTCCCCAAATAAACTTGCATCACCCTCCCTCTCTTACTTGAGGTATCTATTTCAATGTCAAAAAGGCCTTGTTTGTAAATTTTGCTTAAATACTCATGAAAAATAAAATGCCCTAGTCAGTTTTTCCTTTAGACCTGCTTTCCTTTTCTCCACTCCACCTGTCACCATCTGACATATTATCCATTTTTATTATTCGCTTCTATATTTTTTCTCCATCATTGACTTGTAGAGACATTTGTTTTTAAGCACCATATACTCACAGCCTAGACAATGCCTAAAACATGATAAACACTCAATTTATGTTCCTGAAATACATGAAGAATTTCTCATTAAAACTGTAAAACACATGACACTTTAGGGAAAAAGTTGATTGAAACAAAATTTCCATATTACAGGTGGCATGGGGATCCCCCAAAGGGGACCAGATTCATATACAATATAGTAAAATTAATTTTTGACTGCAAATATAAATTGTAGCAAATTATGTGAGTAATGTAACTTTGTGTGAATTAGTCATGTTATTTCCTTCTTTCCTGGAAGTCACCTCCACCACATGGAACCGGAAAATGTTACATGGATTACAGAATTTCTTCTTCTGGGACTTTCAGAGGAACCAGAACTGCAGCCCCTCGTATTTGGGTTCTTCCTCTCCATGTACCTAATCACCGTGTTTGGAAACCTACTCATCATTCTGGCCATCAGTTCTGACTCCCACCTCCACACGCCCATGTACTTCTTTCTCTCCAACTTGTCCTTGGTCGACATTTGTTTTATCTCCACCACCATCCCAAAGATGCTGGTGAACATCCAGACGCAGAGCAAAGTCATAACCTATGAAGGCTGCATCACCCAGATGTATTTTTATGTACTCTTTGTAGGATTGGATAACTTTATCTTAACCATGATGGCCTATGACCGGTTTGTGGCCATCTGTCACCCCCTGCACTATACCGTCATCATGAACCCCCAGCTCTGTGAACTGCTGATTCTGGTGTCCTGGATCATGAGTGCCTTAACTTCCTTGTTACAAAGCTTAATGGCATTGCGACTGTCCTTCTGTACAGACTTGGAAATCCCACAATTTTTCTGTGAACTCAATCAGGTGATACAACTCGCCTGTTCTAACACCTTTCTTAGTAATATGGTGATGTATTTTTCAGCTGGACTGCTTGGTGTAAGAGTAAAGGATCCCAGCGAAAGGGATCCTTTACTCTTACACCAAGATACTTTCCTCCATACATGGAATGGCATCAGCTCAGGGGAAGTATAAAGCATTTTCTACTTGTGCGTCTCACCTCTCAGTTGTATCCTTATTTTACTGTACAAGCCTAGGAGTGTACCTCAGCTCTGCTGCTACCCACAGCTCACATCCAAGTGCCACAACCTCTGTGATGTACACCGTGGTCACACCCATGCTGAACCCCTTCATCTACAGTCTGAGGAATAAAGACATAAAGGGGGCTCTGAAAGGTTTCTTTGTGAAGGAAACCACAAAAGGTGCAATTGTCCTAGGACTAAAGAAATGTCCATGATTGCAGAGGTTAAAGACTCAGACTCAGATATTGTGAATGTTTTCAAAATATGGAAGTAGTTTTTAAATACAGCTGTGTGAAATAAACTGAAATGACAGTGTAACTATGAATGCTGATTTCAAATATGAGAACAAATGCCAAGAATGTTATTCTGTATACTTAGTGCTAATAAGTCAACTTTCATACATATTTCTAACTTGTTTTTACATCTGTTATCCTGTATTGTTCCCTTTGGCCTATATGATTAGATCTATTTCTAAAACTTGCACCATCTTCAACCGTCATGTGTAAGGCATTCTTATTCACATTTGACTAAAGATCACCTTTCCTTCCTTAGGTGCATTTAAATCCATCTTTATATAAAAAGAAAATATAACTTAGAGAGTGCTTCCTTCCCATTTTTTATATATTTTTTATTTTTTATTTCTGTTTTCATTTTATTTTTATTTTTATTCTTCGATTAGAGTTAGCTTTAAACACAATTCCATGTTAGTTTCAGGCGTACAGCTCAGTGGCCAGACACCTATAAAATCCACAAAGTGATCCTCCCAACCAGTCCAGCATCCATCTGGCACCATATGTAATTGCAATATTATTGCCTACATTCCCCATACTGTACTCCACATCCCTGTGACTATTTTGTAACTACCAATTTGTACTTCTTAATTCCGTCACCTTTTTCAACCAGTCCCCCACACTCCCTCCCACCTGGCAATCATCAGTTTGTTCTCTATATCTATATCTATATTTATAAACCTGTTTCTGATTTGTTTATTTGGCATCCTCTTTAGATTCCACCTATCGGTAAAATTATATAGTATTTGCCCTTCTCTGTCTGACTTATTTCACACAGCATAATACTGTCTATGTCCATCCATGCCATGGCGAATGGTAAGATTTCATTTTTTAGGGCTGGGTAATGTTCCATTGTATATATACACCACGACCTTTTTCTCCAATTGTCTATTGATGGGCACATAGGTTGCTTCCATATCTTGGCTACCGTAAATCACACTGCAGTGAACACAGGGGTGCATATATCTTTTCGAATTAGTGTTTGGTTTTCTTCTAATAAATACCCAAAAGTGCAATTGCTGGATCATATGATAGTTCTATTTTTAACTCTTTCAGGAAACTCCAAACTGTTTTCCGTAGAGGCAGTACCAATTTGCAATACCATCAACAGTGCACAAGGGTTCACTTTTCTTCACATCCTCACCAACACTTGTTTT
>NW_011889263.1:31675-34810 GCF_000151845.1 Pteropus vampyrus
GACATTTGTTTTATCTCCACCACCATCCCAAAGATGCTGGTGAACATCCAGACGCAGAGCAAAGTCATAACCTATGAAGGCTGCATCACCCAGATGTATTTTTATGTACTCTTTGTAGGATTGGATAACTTTATCTTAACCATGATGGCCTATGACCGGTTTGTGGCCATCTGTCACCCCCTGCACTATACCGTCATCATGAACCCCCAGCTCTGTGAACTGCTGATTCTGGTGTCCTGGATCATGAGTGCCTTAACTTCCTTGTTACAAAGCTTAATGGCATTGCGACTGTCCTTCTGTACAGACTTGGAAATCCCACAATTTTTCTGTGAACTCAATCAGGTGATACAACTCGCCTGTTCTAACACCTTTCTTAGTAATATGGTGATGTATTTTTCAGCTGGACTGCTTGGTGTAAGAGTAAAGGATCCCAGCGAAAGGGATCCTTTACTCTTACACCAAGATACTTTCCTCCATACATGGAATGGCATCAGCTCAGGGGAAGTATAAAGCATTTTCTACTTGTGCGTCTCACCTCTCAGTTGTATCCTTATTTTACTGTACAAGCCTAGGAGTGTACCTCAGCTCTGCTGCTACCCACAGCTCACATCCAAGTGCCACAACCTCTGTGATGTACACCGTGGTCACACCCATGCTGAACCCCTTCATCTACAGTCTGAGGAATAAAGACATAAAGGGGGCTCTGAAAGGTTTCTTTGTGAAGGAAACCACAAAAGGTGCAATTGTCCTAGGACTAAAGAAATGTCCATGATTGCAGAGGTTAAAGACTCAGACTCAGATATTGTGAATGTTTTCAAAATATGGAAGTAGTTTTTAAATACAGCTGTGTGAAATAAACTGAAATGACAGTGTAACTATGAATGCTGATTTCAAATATGAGAACAAATGCCAAGAATGTTATTCTGTATACTTAGTGCTAATAAGTCAACTTTCATACATATTTCTAACTTGTTTTTACATCTGTTATCCTGTATTGTTCCCTTTGGCCTATATGATTAGATCTATTTCTAAAACTTGCACCATCTTCAACCGTCATGTGTAAGGCATTCTTATTCACATTTGACTAAAGATCACCTTTCCTTCCTTAGGTGCATTTAAATCCATCTTTATATAAAAAGAAAATATAACTTAGAGAGTGCTTCCTTCCCATTTTTTATATATTTTTTATTTTTTATTTCTGTTTTCATTTTATTTTTATTTTTATTCTTCGATTAGAGTTAGCTTTAAACACAATTCCATGTTAGTTTCAGGCGTACAGCTCAGTGGCCAGACACCTATAAAATCCACAAAGTGATCCTCCCAACCAGTCCAGCATCCATCTGGCACCATATGTAATTGCAATATTATTGCCTACATTCCCCATACTGTACTCCACATCCCTGTGACTATTTTGTAACTACCAATTTGTACTTCTTAATTCCGTCACCTTTTTCAACCAGTCCCCCACACTCCCTCCCACCTGGCAATCATCAGTTTGTTCTCTATATCTATATCTATATTTATAAACCTGTTTCTGATTTGTTTATTTGGCATCCTCTTTAGATTCCACCTATCGGTAAAATTATATAGTATTTGCCCTTCTCTGTCTGACTTATTTCACACAGCATAATACTGTCTATGTCCATCCATGCCATGGCGAATGGTAAGATTTCATTTTTTAGGGCTGGGTAATGTTCCATTGTATATATACACCACGACCTTTTTCTCCAATTGTCTATTGATGGGCACATAGGTTGCTTCCATATCTTGGCTACCGTAAATAACACTGCAGTGAACACAGGGGTGCATATATCTTTTCGAATTAGTGTTTGGTTTTCTTCTAATAAATACCCAAAAGTGCAATTGCTGGATCATATGATAGTTCTATTTTTAACTCTTTCAGGAAACTCCAAACTGTTTTCCGTAGAGGCAGTACCAATTTGCAATACCATCAACAGTGCACAAGGGTTCACTTTTCTTCACATCCTCACCAACACTTGTTTTTCGGTTTATTGATGATAGCCATTCTGACAAGTTTGAAGCAATATGTCATTGTGGTTTTATTTGTATTTCTCTGGTGATGAGTGATGCTGAGCATCTTTTTCATATGTCTATTGGCCATCGGTATGTCTGCTTTGGAGAAATGCCTATTCGGGTCCTTTGTTCATTTTTAAATTGGGTTATTTGTTTTTCGGTGTTGACTTATATGAGTTCTTTATAAATGTTGGATATTAACCCCTTATTAGATGTAACATATGCAAATATCTGCTGCCATTCAAGGTTGTCTTTTTGTCTTGTTGGTGGTTCCTTTGATGTGCAAAAACAAAGTTTTTTTGAGAACAATTAAATTTTTATTCTAAATTTGTGGACGATCAATATTTTTTGCTATTCTTTCTTTTTTTATGGTGTCATTCGATAACAATATCTAGTAAGTTTCAAGTGTACAATTTAACAGTAAAGCATATATATATTGCATTATGTGTTCGCTGCCCATAGTTAGATTTCTGTCACCACATATTTGACCCCTTTTACCCCATCTACTTCCCTCCTCTCCCTTTCCCCCTACCCCTGGTAACCACTAGTCTATTGGCCATGTCCATGAGTCTCTGTCCTGTTTGTTTGTTGCTTCGAGGTTTATATCACACAAATAAGTAATATCATGTGATTTTCATCTTTTTCTGTCTGGCTTATTTCACTTAGCATGATTATCTCAAGATCTATTCACGTTGTCGCAAATGGCAGTATTTCATCTCTTCTTATAGCGGAGTAATATTCCATTGTATGTATGTACCACAGCTTCTTTATCCAATCATCTGTTGTAGGACACTATAGTTGCTTCCACATCCTGCCCACCATGAATAATGCTGCTTTGAACATTGGTGTGCAAATATCTTTTCGGATATGGGTTTTCAAGTCTTTGGGGTAAAAACCCAGTAGAGAGATTGCTGAATCGTATGGTGGATCAATTCTTAGTTTTTTGAGGGACTTCCATACTGGTTTTTTTTAGTGGCTGTACCAATTTGCAGTCCCACCAGCAGTATATGAGGGTTCTCTTCCTCTGCATTCTCTCCAACACTTGTTATCAATTGTCTTATTGATAACAGCTATTCTAACAGGTATGAGATGGCATCTTAT
>NW_011889263.1:34860-35159 GCF_000151845.1 Pteropus vampyrus
TTAGTTTTTTGAGGGACTTCCATACTGGTTTTTTTTAGTGGCTGTACCAATTTGCAGTCCCACCAGCAGTATATGAGGGTTCTCTTCCTCTGCATTCTCTCCAACACTTGTTATCAATTGTCTTATTGATAACAGCTATTCTAACAGGTATGAGATGGCATCTTATTGTGGTATTGATTTGTATTTCCCTAATAACTAGCGATGATGAGCATCTTTTCATATGTTTGTTGGTCATTCGTATGTATTCTTGGGAGAAGTGTCTCTTCAAGTCCTCTGCCCATTTTTTAATTGGATTATTT
>NW_011889263.1:35241-35535 GCF_000151845.1 Pteropus vampyrus
GTTTTCTTTTGCGAGTGCCTTATCTCCATTCCCTTTTGTGAATCTAGTTGTCTCAATTTGTCCCTATGTATGCTGAACGTTCATTACTGTCTTGCTATAGCAATTCTCTTCTTATTGTTTAAGCTTATAATGCCCTATTCTTAGTAAGGGTTGTACTCCTCTGCTTCTATTTGCCTGATAGTGACTTTACTTCTATTTTTTTTTTTTGGTCATTTTGTTTTAGGTGAGCTGACTCAGTATTTCCCGTAGTACAAGCCTTGCAGTGGAGAATTCCCTCAATTTTTTATGTCTGGA
>NW_011889263.1:35585-35939 GCF_000151845.1 Pteropus vampyrus
GTTACTTGCAAATATATTTTCCCATTCAGATGGTTGTCTCTGTGCCTTATTGACAGTTTCTTTTGCTGTGCAGAAGCTTTTTAGTTTGATGTAGTCCCGTTGATTAATTTTTGCTTTTACCTCCCTTGCCTTTGAAGTCAAATTCATAAAATCCTCTTTAAGTCCAAGGTCTTTGAGGTTACTCCCTGTGTTTTCTTCTATGCAATTTATTGTTTCAGGTCTTATATTCAGCTCCTTAATCCATTCTGAACTAATTTTTGCGTGTGGTGATAGACAACAGTCTAGTTTCATTTATTGAAGAGGCTTTCCTTGCTCCACTGTATGTTTTTGGCTCTTTTGTCAAAACTTATCTTC
>NW_011889263.1:37669-38490 GCF_000151845.1 Pteropus vampyrus
CAAGCCTTGCAGTGGAGAATTCCCTCAATTTTTTATGTCTGGAAATGTCTTTATTTCTCCTTCATATCTAAAGGAGAACATAGCTGGATACAGTATTCTAAGCTGGTTGTTCCTCTCACTCAATATTTTGAATATTTGATTCCACTCCTTTCTGGCTTGTAAGGTCTGTGCTGAGATGTCCATCGATAATCTAATGGGTTTTCCTTTATAAGTACTGTCTTCTTCTCCCTGAGTGCCCTGAGAATTTTGTCTTTGTGGCTGATTTTTGATAATTAATACCATGTATCTTGGTGAAGGCCTTATGGGGTTGAGATAATTGGATGTTCTGTTTACTTCTTGAATTCCAAGCTCCAGCTCATTCCTTAGATTTCGGAAATTCTCATCAACTACTAGTCCGAAAGTGCTTTCTAGTCCCTGCTCCTTTTCCTCCCCTTCAAGAATGCCCATTATTCTTATGTTTCCTCTCCTGAGGGTATCAGCTAGTTCTTGAATTTATCTTTCATTACTTTTCATTCTTCGGGTTTCTCTCTTTTTCCTTCTGATTTATTTCTAGATTTCTGTCTTCAGTATCACCGATCCTTTCCTCCATTTTGTCAACTCTATTTCTCAAGCTTTCCATTTCATTTTTCAACTCTTGCAGTGTGCTTTTTATCTCCAGAAGTTCTATTCCATTCTTTTTGAGAGTTTCATTCTCCTTGCTCCGCTCATCTAGTTGTTTTTTCAAATCCTGAAATTGTTGATATGACTCATTTCGGAACTCATTGAGTTTTTTCAGAAGAACCATCTTGAATTCTGTCATTTAAGTCACATATTTCTATGCC
>NW_011889263.1:38540-41677 GCF_000151845.1 Pteropus vampyrus
CCTGAAATTGTTGATATGACTCATTTCGGAACTCATTGAGTTTTTTCAGAAGAACCATCTTGAATTCTGTCATTTAAGTCACATATTTCTATGCCCGTAAGCTTATTTTCCGGATATTTTTCTCTTTCTTTCTGAGATGCCTTGTCACCTCGGTTGTTCATGGTGTTTAATGGACAATTTCTCCCCCTGGATATTAATGGAAGTGTATTCGGCTTTTTTTTCCCAGAAAGAAAATTTATTATATAATGGTCTCTATTTAGCCTGTTGCAAAGAAGGCACTTTTCTTTTTGTTTCCAGTAGGTGGCACATAAGCCTCTTGGATCCCTGCTTTATGTAAAGCCTTAACAATGCCTTTTTTTCCTTATAGATGTTTAATCTCGTTCACTACTCTCAGTCTCAGTCCCTGTCAGTTTTAGCGACAGTTTCGGTAGCTTTTGCTCAGATTCCCCTGGAGCTCTGCAGTGATCGGACTGGGAGGGTATGGGGGGAGGGGCTCCCCTCTGAATTGGGGGTGAGGGACTGCAGCTCAGTCTCAGTTTTGCAACCATGGCCAGTAAAAATCAACTGTTGTTTCTCTGCTGTCTCGCTTCTCTGCTTTCTGCCCTGATGACTGCCGCTGGCAGCATGGAGCTCACAGCACTCTCAGGCATGGCTATTCAGGGAACTCGCTGCACTTTCTCCCCTCCCCCTCCTGCCACAGGAAGCTCCTGCGACATCCGGGGTCCTGATCTGTAGTAGCTCCTATGTGCAGATCTCAGGCTCAGACGTGCTGGTGTGCAGTTTGGGTGGGTTTTGTTGAGTTTTAGACATTCAGTTTATTTTTATTTCAAAGGAAGAGATCTGAGGATGCCTCTCACTCTGCCATGTTTCTCCAAACTCCAGAATCACCTATTTTCAGTGTCACTTCAAAGGCTTCTCTCTCTCGAAGCTCGGGTCCCCACCAGCCACCTCCAGTAGCCACCAGGACTTATCACCTCAGCCCCCCACCCCAATCCTCTTATGTTCTATTTTTTATAGTTATAATCTTTGTCACTATAAAGACACTAATTGCCATTCAATCTTAATAACAGAACCTTAAATCATGTTTTCTTTTCAGTGTCTTCTTGCCAGTGACCCACAGGAGCTTGCTTGAAATCAAAAAGAAGGGTGTAATGAATTATAATAAGAAGAATGACCATAAAGTACACATAATTGTGGGGTGGTAACATAAAAGGTTGCTCAGGACCTTCATAGGATTTGGCTTTTGTTAGATGATTTGATCCCTATTGAAGGCACCAAGAAGCTTTTGTATATTAAACGTCATGAGAAATTAAACTTATTTTATTGGTAATCATAAACCTTGTTTTTTAGAAGGCAAAAACAATGTAGTGGCACTAAATGTGTAAGAAGCCCCAGTCAGTCATATAAGTAAGAAGAGGGCAATGTGGGTCATTTTTATGATATAGAATGATCACTTTTACCATTTTTCGAGACATGGTTACAAAACATATTTCTTTTTGTCTTGGTGCATCATGATCACTGACTACCTTTGATGAAGGACTTATGTGACCTCTTTCTCTTAAAGGGTAAGACTCGGCCTTGCCATGATTGCAGGCCAGCTCCCAGTCCTCTAAAATGGCTTATGCTGTTAGTACCTATTATCTGAACACTGATCAGTTTCCTGCAGTGTATTACACTGTTTACCATAAAGTACCTCAGTTAAGATGTAGAAATTCATTGCCTGATATTTTTAATACCACCTTTCTGACCCAACTGAGGTCTCTCCATTTAGGTAAATTGTGAGAGCACACAAACCTAGCAAGGAGAAAAGACGGAACCACAGGTCCAGTCGACCCTTTCTTGCTCAAGATTACACTCTTGATGTTAATGTTTCCAAATCCCTCATTACCAGGCACTTCAGGGTCATCGTACCCGATTCAGCACAATCAAGGCACTGTAGGATTTGATACAGTGACATGAGATAAACTTTTTCTTGCAGTCCTGGTACTTATATTTTTGTGGGAAAGGAGAGATGGTTAACAAATGGCAAACTTCGTAGGTTAGAAATAAGGGCTTGTAGAAAAGTAAAAACTGATGCAATACAATAGGGAGGCTAGGTGTGTTTTTCTTTTTTTCCTGTGAGGGTAGGAGCCTCAGTGAGTGAAGATGTCATTACTGATCACTTGTATTTTGAGCACGTAGTGCATCTTAACTACTGTTTCAGTAACTGCTTGGTTGTGGAATTAGAGGACGGCAATACGGAGTGTCCTGCTTTTGTTGATTAACAGTAAAGAGTCACCAGAGAGATAAAGATACAGGCATATGGTTCATTTTTATTTATGCAATTTACATATATTTTGTATATAACCTGTGTTCATGAGTTTGGACATTGTTTTCTGGAACTTGAGATATCCTATTGATTTTGGCCACAGATATTTGTGGTGTCTTTCTGTTTAACGTCATCTGAGAGGATTTTCACTTATCCTTAAATATTTAAAATGTTACAGTATTTGGCATTTCCATAATGCTGCTATACACAGAGTGACACATGTCTATCCCACTGCACCATGGAGTCCTCTCAATCAGAGAAAGAGTTACATTCATCAGCACCATTCTAGCCCACCCTGAGTTTACTTTATGTGCAGGATGATACCTGTGCAGGTCCACTGTGATTCCCCAGTGGATACACCACAAACAGGTATGGATATGTAAAGGCAGTCACCCAAGGGATAACAGAGGTGAGTTGCAGAGAGAGGGTATCATTTTGAGTAATATCCCAATTGAGTTTAATGGAACTGATGGAAATTTTTAATGTATTTTTCTTACATGAGTGACTGGAAGCCTCTTGTTTCAATGATCCACACAGTCCCACAGCTCATTATACTGTTCACAGGATTCATTTCCATATGCTTAGACTCCAGCACATTTACTGGAAAGCTGGAAGATACACCAAAAAAAAAGCTTCATATTTTATTAAAGAGAAAAGGAAATTAAATCTCATGGGTTTTTTTTAGAGTCGAGTAACATTATGGAGGAATTACATTCAAATGGGCACCACAGAGTGTACTCTTGGGGTGATGGCATATTTTCTATCTTTTGATGGCGGTATTTCTATACATTTGTGAAAACTCACATGTACACTTAATTTATAAATATAT
>NW_011889263.1:43934-45917 GCF_000151845.1 Pteropus vampyrus
TAAAAGGAAACCAGTCTGAAATGAATAACACATTGTCTGAGATGAGAAGTATATTGAATGGAATAAACAAAGTGAATAAAGAAAAGGATCAAATGCCCTATCTAGAGGACAGGGCAGCCAATCAGGACACTCAATCAGAATGACAAGAAAAAAAGATGCCAACACCATAAAAATAATTTAAGAAGGATATGAGACACAATTAAGGCTCCAAAGACTCATCTGATCAGCATAACTGAAGAAAATCAATATATTGAACAGCTGTTTGAAAAAATAATTATGGAAAACTTCCCTAACCTGGTCAAGGAAATGGACATAAAACCCCAGGAAGCTCAGAGAATTTCAAAAATCAGGGATCTAAAGAGGCCTACACTAAGACACGTCATAATTAAAATGCAAAAGGTTAAATACAAAGAAAGAATATTAAAAGCAGCAAGAAAAAAAATCAAATAATTACTTATAAGGGAACACCCTTCAGACTGGCAGCTGATTTCTCAAAAGGAACTATGCAGGACAGACGGGCTTAGCAAAAATTATTCGACAGGATGAAGACCCAGGATATACAACCAAGAACAATTTATCCAGCAAAGCTATCGTTTAGAGTTAAAGGACAGATAAAGAGCTTCCCAGACAAAAATAAGCTAAAGGAACTTATCACCACTAAGCCAGTATTACAGGAAATGTTGAAGGGACTTCTTTAAGAAGAAAAAACACGTATCAAAAACAGGAATAAAGAATGGTAACAACTACATTCCTATCAATAAGTACTTTAAATGGAAAATAATTAAGTGCTCCAATCAAAAGTTGGAGTGGCTGAAAAGATAAGAAAACAAGACCCCTACATGTGAAAAGGAAGGGGATAAAAAAAGATATTACTCTGATGGACCTAGAAGGTATTAAGTCAGACAGAGAAAGATAAACACTATATGATTTCACTTATATGCAGAATCTAAGGAATAAAAAGAACAAATTAATCAAAAACAGACTCACAAATATAGTGGACAATTTGGTGACAGACAGAGGTTGAGGGAGGGTTGAGGGACTGGGAGAATGGGGTGAAGGGCTAAAGAAGTACAATATGTAGCTGATGGATGGTCACGGGGATGGGGAGCACGGCATAGGGAATGCAGTTAGCACTAAAACATTGGCTAGGTGGCGGGTCAGGGGAAGGAGTGTGCAATTGGGGGGAATGTGTTATGAACTATATAGATGTCTAATCAATGTACTGTGCACCTGAAACTAAATTAATAAATAATTTTTTAAAAAAGATATTGGTACTTGCAGGACAGAGCAAAAATTAGCCGCTCTTGAATATCCAATTTACAGAAGGAAGGTTGTTTTCTTCACATTAATATAATTTGTTCTAAGGAGGTCATCTCTTTTCTAGACACACTGGCCACTTTGGGAGTCACTTGGGAGCACACAAGTGACAGGGAGTTCATATACTTTATAGAGAGTGTGCTGCCACCACATCTGATGGAGTCCATATATGACAAACTCACAGCTTACATCATATTCAATGGTGAAAGGCTTTTTCTTTAAGGTCAGGATCAAGACAAAGGTGTCCACTTTCACCACTTTTATTCAACATGTATTGGAAGTCCTAGCCACAGCAGTCAGACAAGAAAAAAAGTCATCCGAATTGGAAAGGAACAAGTAAAACTGGCAGAATTTGCAGATGACATGGTACTATATAGAGAGAGAATCCTGGAGTCCCCAAAAACTATTAGAACTGATAAATGAATGCAATAAAGTAGCAGGATACAAAATTAATACAGAAGTTGATTGTATTTTTATAAACAAATAAACTATCAAAAAGAGAATTTTTTTAATCCTGTTTACAATTGCATTAACAAAAAATCTAGGAATAAATTTAACCAAAGAAGTAAAAGACCTAACTCAGAAAACTATAAGACATTGAAGAAAATACAAATAAATGGAAGCATATACCATGCTCATGAATAGGAAGGATTAATATTGTTAAAA
>NW_011889263.1:45967-56076 GCF_000151845.1 Pteropus vampyrus
AGTCAGACAAGAAAAAAAGTCATCCGAATTGGAAAGGAACAAGTAAAACTGGCAGAATTTGCAGATGACATGGTACTATATAGAGAGAGAATCCTGGAGTCCCCAAAAACTATTAGAACTGATAAATGAATGCAATAAAGTAGCAGGATACAAAATTAATACAGAAGTTGATTGTATTTTTATAAACAAATAAACTATCAAAAAGAGAATTTTTTTAATCCTGTTTACAATTGCATTAACAAAAAATCTAGGAATAAATTTAACCAAAGAAGTAAAAGACCTAACTCAGAAAACTATAAGACATTGAAGAAAATACAAATAAATGGAAGCATATACCATGCTCATGAATAGGAAGGATTAATATTGTTAAAATGTCCATACTACCCAAAGCAATCTATAAATTTAATACAATCCCTATCAAAATACCAACAGCATTTTTCACAGAACTAGAACAAATAATCCTAAAATTTATATGAAACCACATAAGGCCCCAAATAGCTAGCTGAGAAAGAAGAACAAAGTTGTAGGTATAACACTACCTAATATCAAACTATACTTCAAGGCTACAGTAATCAAAATATCATGTACTAACATAAAAACAGACACATAGTTCAATGGAACAGAATAGAGAGCCCAGAAATAAACCCACACCTATATGGTTAATTAATCTGTGACAAAGAAGGCAAGAATATACAATGGGATAAAGACAGTCTATTCAATACATAGTGTTGAGAAAACTGGACAAATACATGGAAAACAATGAAACTAAGCCACCTTCTCACACTATATACAAAAATAAGCTCAAAATAGATTTAAAACTTAACCGTAAGACCCACAACCATAAAACTCCTAGAAGAAAACATAGGCAGTGAACTTTCTGACATTGCTCTTAGTCATACTTCTTTCTGGTATATCTTCTCAGACAAGGGAAACGAAAGAAAAAATAAACAAATGGGACTACATCAAACTGTAAAAAGTTTTTGTACAGCAAAGGAAACCATCAACAAAACGAAAAAGCCACCTACTGATTGGGAGAAGATATTCACTAATAATACAACCGATAAGAGATTAATATCCAAAATTATAAAGAACTCATACAACGCAACACCAAGAAAACAAACAATCTGATTAAAAGATGGGCAGAGGACCTGAATAGACATTTCACCAAACAGGACAGACAGATGGCCAATAAACATATGAAAAGATACTCACCGTCAATAATCATTAGAGAAATGCAAATTAAACCACAATGACATATCACCTCACAGCTATCAGAATGGCTATCAATAAATCGACAAACAAGTGTTGGTAAGGATGTGGAGAAAAGGGAACCCTCGCGTACTGTTGGTGGGATTGCAAATTAGTGCAGCCACTACAGAAAACAGTATTGAGGTGCCTCAAACAATTAAAAATAGAACTACCTTATGACCCAGCAATTACACTTCTGGGTATTTATCCAAAGAAATCCAAAACACTAATTCAAAAAAACATATGCACTCCTATGTTCATTGCAGCACTATTTACAATACTCAAGATAGGAAAGCAACCTAAGTGCACATCAATAGACTATTGGATAAAGAAGAGGTGGCACATATGCACAATGGACAATATTACTCAGCCATAATAAAGAATGAAATCGTACCATTTACGACAACATGAATAGACGTAGAGGGTATTATGCTAAGTGAAATAAGTCGGACAGCGAAAGAAAAACACCATATGATTTCACTTATATGTGGAATCTAAATAACAAAATAAACAAAACAGAAACGAACTCATGATTACATAAACGTCTAACCACTATGCTGTACACCTGAAACTAATATAATATAATATTGACTGTCACCCATAATTGAAAAAAATATATTGTTAAGAAATATACTCATAGATACAGAGAACAAACTGTTGGTTGTCAAATGAGAGAGGAGTTGGGGGCTGCATGAAAAAGGTGAGGAGATTAGAAGTATAAATTGGTGGTTACGAAACAGTTATGGAAATGTAAAATACTGCGTAGTGAATATGGTCAATAATATTGTAACTATGTACAGAGCCAGTGGATACTAGACTTATGAGGGGATCACTTTATAGATTACATAATTGTCTAACCACTATTTTATACACCTGAAACTAACGTAAAATAATATTGAATTTACTCAACTGTAATTGCAAATAAATTTTTAAAAAACAAATAGGAGGAAAGGTTGATTAGCAAAAGATTAAAATGCTAACAAAAAGTTAAAAAAAAAAAAAAAGCAGACTTCACTGGCAGCCTCGCCCACCTGCAGGAGCTGGTTCTGCACAGCCACCTGAAACTCCCCACCACCCACTCAGGAAAAGGAAGTGGGGGTTGCCAACTGTCCAATCAAGTAGGCAGCAAGGCAAATGGGTGGGGCATCGATCATCAAAACCCCCAGCAGCTCCTGGCCTCAGAAGGCATTGCGCTCACCTGTGGTTAACCACCCAGGTGTCTCTGCTCCAGCGTTAGTCAGTTGTGACCAGCTGCGGCTGAAGGGACGACGCCAGGGGACCCTAGAAGCCGAGAAACGGTGAGTGTTGGGAGCTAGGTGTCCCAGGACGGGGACGAGGGGCTGGTCGCAACCGGCTCTGACCGGATCCGGCCTCCCCACCGTCATCTTCGGACTCTGCTGACTCTGCGGAGCCGAGTTCCTCGCAGTCGCCGCCCGGACCTCAGTCCCCTCCCGTACGCAGCGTGGGGACTGAGCCGGCAGCCCAGACCGGCGTCCTGTCCTGTCCCTGAGAGAAGCGACTTCCGTCCCGGCCACGAGCCTCTCTGGCAGTTCTGCGCCCGCAGCCCCGCGTCCCCAGATGGTGCGGGTGACCATAGGGAGGGGCATCGGTGGACAGTCGTGACTCAGACTGCGTGATTCCTACGTGGGAGGAGCTGTGGCCTGTGGGGTCCCCAGTCCCTCCTTTCTCCCCAGTTCTCTCCTGAGTTTTCGAAATGTTTGGGAAGCAGAGTCTCAAATCAATTCCATTGGTGTAGAATTCTTCTTTCACTCTTTCTTCCCCTGAACATGTGTAATAAGTACTGAGGTCTGTTTTTTGCTGTGGGTGTTTGCAAATAAAACTCCAGATTTCAGATTTAGCCTTGAAAGGCAGAAGTGTTCAAGTATGAGTAGTTATTTACAAACCAATTACTTTCCCTCTATAAATAATGGATAGCTTTTTCTGAAAAGAATACGTATTAGAGATTTTCTAATTCGACTTATAAAAGACCCTTTTTCTTCCTATCTTTCCCAATAAACGTTGGGATTATGTGACTTGGATGCATTGTTTATACACTGAGTTTTTGTCATTTAAAATATCAAAATGTCCCAAAGCAACTCCAGTGGTCCCTAAAGACCTGAAGGCAATGTATCTAAGCTAATGCTTTCTTGAGTGTTAGGGAAGCACTTGAAGGCCCAGTAGTTTTCCCTGGGGAGCTTCTCCCTGCAGGTGTCCTACCTGCTCACACCCTCCATGGAGGAGCCTTTACACTGAGAGAAGCCGCAGCCCTGGAAAGCTGGGGGTGCAGGTGCACATGGGGGAGTGACACCTTTACTCAGATTTTAGCTGTGGTTCCCCTGGGCCTGCCTCTAGACACAGGTAGGAGTTCTGCACCCACAGTGTAGGTGCGCTCAGACTGTAATTTGTGCACGCGGAGAAAGTCTGTGAAAATCAGTTCTGTGTCCTTGGTTAGAGTTTGCGAATTGGAAGTTTGTTTGATCAGACCCTTTACCCTAAATCTAGGGAAACATTTCCTCACTGTGACATGAAGCCTTACAGAGGAAGTGTTCCTATTATTCCCCGGGGAGAGGAGAGTGTTGGGCTCCCAGAGTTCATTCCTGGGGCGACTCAAGTGCCTCTCTCCTCCTTCCCCAGGGACTGACCCAGGCCAGGGATTCTGTCTAAATCCAGAGAGTCTGGAATGTGGGACCTCCTGAAAGCAGCTTTCTCTCTGTCCCCTGGCAAGCGGTCTGGTCTGCTCATCTGAGCTGATTCCAGTACTTGTGTTTCTTTCCTTGGGATCCTTTATCAGCTGAACAGTGCAGTCCTTTGCCTCTAGTGCCCTGAGCACTTTGTCATTTCTTTCTCTGTGAGAGAAATAGCATTTTTAGTTTCTTGAGCTTAAAAATGTAGGTTGAGAGAGATGATGTCAGTAAGACAAGAACATTGTGCCTCTAAATCGAATTTTTGTTCCTTTTAGGCAAGAGAACCTCGAGATGTGAGATGATAGTGTTCGTTTTCAGATCCATTTTTTATTTTTATATCAGTGTTTGTGCATGTCCCAGGAGAACGTTGAAATTTAAAAGGTTAAAGTAATTAAATTTTTATTTTAATTGATGTGCGGAAAACTAATCAAAGCTTATGTAAATCTTTGAAAATCCTACCACATTCAAGGAGCTAACCTCAAATGCCTATTGCATCATAGTATGCTACTTATCCCTGAAAATGCCCCCATGTGAGATGTAGGGGAAGGACAAACTAGGATGCAATTTTTCCTTTTAGTTAGCAAGAGATTTGAAATTTTTCATTTTGTATAAGTTACACTTTAGTAACGTTTAGTATTTAAAGGAATTAAATCTTAGAATGAGTTCCTATGTACGAAAGTTAAAGAAAAGCTAGTAGATAGTAAACATGGTTGTATAAATTTCTCTGTATTAAATAAATCTGTAAGAAAAGTCTGACTTAGGAAGACTCACTGCCCACACATTCAGGCCCCTCCAGTTCTGTTAGTCCAGCCCGAAGTACACAGTTTTGATCATATCTTGAGCTCCTGTTAGTATGTCTTTATAGAAAGACAAGCCATTGCAAATGCATATTTTCCTTACCCATGTTTGTCCCTGTAATGAGCAGTCACACTCTCATTGTTCGATATTTGCTGCAGCTTAAGCCCCCTGCGTACACCCCAGACAGGCTAAGGAGAAAGTCGGGGCGCCCTCCTCTGCACTGGCTACAGGTTCCCACTGCATACGCCCTGTCTGTGAGCAGAACTCTGGCCCTGACCCGCCCCTGACAAGGATTCTTTGCGCGAACAACTTTACTCAGGCTCCTGAACCTTCTCCCAGGCCTATCGTTGCGCGTCCTTGTGAAATCCAGTTTCAGCAGGAACCCTGGAGTCACGTGAACCAGAGCCCCCTCCTATCTGATCCCCTCCATATCTGGTCGGTTCCTACTCCTGCACCATCAGGTGACATCTGAGTACCCTGGCCTGTCTGCAGTCAGAATCCTGTTAGGTCAGTTAAGCAGGAACCCCTAACCCTGATTTTCTCTCAGTGATTTTTCCATCCACTGACGCCCACCCTGCTCTCTGGCCGTGATCCTCACTTGCCCTTGCTGTGCTCGGAGTGGGGCCCGATCCCATTTCCCCGCACTGTGAAATCCCATCACAGTGGTTTCTGCCTGTTGAAATAGGTCTGAATTAAACCTCCTTTACCATCTTTGACAAGTGTCATTGAATATTTCTTCTTAACATCCCCACCCACAATAAAACCCCAGGCTCCTTTCCTTGCTCAAACCATATCAGAACTGCTTGAGAGGCCTGCCCTGCCCTCCCCTAAGACCTCAATTATGTGAATCACAGGCCTTTTCCCACCTTCTCTGTGTGTGTGGACAACCTTGCAGGTGAGCTTAACAGTTGGCTCCGTGAGCACCATGTCCCGATGTGACCACCCATGGGTCTATCTTGTCTCGCTCTGACCTGCTCGCCTGCTCTGCTGCCTGGTGGCAGCCGCACTGTGGGCTTCTGGGTGCTGGGGAGCTGGGGCTGTGAGCTGTGCCACCCCATGTGGCAGCACTGACCCTGCCGAACCCCAGTTCTGTGTGCAGCCAGCCAGAGTGTGCAGTTTCGAGAATTCCTAAGCCTTTGGGCGCAGGCCTGTGGGGCGGGGCCCTTCTACAGGTGGTTCTGGATGGATGTCTTTGCTGGGATTAATCTGTGTGTTAGAGAGAAGCTGTGACAGAGGCTGGGTTGATCCCTACATAGCCTGGGGGTAGAAGAGAAGGACTACACCCTGTGCAAGAGGCGGGCCCATCAGGTGGGAGCTCCTGAAACAGCTGTCAGTTAAAATAGAGAAGAGATGGGGAAGGGCAGCCAGCAGGTGGCAGGTTCATCCACAGTTCTAACACCAGAGGGCTCCCCAGGACCCTTTAGTACCCTGCTGCTGCTACGGCCCCTGCTCTATTGCAGCAAAGACCCTGACCTTTGGGGTTACAGGGGGCAATACCCATGGCCTCACTGTGGCACAGCCAAGGGATTCATTCAAACCATCTTAAGCCAGGGGATGAAGCAACCAGTTGAAGGATTGAAAAATATTATCCAAAAATTATTCAGTGACGAGGTGATTAACCCCAGTGCTTCTTTTTTGAACAGCCAAATTTGGCCTGTTCTTCAACCTGGAAAGCATGAATGACACCTCACAGTGGATTACCACAACCTGGAGGCTGTGGTTGCACCAAATCAGCCCCTATTTCCAGTTGCTACCATAGGAAATTACTGACTGAATCCACTCAGCAACTGGCACACATTTTCCTACCACAGATTTGGCTAAGTCTGCTCTGTACAGTGCTTGTGTCAACAGCTTCTCAGCTGCTGTTGGCCTTCGCTTCTGAAGGGTCATGATGTACCTTCACCTGGTTCCCCTCAGGGAGCCTCAGCATCACTGCCACCGCACACAGTCTCTGAGCTGCACCCACCTTGCTTGAGAAGCACAGGTATTGCCACGACCTGCACGGCTAGAGTGTGAACCTGGGCGGGCAGCAATGGAGGATGAAGAAAAATGCACAGACGTAATATACAAAAGCTGGGGCCAGGTGGGACACCGCACTCTGATGGAGATACAGTGACCTCGAGGCAAGCTCAGCACGTTTTATTATATACAGCTAAGGTCAAGGAGGAGATGGGAGTCTTGTTCTCAGAACTTGAAACTTGATGGCAACAATAATCTCCGGAAGACCTGTCTGTACCCAGATATCTGTGCTAAACCACAAGCAGCCATCTGTTCTTTGTTTGCTTCTCCGCCTTCAGCAGATTGTAACATAGTCGAGCATGGCTTTGCCAAGTTGTCTCTTCTTTGCTTCTCTGCCCTTGGCCGATTGCAACTCAGACAATTGTGGCTTTGCCAGTGCTTTGACTATAGGTCCAACTCAGGCTTTGGCCACAGGTCCAGCTCAGATCCGGCCCTCTACAAGGTATGACGTTAACACTAATGACATGCTCCTCCAAGGACATTCACTGGACATTTATTCAGGACATACAGATGTTGAAAGAAGGAGCTCTTTAAAAGTGGATGAGCCATTAACCCACACATAATTTAACCCTGACACCATGGTTAAATCCCTAAAAAGTATTTCGTAAACAAGGAGCTGCTCCTCCCTGGCATCATGAAGAAAAAGCCGTTGTCCCTCTCAGCACCCACACCATCTCCTGGGTCGTTTTCATATTCTTGGTTTACAAACATTACTTCTATGCAAGAAACTGCCCTCCTGGGTGGCCCACATGATAAGCCGTTAGAGCTGCAGTCCCCTCCAGGTACTGTGCTCTCCTGAAAACAGAGTCCCTCCCAGGCCCCTAGCATGTGGCCCTCCACCCAGCTGCCTCCAGTCCTGGAAACAGCATCCATGAGCCCAGCACGCTTACTGAGACCTCCTTGAGATATGATGGTGCCAAACCTGAGCCCTCCGGCATAGTCTACCTGCAGGAGGAAGTGTCCTGCCCTCTCCTGAGTCCCTTTCCAGATGCCATAGTTCTGGAAAAGGTCACTCTTCACCATTCACTACGATGTTAGCTATGGGCTTATCATAAATGGCTTTTATTATGTTGAGGTACATTCCTTCTATGCCGAATTTGTTGAGAGTTTTTATCATGAAAGGATGTTGAATTTTGTCAAATGCTTTTTCCACATCTATTGAGATAATCACATGATTTTTATCCTTTGTTTATTTGACGTAACACATTTATTGATTTGCATATGTTGAACCATCCTTGCATCCTGGAGATAAATCCAACTTGATTATGTCGTATAAGCCTTTTAATGTGTTGTTGAGTCAGTTCCCTGGTATTTTGTTGAGGATTTCTACATCTATGTTCATCAAGGATATGGCCTGTAAAATTTTCTTGTGTTGCCTTTATTGGCCTTGTAAAATGAGTTTGGAAGTGTCCCCTCCTTTCCAAGTTGTTGCAAGAGTTTGAGAAGGATTGGCATTAATTCTTTTTTTTATATTTGGCAGACTGCACCAGTGAAGCCATCTAGTCCTGGACTTTGTTGGGAGGTTTTTGATTACTGATTCAATCTCCTTACTCATTATCGAGCTGTTCAGATTTTATATTTTCAGATTTAGTCTTAGTAAGTTGTAAGTTTATGAGAATTTATCTACTACTACGAGGTTATCAAATTTGTTGGTATATAAGTTTTCCTAGTAATCTCTTATGATCCTTTGTATCTCTGTAATGTGAAGTATAATTTCTCTTTTATTTCTGATTTTATTAATTTGAATCTTTTTTATTTTTTTGCCTAAAGGTTTGTTAATTTAGTTTATCTTTTCAAACAACCAACTCTTAGTTTCTTTAACCAGTTTTTACTTTTATATGTTAATTTCAGATTGAAGAATTCCCTGTAGCAGCGGTCCACATCCTTTTTGGCACCAGGGACCAGTGCTCCTATGAGAATCTAATGCCTGATGATCTGAGGTGAAGCTGAGGCGGTGATGCTAGCGCCAGGGGGAGCAGCTACAGATACAGATGAAGGTTCGCTTGCTCGCTCACTGCTCACCTCCTGCTGTGTGGCCTGGTTCCTGACAGGCCATGGACCGGTATCAGTTCACAGTCCGGGGATTGGGGACCCCTGCCCTAAAGCATTTCTTGTTCAGCAGGTGTGGGGTGATGAATTCCCTCAGCTTTTATTTGTTGGCAAAAGTCCTTCTTTTTTTATTTCTGAAGGACAGCTGTCCTGAGTGAAACATACTTACTTAGCAGTTTCTTTCTTTCAACACTTTGCATATCCCATGTCTTCAAGGTTTCTGATGAGAAATTCATTGATAGTCTAATTGGGTTCCTTTCTATGTGACATGTCACTTTCCTCTTGCCCCTTTCAAAATTATCTTTTTGATTTTTGATATTTGATTATAATGCGTATTTGTGAAATATTTTTTGAGTTCAGCCTGCTTCAGGATCTTTGAGCTTCATGTAGCTGGATGTCCATATCTCTCCCAAGATTTGGGAAGTTTCCAACCATTATTTCTTTAAATATGCTTTCCACCCATCTCTCTCACTACTCCCCTGGAATTTCCATAATGCATGTATTATTTCTTTGGCTGGTGTCTCCTAAAACATATAAGTTTTCTTCATTCTTTTTAATTCTTTTTTCTTTTTTTCTCCTCTTGAGTGATTTCAAATGACCAGTCTTCAGTTCACAGATTCTTTCATCTGATTCAAGTCAGCTCTTGAAGCTCTTTTACATTTCTCGTTCCATTTAGTGTATTCTTTGGGGCCAGAATTTCTGTTTGGTTCTTAATGATTTCTATCTATCTGTAGAACTTCTTGGTTTTTTTTTTTCGTTGCTTGATTTTGTTGAGTTCACTTTACGTGTTCTTAGGAAGCCCGCTGGACTTCCTTAGAACAATTATTTTTAATTCTTCGTCAAGCAATTTGTGGATCTCCATTTCTGTGGGATTGGTTACCGGAAAATCATTGTTTTCCTTTACATTTTTCTTTTGTTTTTTTGTGTTCTTTGAATCCTTGCATTGCTGTGTTAGCATTTGAAGGAGCAGTTACCTCATGAGGTCTTTAATAACTGGCTTTGGGAAAGGAACGCTTTCACCAGTCAGCCCTGTAGGGATTCTGAGGCTCTCTCAGACTTTTCCGATGGATGTGCCCACTTCACACCCCTTGTTCCCTCTTTCGGGGGAATTCTTAAGATGCATGCCTTCTTTGGGTCCCTCAAAGCCAGGCCAGGTGGAGAGCCTCCAAAGCTGAGAGCCTCTCATTTGTTCTCCTGAGGGTAGTCCACTGAAATACTCAAGTTTGCGTGTCTTCTCCCAGTCCCACTGACTTGAGCCACCGGAATGTGTGTGCTTAGGAGACATTGGAGAGGCTTGTATTTGCCTTTAGG
>NW_011889263.1:57281-61366 GCF_000151845.1 Pteropus vampyrus
CTCAAAGCCAGGCCAGGTGGAGAGCCTCCAAAGCTGAGAGCCTCTCATTTGTTCTCCTGAGGGTAGTCCACTGAAATACTCAAGTTTGCGTGTCTTCTCCCAGTCCCACTGACTTGAGCCACCGGAATGTGTGTGCTTAGGAGACATTGGAGAGGCTTGTATTTGCCTTTAGGAGCACACTTGGGTATCCTGCCAACTGTGGGAGGATAGGGGAATGAGGCGCAAAGAGCATTGGGTGTTTCCGTGGGCCAATTGGGAGTGTCCACAGGCATTGCATCCCAAGTGGCTAAAATGCAAGCCTCCTGGTGGAGCCACCAACAGTTAGTTGGGTCTATAGCCATTTATTGAGTTTTGAACCTTAATTGTTGTGTGTCCTTTTAACTCTTCCCTGCTTCCAGCCTTCCAGCCTTTCGCCACTCAGATATACTGATCCCTTTTAGCATTCTTAGAGATTTGAGAAATTGGTGAGCCTCTTGGGTACTGTCCAACACCACTGTGGAAGCCATGTACTCAATCACTACATTCTCACTTTCTTCATGGGAAGAATCCTGGGCCGAGGGTGTCTTGATAATGAGCTGTGCCACCTCTGGAGAGGGGTGATGCACATAAAATGAAACTGGGCTCTTGCCCTCATTATAGTGTCTACTGTCAGATTTTATGCTCCAGTGGTGTGCAGAAACTTCTCCACTGGACTCTCAGACTTCCACAAGGATACACTCATTCTTGGATGATTGTCAAAATCAGTGCTCTATGAGGAGATGATGGTAGAAACTTCTATTCTGCCATTGCTGATGTCACTCTGTCATTGATCAATGTGTTATTTAAAAGAGTGTCGTTTAATCTTCAGGTATTTGGGGGTTTTCTAACTATATTTCTGTGATCGAATTCTACATAAATACCACTGTAGTCTGCAGCATATCCTGTATGATTTTTCTTTTCAAATGTAAGATGTGTTTTGTGTGCCAGAATGTGATCTCTCTTGGTGAATATTCCATGTGAATTTAAGAATTTGTATTCTGCTGTGTTTTGATGAAATGTTGCGTGGATTTGGGTTAAATCCACTTGTTTGATGGTGCTGTTTAATTTAATTATGTACTTCCTAATTTTTTGCCTGCTGGAGCTCTTTATTACAAATGGAGGTGGGTATTGAAGTTCTCAACTATAATAGTGAATTTATTTATTCCTCCTTCCAGTGAATTTATTTATTCCTCCTTGTGTATTTTGCCCCTGTTGTTATGCACGTCCATATGAAGGACTGCTATGTCTTCTTGGAGAATTGACCCCTTTTTCGTTATGTAATGCCCTGTTTATCTCTGTGAATTTTCCCTGCTCTGAAGTCCACTTTGTCTGAAATTAATACAGCTATGCCAGCTTTCTTTTGTTTATTGTTGGTATGGTATATCTTTTTCCATCCTTTACTTTTAATCTGTCTGTCTTTAAAACTAAAACATGATTCTTATAGACAACATGTAATTGTTATTTTATTATCCACTGTCACAGTTTGTGTCTTTCCCTTGTTGGATTTAGACCATTGATATTTAAAGTGATTACTGATACTGCTGCATTAATATCTACCATATTTTTACTGTTTTCTATTGGTTGCCTTTGGTCTTTGTTTTTTGGGTATTTTTGTCTTCCACCTTTGTTCTGCCTTCTCTGCCTTTTTATTTTTGCATTTGAAGTAAATTTCTTAATTAAATTTATTGAGATAACATTGGTTAATAACATTTAATAAATTTCAAGCGTACAACTTTATAATACAACATCTGTATATTCCATTGTGTGCTCACCACCCAAAGTCTAGTCTCCTTCTGACACCATATATTTGACCCCCTTTACCCCACTACCCAAACTTCCCCTCTGGTAACCTTCATACTCTTGTAGTCTGTGTCTATGAATGTGTTTGTTTTGTTTGTTCATATATTGCTTTTTTAAATTACTTTTTTATTCACTTGATGTAATTTACATAACTTCCAGTTTTACACATTTGACCCCTTTTACCCCATCTACTTCCCCCAATTTATTGTTTTTTGTTTTATATTCCACCTGTCAATGAAAACATGATTCTTGTCTTTTTCCATCTGAGTTATTTCACTTAGCATAATACTCTCAAGATCCATCGATGTTGTCACAAATAGCAAGATTTCATGATTCGTATGAGTAGTATTCCATTGTATACACATACCACATCTTCTTTATCCAGTCATTCATCAAAGGACACTTAGCTTGTTTCCGTGTCTTGGCTATTGTGAATAATGCTGCAGTGAACATAGAGGTACATATATCTTTACAAATAACTGTTGTCAAATATTTTGGATAGATACCTAGAGGAGGAATTGCTGGGTCATGTGGTAGTCTATTCTGAATTTCTTAAGGAACCTCCATACTGTTTTCCATAGTGGCCGCACCAATTTACATTCCCGCCAGCAGCGTGCGCTTTTCTGCCTTCTATTGAGCAATTTATTGATTCCATTCTCTCTTCTCTTTTAGCATATCATGGTACATTTTTTAGTAGTTGGGCTTGAGTTTGCAGTATACATGTACAAGTAACCCAAGTTCTCTCTGAAGTAACACTATACCTCTCTGCTGGAGGTGCAAAAGTATTTCCGATCCCTCCCTCCCCATCTCTTGTAACATTGATGTCATTCATTTCATTTACCTGTAAGCTATAATCACCGAATGCATTGTTGCTAATATGACTTTAAACATATTGTTATGTCAGATTAAATAGAAATAACAAAAATAAATCATTTTATTTTACCTTCATTTAACTTCCTCTAACACTCTACCTTTCTTTATCATTACTTTCTGACAATTTTTTTTAACTTTTCTTACAAAGCAGGTATGCTGGTAACGAATTCCCTCATTTTTGTTTTTCTCTCTCTTAATTTCTCCCTCTCTTTTGAAACATAGTTTTGCTCTACACACAATTCTAGTTGGGTGGTGTTTTTTTCCAAACACTTGAAATATTTCACTAAGCTCTCTTCCTACTTGCATAGTTTCTGAAGATAAGTCTGATTTAATTATTAGCCATGTTTCTCTATTACTAAGGTCCCTCCTCCCCAGCTTCTTTCAAAATGTTCTCTTTATTACTGATTTTGCTCAAGCTTGAATATGATATTTCTAGGTGTGTATTTTTTGGTTTTTATCTTGTTTGGTGTCCTCTGAGCTTCCTGGATCTATGAAGTTTGTCATTAATTTGGAAAAAATTTCAAGTCATCATTGCTTCACGTATTTATTATTATTATTTTAATTTTTATTCCCCTGTATGTATTCCCACTATGTGTATGTTGCGCCTTTTGTAATTATCCCAAAATTCTTGGATTTCTGTTTTGTCTTTTTTGGTTTTTTCATTTCTGTGTGTTTCCGTTTTGGAAGGTTGTATTCGCAATTCCCCAAGATCACTGATTCTTTCCTCACACATTATCTCAGTGTCGAGAGTCCCCCACCTCAAAAAAAAACAGGAATTCTTCACTTCTGTTTTGTTGTTTTAACATTTTTTACTTCTTGCATTTCTCGTTGGGTTGGTTCTTTCTTAGAGTTTCCATCTCTGCCTACATTACTTATCTGTTCTTGCATGTGATCCACTATTTCCTTTATAGCACTTAGCACATTAATCATAGTTGCTTTATGTTTCAGGTCTGATAGTTCCCAGGTATCTGCTACATCTCAATTATGTTCTTTTGCTTGTCCTATCTCTTCAAACTGTGTCTTTAATTCTGTTAGTATGACTTGTAGTTTTCTTTGTTGAATGCCGGACATGATGTACTGTGAGAAAGGAGCCGAGGTGAGTAGGCCTTTAGTGGGAGGTTTTATGTTTATCTCACTAGGGTTTAGGCTCTGTTTACTACTTGCTGTGACTGTCAGAGGCTAAAATATCCTCAGGTGTCCCTGGTTTTGTCTCCCATGTCATCTTTAGGGTTCCACAGAGGCTTCTTAAATAAGTGCTGAAACTGCAGTTCTTCCGGTGTCTTCCACTGCTATTCAGCAGGAGTGCTGTTGGTGTAGTGCTGTGTCGTGGGTGGAGGGGAAGTGTTCTGTAGTCCTGTGATTTGGTCTCAGTATTTTAATGAGCCTGCGTTCCG
>NW_011889263.1:62021-71548 GCF_000151845.1 Pteropus vampyrus
GTCAGAGAGGTGGAGAAGTGGTTTGGAAAACACACCACATACTTGCTGTCAGGAGGACAAATAGTTTATGAACCTCACAAGTGTTTCTAAGTTTCTGCCCCCAGCCTCCTGTTAGGTCAGGCAGAAAGGCTACAGGGGACTTACGTTGGCAATTTCCCTCCCCTGCGTCCGTTTGGTGCTGGTAAAATCCCAGTCAGTCAGGCTCTGGTGAAACAGCGTCTTTGAGGACAGGACTTGTTAAGAGCCGAGTATTGTGGGCATATTTTAAACTGTTTATTTTCCTGTTTTTCTTCCCAATTTTGGAGACAGCAGTTTGCCCTGTGACCACAATTCTTTGATAGCTCTAAGAATTGTTGACTTTAAATTTGTTTGCTTTTTTTTTTCTGGTGAGCTCCTTACAATGCAGAAGAGAAACCAGAGCTGTCTGACTCCATGTTTTAATGTTTGACTGCTGACATGTTAGTAAAGCCCACTTCTTCTCTCTTATGTGTCTTCTTCACTTTCACCCGGAACACTTCAGTTTAAACACATCTCTGGTCACCACAAGAAGCAATTCTCTGTGACACCAGCTGGTGTCCTACAACTTAATCATAACACTATCCATCTGGAGATAGTGTCATGTCCTACAGGTCAAAATCTCAATACTACACAAGATTGCCCCACCCCATCCCCACTTCTGATGCCAATCACAAGTTGTAGGTCTCCAGGTTATTCACAACTTCTGTCCAACTTGGCTACAAATCAGGGATTCCCATAACCCCCTCCTTGGTTTTGATTAATTTGCTAGAGAAGATCACAGAACTCAGGGAAACACTTAAGTTCACCAGTTTATTAAAGGATACAGATAAATAAATAGATGAAAAGATACAAAGGTGAGGTCTAGGAAGGTACTGTGAAGTTGGGTGTATCACCTTCCCAGTACATGGATGTTTTCACCAACCTGGTAGCTCTCCCAAACACATACTATTGGGAATATGCAGTCTTCCTCATATAGGCAAGGTCAATTATTAAATCCATTTTCAACCCCTCTCCCCTCTCTGGAGGGGGTGGGGAGGGGGTAGGGCTGAAAATTCCAAGCTCCGAATCATGACTTGGTCTTTCTGGTGACAGCTCCCATCTAGGAGCTTAACTAGAGTCGCCTCATTAGAACAAAAGATGCTCCTAGTGCTCTTACCACTTAGGAATTTACAAGGGTTTCAGGAACTCCCTGCCAGGAATCCAGATCAGAGACCAGTATACAGGCAGACCTTGCTTTATTTTGCTTCACTTATGTTACATTTCTTTTACGAATTGAAGGCAAGACTCTCAACCAGTAAAAAGATTCCAACTTTATTGCAATACTCACCTTATTGTACTTGTCTAAAACTAACCCACAATATCTCCAAGGTATGCCCATATATATTTTCTATTACCTGAGAGCTGACAACTTTAAAGCCTTGGCTCTCCTTCTTCCCCATGTGTCCCACATCTGTACAAGGCAATTAAAAACAAACAAACAGAAACGCCTGGCTGCTCACTCCTTTGGCACTGGCAAGAGATTAAATCCAAGAAAGCCCCCTCTGTGTGTGAACTCTCACCCTAGCCTACCCCCTAACCTCAATAAAAAACACAAGCCAGACTCCTTTCCTTGTTCTCTCAAGCCATTTCACACCTGCTTGAGAAGCCTATCCTGCCCTCCCCGGACACCTCAGTTATGGAAGTCATAAACCTTTTCACAGTTTCTGTTAGGTGTTGTTAGTCTCTACTACTCAACCAAACCTTGGGTGGGGTTAGGAAGTCCACCTTTCTCTACAGATTGTAGGAAATGTAACACAATGTGTGTATTACAGTATACTTTGCTTATTTGTTCTGTAGGTAAATCCTCCAGATCTTTTCATACCAATACCCTTTGTCTTAAAAGAAGGAAAAAAAGTACATATTATGATGAATCTATATAACCCATTCTTTCTAGACACGGCTTGTTACTAATTTTTGCTGCCAAAATCATTAATGAAAACTTGGATTGCCACATTATGGGACGAACATATGCAAATTATGTTCTTTTTCAACCTTAACTCTTAATTTTTTATCATCAAATATATATTCAGAACAGACTGTACAAACCGTGTGGTGGTAAGACTTAATAATAACAATATGAACATCCTTGGAATCATCAAGATTCATAAGTGGCCTGTGGGCAGTGGCGAGGGTGTCCTGATGTCCCCGCTCCTGACTCATCTCTGTCCTGCCCCATAGACAACCACTGTCCTGATTCTTCTCCATACCTTTGCCATCTATTATTTTTCACTAAGCAGTGTTCTTTCAGTTTTGCCTTTGACCTTTCACTGGATGAGTATTAAAGATTTTCCAGTGATTACTTTGCCTCATATGTTTCACACATGTTGGCATCTGAGGCGTCGGACTTGGACTAGGTCTGGGGGTTCAAACTTCCCACCAGAGCCTAGTGTCCCTGAGACCACAGGAGTGTAATTTAAAGAACCAGATGAGTGGGGGCAAGGGCAACCTCTCTCTGATGGAACAAGATCAAGATGGAGCCAGACCCATCATTATGTATGGTAAGGTTACTTTTAAGTGTCTGTGATTGTAAATAAGGGTCACAGTTCCGTCGAGTGGCCTGGCGGCCTTATAGTTAAACACGGTGTCATTAAAGAGGACAGGTTCTGACTTACTGCCAAGACGAGGTCGGCTCAACGGTGAGACCTCTGGCCTGCTGTCACTCAGGCGGGAAAAGGTGGGGCTTTGCGAACTGTCCAATCAGAGGATTCGCAAGTAACGTACGTGAGGGCGGAGCTCTGATTACGGCATGGTTGGCGTGGACTGCGTACTCATCACTTCTCTCTCCAGCCCCGCTGGGATCCTCCCTGGCTACCCTTAAAGGCCTTAGGCGGCTCTGCCCCATCCTCTGCCGCTGTGACCTGCACTTGCCGCAAGAGTCGTACAGTGGAAGACAGGGAACCCCAGAAACAGAAATGGTGAGCGTGTGGGGCTGGGTGTTGGACGATGGGGAAGTAGGGGTTGGTGGAACCAGTGTGGCAGGACCTGGCCTCTTTGCGGTCACTCCGGAGTTTTCGGACACAAGTCCGCAGAGATTGCGGCACGCAGCGTCCCGGCTCCGCCCGCAGCCGGAACCCGCAGGAGTGTTTTCCGATCGCTGTGCGGCCGCATCTCCCCCAGAATTTGCGGTGACCACCGGGAGGGTTAATAGGGGGACAATCGCAACTCAGTCTCTGGGTTTCCTGCATGGCAGGAGCTGTGGTCTGTGGGGACTCCAGGCCCTCCTTTCTCCCCAGCGACACTCATTTTTTCCTGAGCTTTCCAGGTGTTTGAGGAGCAGGGCCTCAATCCACGACCTTCTTCCCAGCCTAGATCTTCCTGGGACTGGAAGTAAATCCCTAAAATTCCAGATCTTTCCCCGACATTTCCGATCGCCATCTTCTCCTCTCCAGTTCACAGTACCATATTAACTGTTTGTCCTCCGTGATGCATTTCACACTATGCAGTATTTTGTTTATCATTTCTCCACGCAGGCATGGATGGCCCTTTTTAAAGCTTTATTTTTGGTCTATGGATGTTTTACATAGAGAAAAGTCAAGAATAATTAGGTGGAACTGTGTTATATAAAAAACCTCGTGCCTCTCCCCCCAGGATCTTTTCTGGGCACAGACATCCTACGGGTGTCCCTTTTTGGAAACTTTCCTGGGCGATCGGTCCTTACATCACAGTTCCAGGTCAGCACTGCTCCTCTCTGGGTTTGTGACTTTACTCACTTTCTAAAGAGGCAAGAAAGAGGTGAATTTCAAGGGGCGGGGGAATTCCATTATTGCATTCCATTTGTTGAGGTTTTTTTCCTTTTTTTTTTTTTCCATGAATGGGTATGGTAACATTCTGAGATCTTTTCTTTTGGGTAATTCCAAATGCAGTAGCTGGGCTTAGACTCACAACACCTAGAAGTATATTCAGTATGATTGTTTTCCAAACGATTATGTGCCATGGAAATAATTAAATGACATTTATTTTCAAAAAGGAATCAATATTTGCAGGTTTTCTTGTTGACCTAGAAAAACACCTTACAATTTTCTTCCATCCTTTACACATAAACACTGGATTTGAGTGATTTTACTGGATTGTTCAAACACTGGACTTGTGTATTTAAAATATCACTTGTGGTCCAGAGCAACTCAGTAGAAAACAGAAGCCTGAGGTCAGTGTCTCCACGCTAAGGCCCCCTTGACCTGCAAAGGCAAGAACTTAAAGTCCCAGTGCTTCTCCCTGGGGAGGCTTCCCCTGCAGGTGTCCTACCTGCTCAAACCCACCATGGAAGAAGCCTTTCTGCTGACAGAAGCTGCCCTCGAGAGCTGGGGGTGCAGGGGTTGGGGGCAGTGATTACCTTTCAAAGGTTGTAACTGTTTCTAGACATATGCTTCAGTGTTGCAGCCACAGTGTAAGTGCACTCAGAGTAATTTGTGGAAGTTGAGAAAGTCTGTGAAGGTCAGTTCTGTCTTTTAGACAAAGGGTTTATGAATCTGGGAGTTTTTCTGAGTGAGAACCTTACACTGAATCTGGCTAAGAGTTTCCTCACTTGTGAGAATTAAAGCCTGAGAAAGAGGGGCTTTGCATCACCTCAGGAGGGCATGTGGAGCTTCCAGAGATCATTCCTGTGGCTACTCAGGTGTCCCCCAGCCTTCCATCATCAGGGACCAACCTACTTTAAGGATTGTATCCCAGCAAGGGTAGTGTGGACTACAAGCTTGAGAATATGGGTTTTCTTCTGAACTGTGGTAAGCAGACTGCTTGTCTCACCCGATTCAAAGATTTGCATTTCTTTCTTTGGATACTCATAATACTGCATTTTGCTTCTCTGAACTGTAGGTTTCCTTAGCAGTTTGTCATATTATTTCCTGGGTGAGTGTGTAAGATTTGTAGTTCTTGGGCTTTGAAAATGTAAATTGATTGAGAGAAACATAGGAGTAAGGCAAGAAATTCTGGAACTAAACAAAATATTTGTTCCTTTTAGGCAAGAGGGCCTCACGATATGAGACGGGTGTATTTGTGCTCTCAGGTAGATTTTTTTTACATTTTAGGTCAAATTTGGTATGTGCATGTCCCTAGAGAGCTCTAAAAATTTAAATGCTATAATATTGCTTAGGCATAAGGGAAATGAATTCCTATTTTAATTGATAGGAGAAAAACTACTCAAAACTTAATAAATCTTTGAAAATCCTGATGTATTTAATGGATTAGGCCCAAATCCCTAGTGTATTATAATGCGCTTTTATTCTTGAAATAACCCCCATGTGATATATAAGGAAAAACGATCATGCCTCTTCTTATTTTGGTTAGAAGGAGACTTGAGATTTTTCATTTTTTATGATTTAAACTTGTGTAAGCATTAGCATTTAAAGAATTAAATCTTAGACTTGTTTCCTATGTGGAAAAGAAAAAAATGGATAAATTTAAAATTAAATTTTAAAAGCAAAAGTAATTTCAAATAAAGGCTATTAAATAGAATAAATATGGTTTATATGTATTACTCAGCTTTTAAAAAATAATGCACTCAACAGTTAGCCAAAGTCGTAAGATAAGATCTGAAGTTGACTCACCACCTGAAAATCCTGGTCCCCTCCAGACTGGCTTCAGCCACCCCCAATAACCAGTGTTGAATTTCTTGATCATCCTGTTGTTTCTTTATATGAAAGCAAGCAATTGTGAGTGCATATTTTTCTTACTCACCTTTGTGCTTATAATGAGCAGTTGGACTCCCACGCTTTCTGATATCTGACTGCTCATGGCTGAAGCCTCCCCCTCCCTCTGCCCCTTGAGCCCCTACCTGGACAAGCTGATGAGAAAGTCTGGGTGATCTCTCCTATGGAGATGGCAAGAAATTCAAATCACACAAGCCCCTGCCCTTGGGCGAGGATTCTTGCCCCAGCCCCAACCCACAACCACAGTGGACACCCAGGCCAGGCTCCTTTCCTTGCTGTCTGAAGCCAGTTCAGAGCTGCTTGAGAGGCCGCCCTGCCCTCCCCCTGGGAACTCAAGTTATGTGATCACAGGCCTCTTCCTACCACTCCTGATGTGTGCGTGTGTACATACGTACGTATATATGTACGTGTGTGCATACCACATTGTCATCAGTCTCAAGGGAACCACCCCTCTGCAGGTGACCATACAGTTGGCTCCATGAGCAGCATGGCTTGACATGACTACCCCGTGGGTCCTTGTCTCGCTCTGACCTGCTCGCCTGCTCTGCTGCCTGGTGGTGGCCGCACTGTGGGCTGCTGGAGACTGGGGTGCTGGGGCTGTGAGCTGTGCCGCCCCATGGGGCAGCATGGACCCTGCCAAAGCCCAGTTCTGTATGCAGCCAGACAGAGTGTGCAGGTTCAAGAATTCCTAGGCCTTTGGGAGCAGAAGTGCAGGCTCGGGGCCCTCAAATTAATCCCGGGTTGATGTCTTTGTTGAGATGTATCAGAGTGAAGCTGTGACAGAGGCTTGATTAGCCCAGACGTAGAAGACACAGGTGGGAGAGGGGGTCTATGTCCTGCATAAGAGGTGGGCCCTTTGGGTGTTCGCTCCTCAAAGAGCAGTTCTGTGAATGAATGAATGAATGAATGAATGAGTGAATGAATATTAAAAAATAAAAAGAGAGAGAAGAGGGAAAGGCAGCCAGTGGTGGCAGGCTGATCCACACGCGTTTGTTTCCACACTCCTGATTCCAAAGGGATCCCGCTAAATTTAAGCAAGATGCCCCCAATAATATTAGAGGAGTTACTGAATAAATACAGAGTGCAAATAGGGATGTTTCACCTTAACCCTGAGAACTGTGGTCTTACCTAAATTCTCCATGGTCATAGCATCCATTGTCTTAAAATAGACCACAACGAGCAGGATAGGTCTGAGCCAATGAGTTATAAATTAAATTGTAATGTAGTCTTTGACAGTTTCAAATTATACTAACAAAATGGGACCCCTAATGTAACTTAAACAGGGCCTGGAAGGATTGTGAACCACTGTGCACCTGTTCAGTGAAGAAGTAACGATTACCCCTCTGCTCCATTGAACAGCTGAATTTGGCCTTTTTTTTTTTTTTTAAGATAGCAGGTTTGAATTTATTTAACTTTATAGAATAAATTTCTGAATGAGCTTAACATGCTGGAAGATCCTGTGCTGCCTGGTGGAAGAGCAGTCTTTTAGATAACTTAGTAACTTTTTATTAAAATCATAAATAGTTATTACCCCATCTAACTATAGTTGGCAAAGATGAATTTTTAGTTGACCTGACCTTCAGCCTGGAAAGAATAAATGACACCTCATTGCATAACTGCACTCTCAACACTGTGGTCGCACCAAATCAGTCCCTATTCCCAGCCCCCAACGTTATGGAAATTATTTACTGCACCCACTTAGCAACTGGTAAATATCCTACTGTCACACATTTGACTCTGCTTGTTCTACTCAGTACCTATGTCAGTAGCCTCTCAGCTGCCGGTGGCCTTTACCTTTGAAGGAACATGATTCGCCTTTACCTGGCTCCCTTCAGGGAACCTCAGCACCACTGCCACCATACACAGTCTCTGCAGGGAAGGTCTGAGCTGTATCCACCTTGCTTCAGGAGCACAGGTGTGATGTTGAACTAATGACATCTATTGAGGATTTCAGGACATAAAAATTTTGACAGAGCTCATAAAAAGGTAAGAGGCCAGTATTATGTAAATGAGGTGAGGCCCTGGTACCTTGTTTAAATTCCTAAAAAGTGTTTGGTAATCTGAGCCCTGCTCCCTCCTTGTCGTGGTGAAGAAATAGCTGTTGTCCCTCTCAGCACCCACAACATTATCTGGATCCTTTGGTGTTCTGGAGGCAGCATGTTCTTTGTTTACACACTGTACTTGAATCTATTTATACTGTTTCTTGCAGACTGGCCCATCTCAAATGGGTATCCCAACAACAAAACAGAAAGGCTCTGGACTTGGTCACATTGCCAGGCAACAGGTTCTCACAGTGCTGTCAGACTGTTTCACAATAGGGGCTTCAGTGACCTCCTCTCATGCCTCTCAGAGTGACCCATAATGGCCTTAAGTTCTCCATAAGCTTCTGATGCAAGAAACTGCTGTAGGCCCCAAACTGTATGCCATTAGAGCTGCAGTTGTCACTGCTTTAGAGCTGTCCTAAAAATATCCCTGAGCATGTGACCCCTTAGGGAGCTGCCTGTTATGCCTTGAGACCCATAAACAGTACCCCAAGAACTCAGATCAGCTATAGAGACCTCTTGAGATAAGATAGAGCTAAACCTGGCCCTCTGGCATGTCTTGCCTACAGGAGGGGGGTGGCCTCCCCTCTTCTCAGTCCCTTGCCAGGTGCTATGGAGCTAGAAGAGGTCACCCATTTTCCTGGAAAGCGTCAGGATTTTCTGAGTAAAAAGACTTTAGGGACAACATCGCCTCATTCATACACGGTGGAGTTCAGGCAGAGTTTCTGCTTTTATTCCTCAATTGGGACAGCCTTTTAAAGAATGAGACTCAAGGGTCCACACGACTGACCAAACATCAGGCAGTCATCTTAGCACTGGGCAACATTTGGCTTCATCAGCCATGTTTACAGACTCCTGGGTGATTTCCTACAAGTTGCCGTTTTGTGGTAAAACAATTCTGGGACTGTCTTGCCTCACAGTTACCCATAATATAAATCAAAGTAACACCTGTCTCTGCATATACTAAGGCCATAATACGAGGCCTCACAGGACACTCCTTCTCCATGTGGTAGCATAGACTCTGCTGATAGTAAAAAAGGAACTCATTTCACTTCTCAGAAAATAGAGTGCTGGGCTCTCGAAAAAGGCATTCAATGGAAGTTTCTCCTCCCAAGTCTCAGGGTGTAGGCCTCATAGAATACAGTAATGGTTTACAGAAATAACTTCAAATCAGTTGAATGAAAGATGGCCTCTTTCAGTCATCAGTCATGCCTATTACTGCATCTTTCTTCATCTTTTTTCTTCTTGGTAGACTTGGCTTTTCTTTACAGCAGTTTTAGGTTTACAGAAAACTTGATCAGAAAGTATGGAGCGCTCCTATATAACCTCTCTTCCTCCACACAGTTTGCCCTAATTTTTATATCTTAGATCACTTTGGTATCTTTGATATAATTTCTGAACCAATATCAATGCATTAAAGTCCGCAGCTTACATTGAGTGTAGTACAGTCTCTGGGCTTCAGCTGATGTAAAATGGTGCGTGTCCATCTTCCCTGTATCCTGTAGAATACTTTAACTACCTTAAAAATCCCCTGCCATCTGCCTACTCATTCATTCCTCTCTCTCACCCCCAAATCTCTGGCAACCAGCTTTGCTCTTTCCAGAACTTTGCTTGGAATCATATAGTGTGTAGCCATGTCATATTGGCTGCTTACACTAAACAATATGATTTTAAAGTCTCCGTGTCTTTTTTGGCTTGATACCTCATTTCCTTTTATCACTGAATAATAATTCATCATATGGATGTTCCAGTAACTATTTTTCCATTCTCCTATTAGAGGATA
>NW_011889263.1:71598-98178 GCF_000151845.1 Pteropus vampyrus
CTTGGTAGACTTGGCTTTTCTTTACAGCAGTTTTAGGTTTACAGAAAACTTGATCAGAAAGTATGGAGCGCTCCTATATAACCTCTCTTCCTCCACACAGTTTGCCCTAATTTTTATATCTTAGATCACTTTGGTATCTTTGATATAATTTCTGAACCAATATCAATGCATTAAAGTCCGCAGCTTACATTGAGTGTAGTACAGTCTCTGGGCTTCAGCTGATGTAAAATGGTGCGTGTCCATCTTCCCTGTATCCTGTAGAATACTTTAACTCCCTTAAAAATCCCCTGCCATCTGCCTACTCATTCATTCCTCTCTCTCACCCCCAAATCTCTGGCAACCAGCTTTGCTCTTTCCAGAACTTTGCTTGGAATCATATAGTGTGTAGCCATGTCATATTGGCTGCTTACACTAAGCAATATGATTTTAAAGTCTCCGTGTCTTTTTTGGCTTGATACCTCATTTCCTTTTATCACTGAATAATAATTCATCATATGGATGTTCCAGTAACTATTTTTCCATTCTCCTATTAGAGGATATCTTGGTTACCTGTAAGTCTTCACAGTCATAAATAAAGCTCTTATAAACAATGACGTGTAGGGGTTTTTTAATGAACGTTAAGTTTTCAACTTATTTGAGGAAATAAGGAGCATGATGGCTGGATTGTACGATAAGAATAGGTTTGGTTTTTTAAGACATTGCCTATCTTCCAAAATAAGCATACCATTTTCCATTCCCACCAGCAATGGATGAAGGTTCCTGTTGCTCCACATCTTTGCCATCGTTTGTTGGTTGTTCTCAATGTTTTGAATTTTAGCCATTGTATTAAATGCCTAGTAATATCATTTTCTCCTTTTATTTGTACTTCCTAATGACGTGATGTTGAGCATCTTTTCCTATGCTTATTTACCATTTGTTTTTCTTTGATGAAGTGTGTGTTTAGATCTTTTGTCCATTTTTAATTGTGTTGCTTGTCTTCTTATTGTTGAGTTTTAAGAGTTCTTTGGACATTTTGGATACCAGTTCTTTATCAGATTAGTGTTTTGCAAAGATTTTTCTCCTAGTCTCTGACTTATGTTTTCAGTCTCAACACAGTCTTTCACAGAGCAAGTTTTATTTTAATGAAGTCAAACTTATTTTTTCTTTCATTAATTTTTCTTTTTTGTGTTGTATCTAAAAATTTATAACCAAACCCTAGGTAATGTAGATTTTCTCCTATGTTATCATTCAGGAATTTCGTGGTTTTGCATTTTATATAAGAGCTGACTTTTGTGAAAGGTAAGATCTGCGTCTAGAATGATTACTGATTGGTTGATTGATTGATTTTTGCATGTCGATGTCTTGTTTTCCTACCACTATTTGTTGAAAAGGCTATACTTTATCCATTGAATTGCCTTTGATCCTTTGTCAAAGATCAGTTGATCATATTTGTTTGCATCTACAGGGAAGAATTGACTTTTATATATTAACCATTTGTTTTTCAACCTTATGCTATTCTATTATTAGTTCAAGGGGTTCTTTGTTATTGTTTTCTTTGGGATTTTCTCCATAGTCATGTGTTATGTGACAGAGACAGTTTAATTTCTTATTTCCCATTCTGTATACCTTTTCTTGTCTTGTCTTATTGTACTAGTTTAGACTTCCAGGAGAGTGTTGACTAGAACTGGTGAGAAGGGGACATCATTGCCTTCTTCCTGATCTTACCAGGAAGGTGTCTAGTTTCTCACCATGAAGTATGATCTTAACTGCAGATTTCTTGTAGATGGTGTTTCTCATGAAGGTCAGGGAGTGCCTTTCTACTCCTAGTTTGCTACCACAGATGGATTTTGATAATCCAGGTTTTCTTTCAAGTAACACTAAACCATGTCACTGGCTATATAAATTCCTCATAACAGAGTATTCCCAGTTCTTCTCTCCCTGTGCCTTATTACATTGTTACTGTTCATTTCACTTGTTCATAAGTTATAATTACCGAATACTTTATTGCTAGTATTATTTTGAACAAAGAATTTTTAAAGTGATAGTATTTTCCCTTCATTTATTCCTTCTCAAATGCTTTGTGCCTTTCTTCATTTTCCTTCCTTTTGAAGAGTTTCCTCTAACATTTCTTGCAAAGCAGGTGTACTGGTGACATATTCCCTCAATATTTGTTTCAGAAATTTCTCCCTCACTTTTGAAGGATAATTTTGCTCAACACAGAATTTTAGTTAGGTTGTTTTTTTCTATGAACCCTTTATTTCATTTCAGTCTTTTCTTGCTTGCATGATTTCAGACCAAAAAGAAAGAGTCTGACTTAATTCTTATCATTGTCTATAGCTAAGGTGTGTTTTTCCCTATGGCTTCTTTCAAATCTTTTAGTCTGGCAATTTCTTTTTCTGTTGTTGGAAACCAGACATGATGGACTGAGAAGAAGGAACCTAGGTAAATAGGCCTTTAGTGTGAGGTTTCAAGTTTATATGGCTAGGGGTTAGCCTGTGTTTACTGTTTGTGTACCTGTGTCAGAGGCTAAAATTTCATCTGGTGTCCCCTTTGTCTCTCCTGTCATCTTTGGGTTTCTCTAGAGGCTTCTCAGATAAGGTCTGAAATGTGTGGTTCTTTCCACGTATTCCACCTGTTGTCATAGGATTTGGTCTCAATCTTTTAGTGAGTCTGGGTCCCTGGGTTGTGAACTTCTGCAGTATAAATGCAAGAAATATGTTGGTCTTTTTCTGTGGTTTCTAGCAAAGACCTTTTAAAGCCCTTAGAATCTCCTGAGTGAAAAAGGCGGTAGAGCATCTTTTGTTCTAATGAGGCATTTCTTGGTGGGCTCCTGGAGGGCTTCAGAAACACCAAGCCTTGATTAGAGGCTTAAAAAGTCAGCCCCAGCTCCCAGCCCAGAGGAGAGGGCAGGGCTTAGGAGGGGCTGGAGATTGACTTACTCACTAATGGTCTTGAGCTGATCAGTCATTCCTTCGTAATGAAACCTCCATCAAAATCCTTAGACAGGATGTAGAGAGCTAGGTTAGTAAAGCACACTGAAGTGCTGGGAGGACGGCTGCGGGGAGAGGATGTGGAAACTCATCCCTTCCACTTGCCTGTTGCTGAGTTGTATCCATTATCATAAACCCAATAATAGTGCTCTTCTGAGTACTCAGAATTATTCTAGCAAATTAGCAGACCTGAGTGGGGTGTCAAGGGATTCTGTGAATTGTAGACAGCCAGGCAGAAATGTCAGTAGCCCGAGCACTTCATTTACGGCTGGCATCCGAAATGGCGGCAGTCTTGTGAGAGTGAGTGCTCAGTCTATGAAGTCTGATGCTTTTAATTGGTGAGCATCCCATTTACATTTAGGGTGATTATTGATATATGAGGACTTACTACAGCCATTTAATGTCTTGATTTCTGGTTGCTGTGGCTCTTCTTTATTTGTTCTCCCTTGTGTTTCTATCTGCTGTTTTATCTTGCTTGTTTTATGTTTTCCTCCTTTTCCTCTTTTCTTATGTTTGTGTCTCAGCTTGAGTTTACCATGAGGTTTGTATAAAATGTCTCATAGATAAAACAGTTCTTTTTTTTCTGATAGAATCTTCATTGCCTATATAAGTGCCATCCTTTTTTTCTTCTCCTTTTTATGTTTTGTTTTCACAAATCATCCCTTTTTATTTTTTTACCAAATTGAAGTAGCTATAGTTATCTTTAAGTCTTTTTTTATTATGTTATGATTAACACTCTATTCTGAAATAGAAGCAGAAAATTCCAATTTGTCACCTTACTCAAAGTTTCATGTGTTTTTGTTTTTGTTTCAAATAGAAGAAAAGATTTTTCTCCTAGTCTCTGACTTATGTTTTCAGTCTCAACACAGTCTTTCACAGAGCAAGTTTTATTTTAATGAAGTCAAACTTATTTTTTCTTTCATTAATTTTTCTTTTTTGTGTTGTATCTAAAAATTTATAACCAAACCCTAGGTATTGTAGATTTTCTCCTATGTTATCATTCAGGAATTTCGTGGTTTTGCATTTTATATAAGAGCTGACTTTTGTGAAAGGTAAGATCTGCGTCTAGAATGATTACTGATTGGTTGATTGATTGATTTTTGCATGTCGATGTCTTGTTTTCCTACCACTATTTGTTGAAAAGGCTATACTTTATCCATTGAATTGCCTTTGATCCTTTGTCAAAGATCAGTTGATCATATTTGTTTGCATCTACAGGGAAGAATTGACTTTTATATATTAACCATTTGTTTTTCAACCTTATGCTATTCTATTATTAGTTCAAGGGGTTCTTTGTTATTGTTTTCTTTGGGATTTTCTCCATAGTCATGTGTTATGTGACAGAGACAGTTTAATTTCTTATTTCCCATTCTGTATACCTTTTCTTGTCTTGTCTTATTGTACTAGTTTAGACTTCCAGGAGAGTGTTGACTAGAACTGGTGAGAAGGGGACATCATTGCCTTCTTCCTGATCTTACCAGGAAGGTGTCTAGTTTCTCACCATGAAGTATGATCTTAACTGCAGATTTCTTGTAGATGGTGTTTCTCATGAAGGTCAGGGAGTGCCTTTCTACTCCTAGTTTGCTACCACAGATGGATTTTGATAATCCAGGTTTTCTTTCAAGTAACACTAAACCATGTCACTGGCTATATAAATTCCTCATAACAGAGTATTCCCAGTTCTTCTCTCCCTGTGCCTTATTACATTGTTACTGTTCATTTCACTTGTTCATAAGTTATAATTACCGAATACTTTATTGCTAGTATTATTTTGAACAAAGAATTTTTAAAGTGATAGTATTTTCCCTTCATTTATTCCTTCTCAAATGCTTTGTGCCTTTCTTCATTTTCCTTCCTTTTGAAGAGTTTCCTCTAACATTTCTTGCAAAGCAGGTGTACTGGTGACATATTCCCTCAATATTTGTTTCAGAAATTTCTCCCTCACTTTTGAAGGATAATTTTGCTCAACACAGAATTTTAGTTAGGTTGTTTTTTTCTATGAACCCTTTATTTCATTTCAGTCTTTTCTTGCTTGCATGATTTCAGACCAAAAAGAAAGAGTCTGACTTAATTCTTATCATTGTCTATAGCTAAGGTGTGTTTTTCCCTATGGCTTCTTTCAAATCTGTCTTTTAGTCTGGCAATTTCTTTTGCTGTTGTTGGAAACCAGACATGATGGACTGAGAAGAAGGAACCTAGGTAAATAGGCCTTTAGTGTGAGGTTTCAAGTTTATATGGCTAGGGGTTAGCCTGTGTTTACTGTTTGTGTACCTGTGTCAGAGGCTAAAATTTCATCTGGTGTCCCCTTTGTCTCTCCTGTCATCTTTGGGTTTCTCTAGAGGCTTCTCAGATAAGGTCTGAAATGTGTGGTTCTTTCCACGTATTCCACCTGTTGTCATAGGATTTGGTCTCAATCTTTTAGTGAGTCTGGGTCCCTGGGTTGTGAACTTCTGCAGTATAAATGCAAGAAATATGTTGGTCTTTTTCTGTGGTTTCTAGCAAAGACCTTTTAAAGCCCTTAGAATCTCCTGAGTGAAAAAGGCGGTAGAGCATCTTTTGTTCTAATGAGGCATTTCTTGGTGGGCTCCTGGAGGGCTTCAGAAACACCAAGCCTTGATTAGAGGCTTAAAAAGTCAGCCCCAGCTCCCAGCCCAGAGGAGAGGGCAGGGCTTAGGAGGGGCTGGAGATTGACTTACTCACTAATGGTCTTGAGCTGATCAGTCATTCCTTCGTAATGAAACCTCCATCAAAATCCTTAGACAGGATGTAGAGAGCTAGGTTAGTAAAGCACACTGAAGTGCTGGGAGGACGGCTGCGGGGAGAGGATGTGGAAACTCATCCCTTCCACTTGCCTGTTGCTGAGTTGTATCCATTATCATAAACCCAATAATAGTGCTCTTCTGAGTACTCAGAATTATTCTAGCAAATTAGCAGACCTGAGTGGGGTGTCAAGGGATTCTGTGAATTGTAGACAGCCAGGCAGAAATGTCAGTAGCCCGAGCACTTCATTTACGGCTGGCATCCGAAATGGCGGCAGTCTTGTGAGAGTGAGTGCTCAGTCTATGAAGTCTGATGCTTTTAATTGGTGAGCATCCCATTTACATTTAGGGTGATTATTGATATATGAGGACTTACTACAGCCATTTAATGTCTTGATTTCTCTGTATCTCCCCTGTTTCTTTTTCCCTTGTGTTTCTATCTGCTGTTTTATCTTGCTTGTTTTATGTTTTCCTCCTTTTCCTCTTTTCTTATGTTTGTGTCTCAGCTTGAGTTTACCATGAGGTTTGTATAAAATGTCTCATAGATAAAACAGTTCTTTTTTTTCTGATAGAATCTTCATTGCCTATATAAGTGCCATCCTTTTTTTCTTCTCCTTTTTATGTTTTGTTTTCACAAATCATCCCTTTTTATGTTATTTTTTTTACCAAATTGAAGTAGCTATAGTTATCTTTAAGTCTTTTTTTATTATGTTATGATTAACACTCTATTCTGAAATAGAAGCAGAAAATTCCAATTTGTCACCTTACTCAAAGTTTCATGTGTTTTTGTTTTTGTTTCAAATAGAAGAGCTCCTTTAAATATTTCTAGTGATGCAGGTTTTATGGTGGTAAATTCCTTGAACTTTCGTTTGTCTGGAAAAGCCTTTATTTCTCCCTCATATCTAAAAGATAACTTTGCTGAGTAGATCCTATCTGGTGGTTTTTATCTCTCAATATTTTAAAGATATCATTCCACTCTACCCTGACCTGTAGAGTTTCTGCTGAAAAATCTGACGATAATCTAATGGGGTTTCCTTTGTCTTTTTTTTTCCCCTGGCTGCCTTGAGAATTCTTTCTTCATCATTGACTTCTGACACTTTTAACTAATATAATGTGTCTTAGAAGAGGTCTTTTCGCATTGAGATAATTCGGTATTCTGTTAGCTTCCTTTGCTTGTATGGCCAGTTCCTTCCCCCGGTTTGGGATGGTCTCATGTATTACTTCTTTGAATGGGCTCTGTTTCCTTTTCCCTCTCTTCTCTTTCTGGGATACATGTTATCCTTTTGTTGCCCTAATGGAGTAAGATAATTCTCATAGAGTTTGGTTTTTTTATCCTAGTTCTCTCTCTTCCACCTGAGTCATTTCTAGATTTCTGTCTTCAATCTTGCTAATTCTCTCTTCCATATGGTCTGCTCTGTTCCCTCTGTTTTCTAATGCATTCTTTATCTCATTTATTGAGTTCTTCAGCTCCAGAATTTGCTTGGTCCTTTTTTAGAGTTTCAGTCTCTTTGGTACAGTACTCTTTTTGTACTTGAAAATTTTATTCCTGAGCTCGTTGAACTGCCTGAGTTTCTTTATATCTCACTGCATTTTTTCATAACTACTATTTTGAATTCTTCATTATTCAGATCACAGTCTTCCATGACTTTGTGTTTGGTTTCTGGAGAATTTTCATTTTCTTTTTGTTATACCATGTTACCTTGGTTGTTCATAATGCTTAATGTGTTGTTCCTCTGCTGGTACATTTGAAGTAGTGAACACCTTATTTGGGCACGTACTGTTTTGAGAAACAGCTTGACAGGTTGATAATTAGAAGTCCTTTTGTTTTCCATTAGATGGTGCTATAGTGCAAATTTTTGTTTTATTTTTCCTGTGCACTATTTGTGCCTACGAGATTGCTGATGTCTTTGTGGGAAGGGGAGCTGGGTCACCAGGGTCATGGATGCTCTGTGTCCAGGTCACATGAGTGGTGGAGGAATATGGCAGGTTGGGGAAGCAGGGTTCACAAGCCCACTGCACTGCTGCCTGGTTCCTTGTGGCCACAGGCACTGCACTGTGGCTAAGAGGCTGGAGACGTGTCACCACTGCCACTTTCTGGCTTTCTGACGGTGTGAGAACTGCCACAATCAGGGGAGGGACCCAGATTCTCTGGCACCAATGCTACTGCTGTCCCTCTTACCTCTGCCAGGCCGTGGTGTGGGGGCCACACCCCCACATTAGCTCCTCTGCTGCTAATGAGTTCACTGGGGCTGCAGACTTAGCCGCAGCAGCCAGGAAACCAGGGCTATGAGCTCCACTCCTGTCCTCCTCCCCATTTGCCTCCCCTACACAGTCAAGTACACCCCACTTCAGATGTACTGATGTGTGGATATCTCCGGCATCTCCGTGCACTGAACATTTATAACTTTTCTTGCGTTATAAATGTCCTAATTGTAGATTGAAGGAGAGATACAAAGGGGTCATCTCACTCCACAATGATGCTATTGTCCTTAATTTTCTAAATTTGTATCACATATATTCAGAAAAGAATGTACAAGATGTTTTTTTCTGGAAAACAATATAAACATCTGTCTAATCATTAAGATTCATAAGTGAGCCTTGGGCAGTTGTTAGGGTCTCTCGATGTTCCTGTCCCTGACTCATGTCTATCCTGCCCCACAAAAAAACCTTTTTTATTTTTCATACCTTTACCATCTGTTCTTTTCACTAAGCAGCATTCTTTTAGTTTTACCTGCTTTGATCTTTCAGTAAATGAGTATTAATATTTGAATTGTCAGCCTCTTCTTACTTTAGAGCTCTCTCTTATATGAGAAAATTCACTGAAAGAAGCATTTACCTGTGACTTCAAAAAGTATCTAGTTTTCAGGGTTGGGCCTGGTTAGTACTTGAATGGGAGACCACGTAGGAAGACCAGGTGCTGTAGGCATAAAAAATTTAAAAATAAGGGATTGTAAACTGACAAGGTCCTTGAAATCTGTGAGGTCAACCAAGGGTTGCCTCACCTAAAAAAAAAAAAAAGAAAAAAGTATCTAGTTTTATTCAAAATGTTTTTTGGTTGGTTCTTTGCAACAGTGTATTCTACACATGCTAGTGAGGCTATGGGCCATCAAGTTACTCATCCATTTCATGGTTAGGGTGTTCAGGCTTTCAAGTTTTAATTTTTACTCATGTTAAAAATACCACTCTGTCATTCTTGTCTGTATCTCCAAGTGCAAATATACAATTCTCTAGGCATTGGGGAAAAACTGCTAAGCTACACATATACATCATGATCAATTCAGATTTACAGGAAATGGCAATAGAGTATATTAGTTGACACTTCCTCCATTTGTGCATAATTTATGTGTTTGTTGACTATGGTCATTAACACTTGAGATTGTTAAATTGACTAATTTTATCCTAATCAGTGTGAAGTGTAATATGCTTGACATTTTTTCATTATTTCTGCATTACCAAGGAGATGGATGTATTTCATATGTGGTCTTTCATCTTCTGTTAAGTAAACTTTAACAATTTCTCATTTTTTAACTATGTCCATTCAGTCTTACTCCACACAATAACTCTTTTATTATTGCATGTATTGGAGATATTTTTATTCCACCTTTATTATTGCATGTATTGGAGATATTTTTATTCCACCTTGTTGTCCTTTAACTGCCTTAGTGTTAATATATTTGAATTGGTCAGTCTCTTCTTACATCAGGGCTTAATCTTTTACTGACACAAGAAAATTCTCCCAATTTTTGGATCACTGAAGGAAGAAGCATTTACCTGTGACTCAAAAAAAGTGTCCTGGTTTTATCTTTCACATTTAAATCTGTAATGAGTTGGCTATTGTCCATGCGATGGAGGGGAGTAAAATGCATTTCCCAGTTAGATAAGTCTGTCCTTGCCCCGTGTGTTAAAGTGTTCATGATGTCCGCCACAGCTGTACAATGCCCGCTCTGCCCTTGACCAATTTTCCATATTAAATGCTGGCCTGTGGAAGGCACTTTTCCTTTACCTTGGTCTGTTTTTCTCTCTGCTATCTGGAATGCTATAGTTTGAGAATCTTTGATGTATATTAGGCAAGCTGCCACTTTGTTCTTCAAAATACCAGACTTTTTTATCTTCATTCCTCCTATTAGGTTTGGAGAAATAGTTTTTGTTGACTCCTAAAAGTTTTGGAAATAATGGAATTTTATAAAGATATATTTTGGGAGAGGTGACATTGAATTCTTTGTGAGATTGTGCACTATATTTCTCTTTTATAGAATTACTTTTATTTTTTATTTTTTAAATTTTAATTAGTTTCAAGTACATAATACATTGGTTAGACATCTATATAGTTAGTAAAATGATCCCCACAATTGCTCCTTCCCTCCCTTAACCCTCCACCTAGCCAATGTATTAATGCTAATTGCATTCCCTATGCCGTGCTCCCCATCCCCATGACCATCCATCAGCTACTAATTTGTACTTAACTTTAACCCTTCACCCCATTCTCCCAGCCCCCCAAATCCCCCTCCCCTCTGTCACCAAATTGTCCACTCTATTTGTGAGTCTGTTTTCGATTAGTTCTTTTTATTCCTTACATTCCACATGTAAGTGAAATCATATAGTGTTTATCTTTCTCTGTCTGACTTAAATATCTTTTAGGTCCATCAGAGCAATATCTTTTTCCATCCCCTTCCTTTTCATCTGTAGGGGTCTTGTTTTCTTATCCTTTCAGCCACTCTCTTTTGGTTGGAGCACTTCATTCTTTTCCGTTTAAGGTACTTATTGATAGGAATGTAGTTGTTACTATTTTTTATTCCTGTTTTTGATACATGCTTTTTCTTCTTAAAGAAGTCCCTCCAGCAACATTTTCTGTAATACTGGCTTAGTGGTGATAAATTCCTTTAGCTTTTTTTTTTTTTTTTTTTTTTTTTTGGTCTGGGAAGCTCTTTATCTGTCTCTCAACTCTAAATGATAGCTTTACTAGATAAATTATTCTTGGTTGTATATCCTGGGTCTTCATTCTGCCGAATATTTTTTGCTAAGTCCTTCTGTCTTGCATAGTTTCTTTTGAGAATCAGCTGCCAGTCTTATGGGTGTTCCTTTATAAGTAATTATCTTTTTTCTCTTGCTGCTGTGCACCATATTTTCACTTATTTTTCCTTTGATGTTATTTAATAGAAAATTCAAAATTTTTTTTATTAGGGTCATTAAATATCATTCATTAGTCTTGTTTAGGACCTAATTAAACCTGTAGGGAACCAGATGTAATCTTCCAGGTGTTCTCTCCTAGTGTAATCAGACAGGAAGAGTTCAATTCCACAAGGAACTAAGTTGTGACAACACGTGTGAAATATTGTCTTCCCTGGAAGCTCATTAGAGACTCGACACAGAGAGATTTCAGGGGGCAGATCACACAGGCACCCTCTGCCAAGCACAACAAATATTTAGACTTTCAGAACACAAACAAGAGTTTGGGATGTGTTCCTTGCATACACATTTTAGGCACACTGAGCTACAACCTATTAGATTTGTAGGGCCCCTTATATCCTAGTTCTCAAATACCAACAAAGGACAGACAGATGAGGAGCCATCCCTAAAAGTCAGCAGTCTTAGGCCTACAAATGTACTAGGCAGTAATACGATGAGCAAGTGCTACAGATCCACCATAGAAAGAGTGATTAAAGCTGACCCAAGCAGCTCATATTACTCTGTGTACTCACCAAGTAGTGGGGATTTCCTATTCTGTTTCTTAACTGGATGAGTAGATTCTACCATCAGAATTACCGCGTGGGAGCATCTTCTCTATCCTCTGCATGTAGACATCAGTGGGTTAATGATCTTTTTCAGAGACCAGTGTTTAGGGGAATTATGTGGCTGAGGGATTCCTATGCTTAGAAGTTGGGCTGTCATGTTCCTGTGCATCACATGAGGGCAGGGAAATGAGAAAAGTGAGAGGGCAGCCTCTAGAGTGGTTGGTTGAGAATCACTACCTCCTGAAATTGGAGAACAGTTTTATGTCCTGTTAAAGGAAAGCACTGCTAAGCCCTTTGTTTTAGATTGATGGACATACTGTGGGTGGACTCCAGTTAACTCCCTTGAAAATTGCAACTCTATCCAGTCCCTCACGGTCAGCAGGGCCCAGGATATACTGTTACAGTCTTGCAGAAAGAGCTCTTCCATCTCACTATATGTGTACATACATGTTTAAAATTGGTGAGAAGCAGCTCTCAGCCCCGTGAGTATAGGGATTTTGTGAAGGTCTAAATCGGCATGCCTTATTTCTCATGTCTGAGCTCTAACTTCTGAATAACTTCCCAGCCCCATGAAATGGGACAAAGATGAAAAGGAATAACGATCTCTGACAAATACTTTTACAGACAAGTTAAAATTAAGAAAATTTTCATTCAGCCAGCAGTATGGCTACTTGTAATGTCTTGGCGTACTTAAGGACTGTATGGCCAGTTTGTCCTAGTCATAAGTTGGATTTCCACAGGTCTCCTGGCCTCTCATGTTTGGGAATTGGAATAGAATAAGAAGTTTGCAGTTCTTCATTGAGTTTTTGTTCATTATAACCTCATGCATTGTGGAGTGCTTTGTGATATATGATGGGTAACAAGGAAGGAGATGAAAGATTTTCTCACAAGGAATTAATGGTCTTAAAAATATTTCTTTCATTTCTGTAGCAGTTCTCTCATTTTTCAATGTGCTCTGGACTCTACCATTAGAGAACAATAAGGCTTAAAGTGATCATAGTAAAAATATAGAAATAATTTCCATGTGTTTGTGATGCTGTTAAATTTATGAGGCACTGATTAATGAATAGTAAGAATTCTAATGACCAAGTCATAGAACAAATATTTTGAGATCACAGAATTATATGCGAACTTCTTATGAATTGACTTTAGATCCCCAGTTCTGTCCATCTTACCTGTCTTCCTATGTACATGTGTGGGATGTTTTAGGACTCAGTGGCCTTTGAGGATGTGGCTGTAAACTTCACCCTGGAGGAGTGGGCTCTGCTGGAACCTTTGCAAAAGAAACTCTACAGAGATGTGATGCGAGAAACCTTGAGGAACCTCGCATCAGTAGGTACGGATAACAGCATTCCTTCATTTAGTCACTTCTCTTAAGTGTTTCTTTTCCATCAATGTGTTCTCTGGTTTGGAACGGGGAAAGGGAACACTTTGGTAAAGAAAGCACGCATGGTCAGAGCTCATCATAGATCTGTAATGTAATAATTCTTATGTAATTTTTTTGATTATTCTGGATCTGCATTTTAGGGAAAAAATGGGAAGACCATAACATTGAAGATCAGTACAAGAACCAGAGAAGAAACATAAGGTGAGTTAACACTCACAGCAGAAAAGAGTGTCCCACAAGGAATCTTTGTCGGTCATGAAAATTTGAAAACAAGCAGACACAAAACAGCCCAGCTTCAAATTTATTTAATTTGGGGAAATTTTTACTGATAATGTTTTCTTAATTATTACATAGATGTTCAGTGTGTACAAAATAGTTCACTTGGAAACAGTATCCAGAAATTCTGTATATGAATATCACTAATTTGATGATAACTATGTTTGAACCTTCTTTTAGGCATTCAGTATATATTCAGTTTCAGACAATTCAGGCAAGGCAGAAAACCTACTTTCCTATAAATTTTAAGTACATAATTCTAATGTTTATTAATAGGTATAAAATTATTAGTAAAAAATCATTAATTATGTACTCCTGATTTTTTTATAGAAGTCATACGGTAAAGAGACTCTGTGAAAGTAAAGAAGGTAATCAATGTGGAGAAAACTTCAGCCGTATTCCAAATCTTAATTTGAACAAGAAAACTTCCACTAAAGTAAAACTATGGGAGTGCAGTGTGTGTAGAAAAGTCTTCATGAGTCGTTCATCCCTTAATAGACACATGAGATCTCATACTGTGCCCAAACCATATAAGTATCAGGAGTGTGGAAAGAAACCTTATAAATGTAAGATATGTGGGAAAGCTTTCAGTTATCTCCAACCTTTTCAAAAACATGAAAGAAATCATAGTGTAGAGAAATCCTATAAATGTAAGGAATGTGGGAAATCCTTTAGATATCGCCAGTCTGTTCGCAAACATGAGCGGACTCACACTGGAGAGAAACCTTACCAATGTAAACAATGTGGAAAAGCCTTTAGATATCATCAGACCTTTCAAACACATGAAAGAACACACACAGGAGAGAAACCCTATGAATGTAAGCAGTGTGGTAAAGCCCTCAGTTGTCCCAGTTCCTATCGAAGTCATGAAAGGACTCACACTGGAGAAAAACCCTATGAATGTAAAAAGTGTAGTAAAGCCTTCAGTTGTCCCAGTTCTCTTCGAAAACATGAAAGAACTCATACTGGAGAGAAACCATATGACTGTAAGGAATGTGGGAAAGCCTTCATTTCTCTTGGAAGCTTTCAAAGACACATGATAACGCATACTGGAGATGGACCTTACAAATGTAAGGAATGTGGGAAGGCATTCAATTGTCCCAGTTCATATCGAATACATGAAAGGTCTCACACTGGAGAAAAACCCTATGAATGTAAACAATGTGGTAGAGCCTTCAGTTGTTCCAGTTCCTTTCGAACACATGAAAGAACGCACACTGGAGAGAAACCCTATCAATGTAAGGAATGTGGAAAAGCCTTCCATTGGCTCACCACTTTTCAAGTCCACGTGAGAACTCACACTGGAGAGAAACCCTACATATGTAAGCAATGTGGTAAAGCCCTCAGTTGTCCCACTTCATTTCGAAGACATGAAAAGACTCACACAGCAGAGAAACCCTATGAATGTAAACAATGTGGTAAAACCTTCAGTTCTGCTCTAGGTTTGCAAATACATGAAAGAACTCACACTGGAGAAAAACCCTATAAATGTGAGGAATGTGGGAAAGCATTTGTTTCTCTCACAAGCTTTCGAAGACACATGATGACACACACTGGAGATGGACCTTATAAGTGTAAGGAATGTGGGAAAGCATTCAATTGTCCCAGTTCATTTCGAATACATGAAAGAACTCACACAGGAGAGAAACCCTATGAATGTAAAATATGTGGTAAAGCCTTCAGTTGTTCCAGTTATGTTCAAGTGCATGAAAGAACTCACACTGGAGAGAAACCCTATGAATGTAAGGAATGTGGGAAAGCTTTCATTTATCGCACAACTTTTCGAGGTCACATGAGAGTGCACACTGGAGAGAAACCGTATAAATGTGAAGAATGTGGGAAAGCCTTTAGTCGGCCCAGTTCATTTAGAAGCCATGAAAGAATTCACACTGGAGAGAAACTTCTTCAGTGTAAGCATTGTGGGAAAGCCTTCAATTGGCCCACATCTTTACATAAGCATGTCATGAGAATGCACACTGGATAGATAAATTATAAACACAGTAAAGTTTTCAGTCTTAACAGATATACTCAAAGTCATTTGAAAACTCTACTGGAGAAAAATGTTTATAAACGTAAGTAATAAAAGAGAGCCTGATGCAAATTAATTTACAACATGACAAAAATGTTTTTAAAGTTAAAAATATACTGTCCTTCAAGTGGATCATCCTGAAACTCAGTGTCTGGATTGTGGGTTCTGCTTGTTGCTTTTGTAAGTGAATACTGAGACAGTTCTGTAAGTACTCTAAGCTATAGGACATAAGCTTTTAGTAGGTAGTGCTTTTCCTTAAATCAGCTTATAAATTTTTTGTTTTTCTACTTTGAAGTCTGTTAGAACCATGGGTGAGTTGAAATATAATTGTAATATACTAGTAGTGTTAATTTTTATATAAACTTTTAATTCTTCTTAAGGGGAATAATGACACTGGTATTTGTTGGTATTTTCCTATTGGCTTTGTGTGGCAGGTGCCGGGTATTCCTTACCCATTATAAATATTCCTTTTTTGTTATGAGAAAAACTCTTTCTTTCATCAGAAGAGCTTTATTCATTTTTCCTTAATAGATGGTTGGCATAAGTTTGTACGTATACAAAGTTTATCATAAAGTATCTCATTTGAATTACTGTTTACATCTTTTCCCTTTTCTTTGTCATTCTTTCTGAATGTGTTTTGGATAACAGACTTTACACATTAAGAAAAGCAACCTATGCTGACATCAATCTCAGACTTATAAAGCTATTTTAAAATACTTACAAGTATAATTATTTTAGATTTAAATTCACAGCTACAATATCTTTACACCAAAGCAACATTTTTCCCCATCAAGCCATTAAAATCCTCCTACAGTACTATTACATCACCATTTGAGGTATCTTTTACCCATAATATAATTAGAATAATTATATGATATCACTAAAGTCAACCAGTAGCATTAGCATCCCTCTATTTATATTGAGCACCTATTGTGTGCCTGGGCTGGACACTAGAAATACAACAGTGAACATAACTAAAATGGTCACTGCTCTCACAGTGCTTCAAGTCTATAAGGGTAAATATAATCACATTTCTAGCTACTTTCCTAAGTGTTATTAACACTTAAACTCTGATTCATTTTTGTAAGAACATTATCTTTGGTAGACCAATAGACCTTTATATTTGTCAAAAAAAAGAAAAGACCTTTGATAGGACAATAAAACCTTTGATAGGACAATAAAACATAGGATTGGAAATAGCTCTCCTGGAATATGTTATGTCCACGTGGGTAATGTTGTGACCTTTTTCTAGAATACTTTCTGTTCTTTTTATGGTTCCATGTTAGAATTCATTAATAGTCTCATGAGATTCAGATGGCAGAAGTGAAGGTCTGTTTTTGAACCACAGTACACAGAAACATAGATGTTTCATATATATACCTGCTTTCAATCTATTTTCATGATTCTTTGCCCTGCCAGTCTAGAGTATCCTCAGTACCACCACCAACTACATGACTTCCGTTTTCTGAGCTGTAGGTTTCCACAGATGCCTCCACAAGTCCCACAGCAAAGATCTGTCGGTTTGGATTCTCCTGCAAGCCCTCATGTGTCCACTAGGCAACAAATTTGGACTGTCATGTTTGAAAATCTTCTCTTAAGTGCTGACTCCCTTCTTTAGAGTGTATTTGTATGCAGCCTGGTTTGTATAGTAAACACTTGGTTCTATTACTATCACTAGTGACTGTGTGTTCCTGATTCCACCAAAACAGCTACAGTGGTGCTGTCAGAAAGAACTATGTGGGCGTTTGTTCCTGTTTCACTGCAGTGACTGCGCTGACAGTCTTTGTATGTGAGAATTGGCACCTTCTTTATATCTGAATATTTCCGACTACTCACAACTGAACATAATTCCTCAGTACGTTTTCAATTACATTTGTATGTGATTTAAAATAGTGTTCATTGTTATGTCAAATGTTTCTGTAGGTGTTTCTTAGAAATGTTTTACTGTTTGAAACAGCTTGTGTACTAACAAATATTTTATTTTCCACTTCCTGATAGGATATATTAAAACATTCCCACTGTAGATCAGTTTTGTGATTTTTTTTTTTTTTTTTAAGGCAAGGCAACCCTTGATTGACCTCACAGATTTCAAGGACCTTGTCAGCTTACAATCTTTTTTTTGTTGTTTTTTTTTTTTTAAACACCTACAGCACATGGTCTTCCTAGGTGGTCTCCCATCCTCCTATCCAAGTACTAACCAGGCCTGACCCTGCTTAGCTTCTGAGATCAGATGGGATCAGGCTTGTTCAGGGTGGTATGGCCGTAGACAGTTTTGTGATTTTTGTCAAATTAATCATTATACATTTTGAATCAAAGTTATGTGGTATTTTTTTCTCTCAGGCAAATTTTATTTTTTATTCTATAGTTTTAAAATGTCATTAAACTAACATCTCAAAGCATTCTTAATTAAAAACTCATATCATGATTTTGTTGGTGCCTTACCAAAAACTACCAGGATCACACCTATGCTCAGAGAGGGGTATAATAGAATTGTGATAAGGATGACCGCAAACCATAAATGGTAATGGATTGCATCAGAGGGTGCTCAGAAGGTCTTATAAAACTTGTGCTTGTGTCAAGTGATGGGATTGGCATTCAAGGAAGAAAAATATTTCTGTGTTTTGGGTACAGTGAGGAAGTAGACTAAATTCTTTCTTTGGTAATCATAATAGTTCTTACCTAATATTTCCTGTTATATGGGATACTATTTTCCATATAAAGTAACTCAGTTAAAATAGATAAAGTCACTTACTCTTTAGCAAACTATAATGTCAACCGAGGCCTTTGGATTCAGGTAACTTGTCAGAAATCTACCAAGGGAGAAAAACAGGGTCCCTATTCCATTAGAACTTTTGCTAAGAAACTATGCCCTCAGTGCTATTTTTTTTTTCAGCATTCCTATCTTGCCAGGCACTGCAGACTGAAAATATACACAATTTTTGGTACAGCCACTATGGAAAACACTATGGAGATTCTTCACAAACACTAAAATAGAACTACCATATGATCCAGCAATCTCACTTCTTGGTATTTGTCTAAAGAAAATTCAAAAAGGTATATGTCCATCCGTATGTCCACTGCAGCATTATTTCCAATAGGCAAGATACAGAAACAACTTAGGTATCCATCATAGATGAATGGGTAGAGACGTTCCACAAATGGAACATTACTTGGCCATAAAAAGAGTGAAATCTTACCATTTACAACAACATGGATGGACCTAGAAGGTATTATGCTAAGTGAAACAAGTCAGAGAAAGAAAGAAATACCACATAGTTTCATTTATGTGTGGAAACTAAAAAAACACACAAGAAATCAGACTCACAGAAACATGGTTGCTAGAAGGGAGGCATGGGGGGATGGGTGAAAAAGGTGAAGGGAGATACAGCCAATTATGTGATAAGTTTGCGTGGTGACAGGTGATTAATAGACTTATTGTGGTGATCACTTTGTAAGCTGTATAAATGTCCAATCACTATATTATACACCTGAAACTAATTGTATACCAACACTTTTGGTTTATAAAATGGAAATAAGGGCTTTGAAAGAAATTAAACCGACACATGAAGCTCAATAGGGAGCTTTCTGTGTGTGTGTGTCTTTAGAAGGTCAGGGCCTCAGTGAGTGAGGATGTCCTCACTCATTATTGTTATGTCCACCATCTAATACATCTTAAATACTGAGGAACTGCTCAGGTGTGTACATAAACAGTGGGGAGCAATAGACAGTCCTGCATTCCTGTGATCAACAGTAATGGTTCTGATGAAGATATAGATGTGGTTCATTTTCATTTTTGCCATGGTTAAAAGTTTTATTAAATGGGATAGTAGTCATGAATTTAGATATGGCTTATCTGAGACTTAAGACTGTTTTCATTGCTTTGGGCCATAGATATTTGCCTTTTATATTTCCATTATTATTGTGCTGCCACACAGACTAAGTGAGACTATATGTACCCCACGAGGCCATGGAGTTCCTCTACATTCGAGGAGGACTAGTCATCTGCACAGCTGTAGCCCATCATGGGTTTTCCTATGAGGAGGATGATACTTGTGCAGGTCCAATGTGATTTCCTCCTAGTTAAACCACCAAAAAGACCTACGGAATGCTAGAAGGCAGTCATCCAAGGAATAGTTGAGATATGCTGCAGGCAGTGTGTTAGCTTCTTGAGTAATACCCTAATTTAGTGGAGAAAGCAGGTATGTTTGACATCTTCAAAATGGGAAGTTTTTAATGCCTTTTATAAGAGGACACCTGGAAGCTTTTTGTTTCAGCGGTTCACAAAGTTACAAAGGCTGTTTTGCTGTTCACAGGTTTCGTCTCCATATTCTTAGACTTCCAGCATATATCATGCAAGGGGGATAGTGGAAATTAACAGCTCTGTGTTTTATTACAGAGCAAAGGAAATCAAAACTTCCATTTTTTTCAGTGATAACATGTTTTCTTTGCATGGTATATGACTTACATAATTGTCTCAGTTGTTCCACTCTTCTCCCAATCATTCATCCCTTCTCACAAATGAAAGTTGGATGCAGGGAGAAGAGAGTCTTACCAAACTCACAGCTCTCAGGATAATGCCATCTCAGGCTTAAAGACTTAATGTGTGCCACCACCTCTACTGGGAACCATTAAAATTTTTATAGTCAGCAGGAAACTGCAAAATTTGTGTAATTCTGCACTTTTACAAATATGGCATCAAATTTGACAAACGGGGCTCATGTGGCAACATGGTATTCTATTTACATTCTGGAAAAAAAAAGTAGAGGCAAATATAGGGACCTAAAACAAGTAGTTAAAACTAGGTATCGGGGTTTTGTACAAATGGGCACCACAAGAAGTGTTCTCTTGGGATAATGGAGTGTCCTCTATCTTTTGGTGGTAGTATTAATATACGTTTGTGAAAACTCATAACTACACTTAACATTAGTGTGTGTATATATCCGAAATAATAGGAAATAACAAAAAATGCTTTCATAAACTAGGGGATTGGTAAACTCTCATGAATTTTGATTGTTACATGTGCAACACTTCTTTTCACCACCTTGGGATCTATCTTATGAAGAACTGAATGACTGGGGAAGGAGGACTCACTCATTCCCCAACAGACCTTTTTCGCAACTCCAACTTAACTGAAAAAACACCCTCTAGTGCTGCACTTACCCTCTACCCACACACAAAACTGAAAAGAAGTGAGAGCTTCCAGAACCTGTCTGACTTTAAGTCAGGTTTCTCAGTCAGATCTTTTAGAATGCTGGGATCTGCCCAGGGACATCCTAATTCCTGGACATCAGCATCATGTCTTTCTGAGGCCACCTTGAATCCTTTTCCAGCTCTTAAGTTTCCCATCAGAAGCCCACTCTTCTGCCTGCTGAGTGGGAAGCATCTTTAGAAATCCACACCTGTCCCACTTGAAAACCGTAGCAATGCCAGGTGGCTGTGATCTGAGAGGGTGGTAGATCTCATATCTCTCGGTATCAACAGTCCCCACTAGCACATAATTATTGGCTCCACGTACTCACAAATTACTAACAAAGTTGACCCACCTTAGATGGGGCAACAAATGGCTCTAGAATCTATTCACATAACAATCACTCCATTAGCATCTCCCTCCCTATACTCCTTTACCATAGAGGCTTTAGCAGCCTCCTCTCAGGCCTCACAAGAGTCAAAACCACCCATGTTGGCCATAAATTGCTCCGGAGATTCTGTTGGAAATGGCCTGGTGCTTCACAAAGAGCAGCCATTGCTGGCCACAGACTTGCTTTCTGGAAACGGAGGCTCTCACAGCCCCTGAACTGAACACCTTTCATAGCTGGCTTCACATTTCGCTTTCAGTCGTGGAGGCAGCACCTTTCAGGCTTGCTTCACCACAGAGGCCTCCTCATTGAAAAGATAACGGTACTTGCAGTACAGAGCAAAACGTGGACCTTCCAGCATATGTCATTAACAGGAGGAAGTGTTTTCCCCTGTCCTCAGTTCGATACAGTGGTTCTGGAAAAGGTCACGTTTTTTCTAGACCCATTGGCTCCTCGGGGAACTTATTAAGATCACCTGAGTGGCCAGGAGAGTCTATATACTTTATGGGTAATATGCTATGAGTACTCCTGATGGAGTCCACTGGAGAGCTGCTGCTTTCTATCCCTAAAATGCCCATCCCTGTTCAAAGATGAAACCCAAGCATATACATATGAGAGAAAATAGACTTTAAAATAAAGTCTATGACAAAAGACAAGGACCCAGCAACTTCATTTCTGGATATTTATCTGAAGAATTCCAAAATACTAATTCAAAAAGATATCTGCATCCCTATGTTCATTGCAGCATTATTTACAAGATAGGGAAGCAACCTTAATGCCCATCAATAGATAACTGGATAAAAAGAAGTGGTATATATATATACAATGGAATATTACTCAGCCATTAAAAAAAAAATGAAATTTCACCATTTGCATCAACATGGATCTAGAAGGTTTTGTGCTAAGTGAAATAAGTTAGAGAAAGCCAAATACCATACGATTTCACTTATATGTGGAATCAAAGAAAATAATGAACAAAACAGAAACAAACTTAGATACAGAGAACAAACTGATGGTTGCCAGTGGGAGAAGGGTTGGGATATAAGTGAAAAAGAGGAAGGGATTAAGATAATGCAAATTGCCAGTTATAAAAATGGTCATGGGGATGTAAAGTTCAGCATAGGGAATATAGTCAATAATGTTGTAATAACTGTTGTCAGATGGGTATTAGACTTAACGGGTTGATCACTTCCTAAGTTATATAAATGTCTAATCACTATGTTGTACACCAAAAACTAATATAATATTGTATGTAGACTATAATTAAAGAATAAGTTACATTAAAAAAAAAAACAACAACATCAGCCTGATGAGTCAAATTCCCAGCAGTTGTGCTAGTACTAGACAATGCCCTGGCCAACAGTCAAGCTCGTCTGCACATATTTCTGCAGATTATTAGGCCATTCCCAATGGTCTACTTATCTGGGTCCACCAATAACAAGAACAACTTCTTAGCCAAGGTCACCCCCTTAGAGGTAACTTTTCTCACAGTTACCCAACTACAAATCAAGGCCGTACATGTCTCTGCACATATGAAACCTCAAACTTTAGAGTCTCATTTCAATGCTCAAGCCAATAAATTGACTCAGGTTTCTGAGACATAAGTATACCATACCTATACCATGCCCCAGACCTGATGCTATAACCTTGGCCTACTGGGCCCATAAAATTATCAAACAATTGAAAGACCTCTGCCTTAAAGGTCTAGATAGAATGCCAGGGATCGACCTCTGCCTTGGTTAACTTATGAACAAATGCACCTTATCCCACATTAAAAAAAAAAAAATTTTTTTTAAATTAAAAACCACCACTGGCAGTAAAATCAATAGGCTTATTCCCCAGACTGAGGGTGGGGTCCCCACAGCTGATGGCAAATAAATTTTATAAGGCCCCTCACTCCTCTACAGGGGCTACTCACTACGCTCTGACCGTGACAGATACTTGTAAAGGCATAGTCCTCACCTGCGCCACCAGGCATGCTCCTTCTGAAGCCAAAATACAAGAACTCACCAAAAAATTTATCACCTTCAGTGCTCTGACATTTTCGTTGTGGTCAATTCATTTCTCAAAATACGTAACACTGGGCTCTTGAAAAAGAAAAAGGTATACAGTAGAACTTTTACCTCTTTTATGACCTCAGGCTACAGCCTTCATACTAGAATGGCTTGCTTACACAAACGGTACTAACACTACAAAATTGATAGGTGAATTTCTGTATGGTTCTTCCTTCTGTTAGAGGGATTAGACTTAACCTCCAGGCTTCAGTGCCCATTACTTCGTTGTGATCACCTACCTTAATAGCACCTTATAAATAGAGGCTTTCCTATACCAGACATTTCTGTCAAAATTATCACTCCTACAGACCTTTAGTTTATTGTAATACTGCCCACTAGCCCTCCTATGTACCCTGGGTGCTAATATGTCATTTTGGGACCCACCTTCCAAACACCCTCTGGGCCATCTCAATGTAAATGTGCTATCTTCCTACCAATTGCACTCACTTGTCACTGGCACTTCCCCTGGGGACACAAACTCATATATTATTGATGCTAATCAAGAAATGTCTGAAATACTCTAAACACATGCAGCAGACAGCTAATATTTTAGATAATTTCCATGAAGGGAAACCCTGCAGCCGTGGTAGCTGATGGCCACTTGACTTTGGACTGTTTGTTAGCAGCCAGGGAGAGTTCTGTGCCCCTAAACAGCCTGCTTGCTGCATGTGTGGTAGGCTCCACTGGCAAGGAGTCATCAACAAATGAGAGAACAAATTAGAATAACCAATATGTTAATAAAGTAACTGAACAGAGCTCAGGAACCACACTGACATATTTGGCAGAGGGTGGGGAGTGTCTCTCCTGGAATGACAAATGCTTTTTCAAGCCTTCTTCATTTTAAACATGTAGCCAGTGCTTTTCACATGGCTTTTAAAATTCATATTCAAATTCATCTGAATGGATGTGGATAATTCAGCCAATAATCAAATATCAAGGGTGAATTTTAATAATGTCACTCCTTTTTTACATTTGACTGGTATCTGTCTTTAGATATCCACGTATCTTCCTTGCCTGGCTCACAACTGGAAGCCAAGCTAACAAGGCTCACACATGCCCCTTTTCCTTTTGTGCCAACAGAATGAAGGGCCAAACCTTGAAACCCACCAGCCTCAACTCCTAGACAAAATATAGGCCCAACATTATTATTACCTAAAATCTGCAGTTTACATTAAGGCTCATTCTTTGTGACATCAAATGTGTGATGTCATGTGTCCACCATTCCAACATCACACAGAATAGATTCGCTAGCCTTAAAATCTCCTGTGCTTCATTTACTCCCTACTCACCTATCCCTCCCCATCCCCCAAACCCCTGGCATCCACTGCTATTTTATTATCTCCATAGTTTTGCCTTTTCCAGAATATAATTGGAATCATGCAGAATGTAGCCTCTGCAATGGGAATTTTTTCACTTAGCAATATGCATTTAATGTCCCACCATGTCTCATCTTGATAGTTAATTTCTTTTTATCAGTAAAGAACATTCCCTTGTTTGGATGCACCACAATCTGTACATTCACCTATGGAGGCGCCTCTTGATTGCTTCTAGTTTGGGGTGGATATGACTGAAACTTCCATACACATTTGTGTGCAGATTTTTGTGTGGACATGTGTTCTACTCATTTGGGTAAATATCTGGAGGTACAACTGATGGATCATACAGTAAGACTATATCTAGTTTTGTAAGAAACTACTACTCTGTCTTAGAAAGTGACTATTCCATTTGCATTCCCATCAGCAGTGAACAAGAGTTTCTGTTGCTCCATAAGAATTTTGTATGTCAATTATTTTTGCATTTTAGCCATTCCAATGGGTGTGTTGTGATAGCTCACTGTACTATTAATTTGCAGTTCCCTGATGACATATGATATCATCTTTTTCATATGCTGATTTGCCATCTGTCTATCTTCTTGGGTGAAGTGTCACAGATACTTTGCCCATTTTTTAATTGGGTTTGTAAAAATAATAATAATATAAATGGAGCCACTTTAAAATGGAGTCAGAGCTGTCATCCTAGAAGAACTGCCTTGCATGGCTTATGCCTCAAACCTTTGGAATGTTAAAACAGGGCAAAATAACCTTTGGACTGGACCTAAAGCAACCTTGTGTCCCAAAGCATTGTTTGCAAAGATAACAAGAAAGCAGATATTATAACTACTGGACAAATGACAACCTGACTGAAAATTTAAAACATTGTTTAGAATTAGCATCACTATGTTAGCTCATCGGCACCAGTAGAAATGCCTTCCTTCTATTTATGTAATTGTTCCCCTTCCCCTTCTCATAAATACCCCTTGCCTTTGTCTTCTAATTGGAACACACTTTGGGCTTCTGCCTGAATCAGTGATTCCCAAATAGCTATTCTTTTTTATCTCAGATAAATGCATGTTGCCTCTCATTCTGGCCTTTTGTTTTTAGGTTAACAGGTTTTCTTCTTGTTGAGTTTTAATGATTCTTTCTATATTTTGGAGACCAGTCTTTTACCAGATATGTTTTGCACATATTTGCTTCCAGTCTCCTTCTTGTGTTTTCATTCTCCTAAGTGTCTATGCAAAACAGAAATTTTTACTTTAAATGAGATCTACCTCATCATTTTCTTTCATGGCTCCTGCTTTTGGTCTTGTATCTTAAACCTCATCATCATACCCAAGCTTTTCTCCCATGTTACCCTCTGGATGTTTAATAGTTTTGCATAAAGAAAAAAAAAAACAAAAGAACCAAGCTCATAGATACAGAGAACAGACTGGCGGTCGCCAGTGATAGGGAGTGGGGAGGATGGGCAAAATGAGTGAGGGGGGTTAAAAGGGACAAATTTCCAGTTATAAAAGAAAGAAATCATGGTAATGTCATATGCAGCATGGCAACTAAAGTTATAATACTGTATTGCATATTTGAAAGTTGTTAAGAGTAAATCTTAAAGGTTCTCATTGTAAGATAAAAAATTCTATAACTATGTGGTAACTAGACTTATGTGGTGATCATTTCACAATATATACAAATATCAAATTATTATGTTGTACACTTGAAACTAATATAATGTTATATGTTGTGCCTCTATTAAAAAGTTAAATTATCAAAATAAAGTTTTAAAAAATTCAATTCAACTATATGATATCTATAGGATATATACTTTAGATTCAAAGATACAAATAGACAAAGAAAAATAATGGTAATTGTAAACAGCAACCATGAGAAAGCTGAAGTGACTACACTAATATCAGGCAAAAAAAACTCTGAAACAAAAAAATATATACTAGATAATAAGGGACATTATATCATGATAAAGAAATCAATCCATCAAGAAGGTAGAAATATATACACCTAATAACAGTACCAAAATACATGAAGCAAAAATTGACAGAAAAGAAGAGAGAAACAAACAAGTCAACAAGAATAGCTGAAGGTTTCAATATCTTTTGTAAATACTATATACAAGAACTAGGCAGAATATCAACAAGAAAATGAAAAACTTGAAAAACACAATAAGGTAAGTAGACATATCTGTAGGACATTCAACCCAACAAAAACATTATATATTCTTAAGTGTACATGGAACTTTCTCCAGGGAATACCTTATGCTAGGCAAAAAACAAACCACGATAATTGCAAAGTCTAAGAATAATACAAAGTATGGTCTCTGATCACCATGGAATGAAATTAAAAATTAAACAAATTGGAAAAAGATTGGGGAAACTCACAAATACAGACAATTGGAAAAAGAAGCTATGATTCAAATGGAAAGGAAAACAAGACCCCTAAATGTTGCCTATAAGAGACTCACTTCAGATTAAAAGAC
>NW_011889263.1:98228-104980 GCF_000151845.1 Pteropus vampyrus
AATACTATATACAAGAACTAGGCAGAATATCAACAAGAAAATGAAAAACTTGAAAAACACAATAAGGTAAGTAGACATATCTGTAGGACATTCAACCCAACAAAAACATTATATATTCTTAAGTGTACATGGAACTTTCTCCAGGGAATACCTTATGCTAGGCAAAAAACAAACCACGATAATTGCAAAGTCTAAGAATAATACAAAGTATGGTCTCTGATCACCATGGAATGAAATTAAAAATTAAACAAATTGGAAAAAGATTGGGGAAACTCACAAATACAGACAATTGGAAAAAGAAGCTATGATTCAAATGGAAAGGAAAACAAGACCCCTAAATGTTGCCTATAAGAGACTCACTTCAGATTAAAAGACACACACAGACTACAAGGAAGGGAATGGAAAAAGATACTGCCTTGATGGACCTAGAGGGTATTTAAGTCAGAGAAAGATAAAAACTATATGATTTCACTTATATGTGGAATCTAAGGAATAAAAAGAATAAACTAATCAAAAACAGACTCACAACTATAGTGGACAATTTGGTGATGGAGAGAGGGGAGGGGGATGGGAGAATGGGGTGAAGGGTTAGAGAAGTACAAATTAGTAGCTGAAGGATACAGGGATGGGGAGCACAGCACAGGGAATGCAATTAGCATTAATACATTGGCTAGGTGGAGGGGCAGGGGAGGGAGGGAACAATTGGGGTCATTTTACTAATTATATAGATGTCTAATCAATGTACTGTATACTGGAAACTAATTAAAAATTTTTAAAAAGATGCTAAAATGATGCTATCATTCATTTAATTAGACTTTATATATTGTCTTTAAAAGTGTAAAAATATTTTGATATCTGCTGAAAAAAAGGTGTAAATGTTGACTGTTATGTCAACTGCTATAAAATTCGTTTGTAAACAAAGTTTTTTTCCATGAAAGTGTTTATTTGCTGCTTGTACTTATTGCTTGCTTGAAATAATAAAGATCCATTGTGACATAAAAAAAAAAAGAAAGAAATCATAAGACATTTCAGGCCAAAATCTATTACAAGTATGAATGCAAAATCTTAAATAAATAGTAAAAATGGAGCCAGACTCATTATCACATATAGTGAGATCTTTTGCAAGTGTGTTTGTGAACAAGGATCAAAGTTCCATGAGTGGCCTTGCAGTGTTATCTCCAGACCATAACCTGGGGAGGACCACTGACCCTCTGGTCCTAGTGTGGCCTGGCCTGGGTACCTCTCTTGCTCAGGACAAAAGCATTGCTCCATCTGGACCCTGAGTCTGCAATTCCCTGTGCACACCTGTGTCCCCCGCACTGGGAAGCAGCTGTGAGAAACAACATTGCCAACTGGGAACAAGTCCTACTTAATAGGACTTGTTCCCAGTTGGAAAAGATTACAGCCAGCTTGGGCCTCCCCTCAGACCTCCTTTGCAGATCACCCCCTAGTTATCTCTTCATCTAGCTGTTCATCTGCATCTTTCATCATATCCTTTAGTAAAGTGGTAAACTAAAATGTTTCCCTAAGATCTGTGAGCTAAGTTCTGTAAACTAAAATGTTTCCCTAAGTTCTGTGAGCTGCTCTAGCAAATCGGCCGAACTCAAGAAGCTGGTTATGAGAACCAAGTCAGACAGAAGTTTGAGTAACCTGGAGAACTAAGACTTGTGATTGGCACTCTTGTGGGACTGAGATCTTGACCTGTAGGACATGACACTATCTCTGATGCATAGTGTTATGATTAAGTTGTAGGACACCAGCTGGTGTCACAGAGAATTGCTTCTTGTGGTGACCAGAGATGTGTTTAAATTGAAATGTTCTGAGTGAAAGTGAAGAAGACACATAAGAGAGAAGAAGTGGGCTTTACCAACACATCAGCAGTCAAACATTAAAACATGGAGTCAGACAGCTCTGGTTTCTCTTCTGCATTGTAAGGAGCTCACCAGAAAAAAAAGCAAACAAATTTAAAGTCAACAATTCTTAGAGCTATCAAAGAATCGTGGTCACAGGGGCAAACTGCTGTCTCCAAAGTTGGAAAGAAAAACAGGAAAATAAACAATTTAAAATATGCCCACAATATTCTGCTCTCAACAAGGCCTGTCCTCAAAGACGCTGTTTCACCAGAGCCTGACTGACTGGGATTTTACCAGCACCAAACCAACGCGGGGAGGGAAATTGCCAAGTCAAGTCCCCTGCAGCCTTTCTGCCTGACCTAACTGGAGGCTGGGGGCAGAAACTTAGAAACACTTGTGAGGTTCATAAGCTATTTGTCCTCCTGACAGCAAGTATGTGGTGCGTTTTCCAAACCACTTCTCCACCTCTCTGACACCACCTGGGTGGCCTATGATTCAGTTCAGTTCCATCACTAACCTCAGCTAACAGCAGACTCCAGAGCTTAAGGGGCTCAGTCCCACAAACTGCCCACACATCAGATGCCAGCTGCATTTCTTTATGGTCAACTACAAATATGTAGGTTCCCAGGACACCCCCTTGTGTTTGTTAATTTGCTAAAACAATGATCAGAACTAACAAAAGTGCAATTTACTTACTACTATCAGTTTATTGTAAAATACAAGTCAGGAACAGCCAGACTGAGAAAGGTGCTCAGGGCAAGATGGGGGTGGAGGGAGTGAGAGCTTCTACACCCTCTCCAGATGTAACAGCCTCCCTGCACACTGATGTGTTCACCGACTCCGGTGTCTCTCAATCCCGAGGTCCAGGAGTTTGGATGGAGTTTCCTCAACTAGGCGTGGCTGACTGAATCATTGACCACTGGTGAAAAACTCATCTTTAGCCCTCTCCTCTCCCCAGAGGCAGGAGCTGGGCTGAAACTTTTAAGCCTCTCATCAAAGCTTGGTTCCCTTGGTGACCAAGCCCCATTCTGAAGCCACTGAGGGGCCTGCAAACAGTCACCTCATTAGAACATAAGATGCTTCCATCACCTTATCACTCAGAAAGTCCAAGGGCTTTAGGAGGTCTTTGCTAGGAACCATGGACAAGGATCTAACATTTTTCTTATTATACCACAGAAGGTCCCAGGCCAGAACGCAGGCTCATTAAAATACTGAGACCAAATCACAAGACTACAGAACACTTCCCTTCCACCCACGACACAGCACTACACCAACAGCACTCCTGCTGAATAGCAGTGGAAGACACCGGAAGAACTGCAGTTTCAGCACTTATTTAAGAAGCCTCTGTGGAACCCTAAAGATGACATGGGAGACAAAACCAGGGACACCTGAGGGTATTTTAGCCTCTGACAGTCACAGCAAGTAGTAAATAGAGCCTAAACCCTAGTCAGATAAACATAAAACCTCACACTAAAGGCCTACTCACCCCGGCTCCTTTTTCACAGTACATCATGTCCGGCATTCAACGAAGAAAACTACAAGTCATACTAACAGAATTAAAGACACAGTTTGAAGAGATAGGACAAGCAAAAGAACATAATTCAGATGTAACAGATACCTTGGAACTATCAGACCAAAATTATAAAGCACCAATGATTAATGTGCTAAAAGAAATAGTAGACAACATGCAAGAACAGAGAGGTAATGTAGGCAGAGATGGAAACTCTAAGAAAGAACCAACCCAACGAGAAATGCAAAAAATAAAAAATCTTAAAACAACAGAACAGAAATGAATAATTCCTTTTTTGGCGGGGTGAGGGCTCATCGGCGCTGGGGAAATGTGTGAAGAAAAAAATCAGTGATCTTGAGGAATTGTGAATACAACCTTCCAAAACCGAAATGCACAGAAGTGAAAAGAACAAAAAAGACAAAACAGAAATCCAAGACAATAGATAGGGACCACCATAGATAGAGACAATTACAAAAGGTGCAACATACACATAGTGGGACTATATACGGGAGAATAAAGATTTTTTTTTTTTTTACAAAAACATAATAAATATGCAAAGCAATAATGACTGAGGATTTTCTCCAAAATTAATAACGCCAAACCACAGATCCAGGAAGCTCACAGGTCATCAAACAAAATAAAAAACAAAAAATGCACACCTAGAAATATGATATTCAAACTTGAGAACAATCAGTGATGAAGAGAACATCTTGAAAGAGGCTGGGGTGTGTGGGGAACTTAGTAAAGAGAAGCAAGGATAAGAATGAAATCAGACTTCTTCTCAGAAACTATGCAAGCAGGAAGAGTGCCTTGTGAAATAGTTAAGAAACATCGCCCAACTAGATTTGTGTGTAAAGCAAAACCATCTTTCAGAAAGTAAGGGAGAAGTGAAGACTTTCTGAGACAAACAAAAATGAGGGAATTTGTCACCAGTATACCTGCTTTGTAAGAAAAGTTTTTTAAAAATTGTCAGAAAAAAAGTAATGATAAAGACAGGTACAGTGTTAGAGAAGGAATAAATGAAGGTAAAATAAAATGATTTGTTTTTGTTATTTTTATTTAATCTGACAGATAACACTATGTCCAAAGGCACAATAACAACAATGTATTTAGTAATTATTGCTTATAGATAAATGAAATGAATGACAGCAATGTTACAAGGGACAGGGAGGCAGAGACTGAAAATACAGGTTTTCTCAATGGGCACAAATTACACTCTGAGCGCACCCACACTGTGGATCAAAATTCCTGTGTCTAGAAACAGGCCCTAGTGAACCACAACTAAAACCTGAGAAAGATCTTCACTCCCCTCTCCCCCATGTGCACGTGCGCTCCAGCTTTCCTGGGCTGCGGCTGCTTCAGTGTAAAGGCTCCTCCACAGTGGGTGTGAGTAGGTAAGACACCTGCAGGGGGAGTGTCCCGAGGGAGAACCACTGGGCCTTCAGGTGCTTCCTTTTGTGGGTCAAGGGGGCCTTAGCTTTGGCCACTGACCTCAGGCTTCTGCTCCCCACTGCAGTTGCTTTGGGTCACCATAGATAGATTAAATGACAAAAACTCAGTGTTTAAATAACCCACTAAAATCACACAAACCCAGAGCTTATGTGGAAAGGAAGGAAGAAAAAGGGTTTTTCACTAGTTCAATTAGAAAACCCCTAACATCTATATTCTTTTCAGAAAAAAAGATGTCAGTTAATTATATTTCCATGGTAAGTAATGGTTTGTAAATGATACTTGAACGCTTCTGCTCTGCAAGTCTAAACCTGGAATTTCATTTGAAAACACCCAAAGTGAAAAACAGACCTCAGAACTTACTACACGTGCTCAGGTGAAGAAAGAATGACAGAATAGTTCCACTCAAATGCATGTACCCCTGGAACATTTTGTTATTTCTAAAAGTCACCTCTTCCTTGCCTGTTTGGAATTATTTTATACTGTCTTTCCAGCTCTATTAATTAAATGTATTTTACCACTAATGAAAAAGACAAATAAGTCTTTTCAGGTGACAAACCCCGGGAGGGGCCTTGCTGACAGGACAAAACACCCAGGAAAGTTTCAAGGAGGACCCTCCACCCAAAGGACTTCCCACAGGACGTCTGTGCCCAGGGGAGGTCCTGTGGGGAGAGGCGCAAAGATTTCAAGCAAGGGATTTCTAGTTTTCCAAGTGGTTATTCCTGGCTCTTCTCCCAAGTAAAATATCTACGGACAAAAAAATAAACGAATAAACAAATCTTTGAAAAGAGCCATCCATGGCTCTGTGGAAAAATGATAAACAAATCATTGAAAATGATGCTGCGAATTGGGGAGAGAAAGTTGGCGTTTAGGAACGCGGGGAGGGATCTGGAAATTCACAAATTTATTGCCAGTTCGGAGAAGAGCTATGCTGGGGGGACAGGGTCGTGGATCTGAGACCCTGCTTTCCAAACATTTGGAAAACTCAGGAGTAAACGGTCACTCGGGGAGAAAGGAGGGCTGGGGACCCAACAGACCACAGCTCCTCTCATGTACGAACCTGCAGACCGAGTCACGACTGTCCCCCAGTAACCCTCTTCGTGGTCACGGAACCGTCTGGGGAGACGTAGGGCCGAGGGCGCAGAGCTGCCCAGAGAGGCTCCGGGGCCGGAGTCGCCGCGCGCAGCGACGGGACAGCACGCCCGGGGTCTCGGCTGCCGGCCCAGCCCCAACGCTGCGGGCCGGAGGGGACTGAGGTCTCAGCGGAGCCCCCGGGGGACGCGGCTCCGCAGAGTCCTGACTTGACCACGGGGAGGCCGGGGTTCCGCCACAGTCGGTTCAGACCAGCCCCTGGTCCCCGTCCTGGAACACCCGACGCCCATACTCACCGTTTCTCGGGTCTGGGGTCCTCCGGCGTTGTCCCTTCGGCTCCCGCGGACGGCGAACGTTACGCCAGGGATCTGCAGCAGAGACACCTGGACCGTTACCCTCAGGTGAAACACGAGTGCGGCCAGGAACATCCACGTGGTTTGCGGAGTGTCGCCCCACCCACCTTCCCTGCTGTCTCCCTGATTGGACAGTTCGCAAAGACCCGCCTCCCCGCCCCCACCCCACCCCGTTTCCCTGAGTGACGACCCCGAGAGGTTAGTGGGTTGAGCAGAACCAGCTTGTCTCCTCCACCGACGTTTGCCTTTAAACAAAACTTGTTCCTGGTCCTATAGAGGGACAATGGTGTCTTCCTGTAGCCTATGCTGAACGCCGGACACAGGTGTGCGCAGCCTGTTTTTTCAGCCTGTTTCCAGATGGAGAGACACTCTTGTCCTGAGCAAGAGGGGCACCCAGGCCAGGCCAGACTGGGACCAGGGGACCTGGAGTTCTCCACGGGTCAGCGGTTGGCAGAGGCTGCGAGGCCACTCGTGGAACTGTGACTATGAACTCAC
>NW_011889263.1:106565-109417 GCF_000151845.1 Pteropus vampyrus
GCACTCTGACATCTAGATGATGACAAAATCACCTACCAATGCATTTCTCAGATCTATTCTTGTCATTAAGTGGCACATGACTGTGTCTGTGTGTGTATATATATGAAATATTTGCAGTTATTTGTGAGTTTCCCCAAATATATAGTAATATCACCATCGAAAGATGAAAAACATGCCATCACCCCAACCGAATATGCTGTGGTGCCCATTTGAACAAAACCTGTCCAATATGTAAGTTAAACACAAAAAAAAAAATGGAAAAGATTGAATTCCTTTTCTCTTGATTATAACTCATAGCTATTACTTTTGTTTCCCACTCTTTCACATGTGCTGGATGTCTAAGCATATGGAAATGAAACTTGAGCAAAATGGACTGTGGGGCTTTTGCAGATCATTGAAACAAAAGACTTTCAGCCACTCCTACAATAAAAAGATGTTGAAAATCTGTCATATCTATTTTTATATGCAATTAGGATATTACTCAAAATAATACCCTCTCTCTACAGCTCACCCCACTTATTCCTTGGATGACTGCCTCTAAACATCTCTACCTGATGTTTTCACAGGTCTCTTTTTTTAATTCAAAATCTATTCACGAAATATCAGTCAGAGGGAGGGATGAAAAACAAAGGACCAAATGTGAAAATAATAATTCACACAAAACTAGATTCTTTCATAAACTTGCCATACATCAAATTTATTCCAATTATTTATTAGTATGGAAAATAGAAAAAAGGCTCTTATATCCATCACCACCACCACCACCCCCCCAAAAAAAAACTTTGTCAGTAAGAAAAGTAAAATATATATAGTGGACTAGGCATATAAAGGACTTCCACAAGGCCACTCAGAAAAGCCAAATACCAAACTGTCACTTTTCAATGGTCCCTTAATACAGAACGAATAAAACATTATTTAAAAATTTAACCTAACTGCATATGAGAAATGCAGTTCAATTCACCCATGGATCTAACAGGCTTCAAAATGGTGAGAAAATATTATTAAATGTTTTAAGGAAAAAGCACTACCTTTTAATCTTATGTACTATTGTTGAAAGACAACTCTTAGCATTATGTCACTTGAATATTCATTTCTGAAAGTAATTAGTAGAAATCTATACTCCAATGATGCACTTTTAAAAAATGTTCAATAAGCACAATATATTTAGGACTTTAATAAGAATTCTTTCATGTTGAAAGTTTTCTGGCATACCATATACATGAATTAATTTCTATCAAGCTTTCTCATTTTTCTTACATTTTTATTATCTTCCATGGGAATTTTCACATGTAATGGTGTGGGCCAATTCAAGTCTTTCCCATGCCGTTTACACTGAAGAGATTTTATCCAGTGAATCACTTCACACTTTCAAAAGGAACTAGGATAACTGAAGTCTCTCCCAAATTCTGCACATTGCATTGTCATGTCTTCGAAAGGTTGTGAGAAATGAAGCCTTCTCCAAACTCCTTATATTCATAGGGTTTCTCTCCAGTATAGGTTCTTTCATGTGTTCGAAGTGAATTTGAACAACTGAAAGCTTTCCCACATTCCCTACATTTATAGGGTTTCTCTCCATTGTGACTTCTTTCATGTTTTTCAAACCAGGGTGGATAACTGAAGGCTTTACCACATTCTCAACACTGATCTGGCTTCCCTCAATATTTTTTGAAACTCATATGCTTTTTGTCCAGTGTGACATCTGATGTGCCTACTAAGGGATGAAAAATGCATGAAGACTTTTCCACGTGCACTGTGTTCACATGGTATTACTCTTGTAGTTTCCTTCTTCAGACTGAGATTTGAAATAAGGCTGAAGTTTTCTGCACACTTGACCAATCTCTTTCACAGCACAAACTGTTCCACTGGACTTCTGTTATAAATAAAAACAAAAACAAAAACAAAAATAAGCACGGTATTAATGATTTCTTTACTAATGATTTTATATTCATTATATTTATTATGATTTATAGGAAAAGTATAGGTATTCTGTCTTATCTGAATTGCCTGAAATTAAATATACTGAATGCTCTCCAAGAAGACTTCACTCTTGCTATTATCAAACTGTGATATTCATATGTAGGATTTATTAATGCTATTTCTAATTGAACTATTTGGCAAACATGTATGTTACATCTTTTTAAAGTATTTTGGTAAAAATTTTCTAAGAAAAAATACATTTGAAGCAGTGTTTATTTTTGTTTGTTTGCTTGATTCTTTTTAAATTTTGATAACATACTAGAATTCTCACATAATACATTTCTCTCTACTGTGTGACTCACCTTCATTTTCTCCCATAGTTTTTGTACTGATCTTCAATGTCAAGATCTTCCCATTCTTTTCCTAAAATGCAGACCCAGAAAAATGATTCCAAAGCATTAGAATTATAGAAAAATTATCGGCTTCTAGATCCATGATGAGCTGTGACCATGCCCAGGCTATTTACCAGCATCCTCCCTTTCCACATTCCACCTCTTGGAACAATGTTGATAAGCAAGAAACACTTGTTCCTTAATTGACAATTGAAGGAAAGTCATCATTCTTACCCACTGAGGCCAGGTTCCTGAAGGTTTCCCACATCACGTCTCTGTAGAGTTTCTTCTGTGAAGGATCCAGTAAGGCCCACTACTCCGGGGGGGGGCGCAGTTCACAGCCACATCCTCCCACTATGTCCTAAAACACCCCAAATATATATACAGTAGGATATGTGAGACTGACAGCACTGGACACCTAGACTCCATTTATTTTTTTTATAAATGTGGTTGTAAATAAACTTTGATGTAAAGAACTGCATAGAGCAGAGGTGCTAGAAACTAGCACACAGCCCTAATTACCATCTTAGACTCCATTTATAA
>NW_011889263.1:109467-118131 GCF_000151845.1 Pteropus vampyrus
TTTGTTTGCTTGATTCTTTTTAAATTTTGATAACATACTAGAATTCTCACATAATACATTTCTCTCTACTGTGTGACTCACCTTCATTTTCTCCCATAGTTTTTGTACTGATCTTCAATGTCAAGATCTTCCCATTCCTTTCCTAAAATGCAGACCCAGAAAAATGATTCCAAAGCATTAGAATTATAGAAAAATTATCAGCTTCTAGATCCATGATGAGCTGTGACCATGCCCAGGCTATTTACCAGCATCCTCCCTTTCCACATTCCACCTCTTGGAACAATGTTGATAAGCAAGAAACACTTGTTCCTTAATTGACAATTGAAGGAAAGTCATCATTCTTACCCACTGAGGCCAGGTTCCTGAAGGTTTCCCACATCACATCTCTGTAGAGTTTCTTCTGTGAAGGATCCAGTAAGGCCCACTACTCCGGGGGGGGGCGCAGTTCACAGCCACATCCTCCCACTATGTCCTAAAACACCCCAAATATATATACAGTAGGATATGTGAGACTGACAGCACTGGACACCTAGACTCCATTTATTTTTTTTATAAATGTGGTTGTAAATAAACTTTGATGTAAAGAACTGCATAGAGCAGAGGTGCTAGAAACTAGCACACAGCCCTAATTACCATCTTAGACTCCATTTATAAAAAGGTTAAGTATGATTCTGTCAACTCCAAACATTTATTCTATGATTTGATCATCAGAGATTTACTCTCTGTCCGCACTAACTTTCTCATAAATATAACACTATCATGAACACATGGAAATGATTTACACATTGTCACCATGATCACATTACATCTTATTTCTCTCTGATGTCAGGGTCCTGAACATGTAGGGAAACAACCAAAATGCTATAGAGGTAAAATATATATCATCATTTCAAGACCATCGATTGTGAAAAAAAATTATTTCACCTTCAGCACTCCATGAGGCAGAGGGTAAAACCTTCATAAGGGTTTAATAAATAAAACATAGTGAAGAACTGGAAGCTTTTCCTTCTATTGGTATAATACACCACACTAGCACATGATCATCTCAACTGTACAGAATATGCAAATGATAAAATCAATACTCTCTCATGATTAAAAAAAACACTCAATAAACAAGGAACAGAAGGAAACTACTTCAACGTAATAAAAGCTATATATGAAAAGACCACAGTGAACATCATACTCAATGGTAAAAGACTAAAAGCTTTTCCTCTAAGATCAGGAACAAGACAAGGATGCCCTCTTTCATCAATTGTACTCACCATAGTACTGAAAATCCTAGCCAGAGTGATGAGGCAAGAAAAAGAAATAAAAGGCATTTAAATTGGAAAAGAAAATATAAAATCATCTCTGTATACAGACATGATTTTATATGTAGAAAACTCTAAAGATTGCACATGAAAAAAACCGTTAGAACGAATATTCAACAAATTTGCAGAATACAAAATTAACACGCAAAAATCATTGTGTTTTTATACACTAACAATGAACAACTAATTCAAAAGTGAAGTTAAGAAAATTACTTCATTTACAATAGCATCAAGAAGAATATGATATTTAGAAATAAACTTAACCAAGGGAGCAAAAGACCCGTACACTGAAAACTACAAGAGTTGCTGAACGAGACTGAAGAAGAAACCAATAAATGGAAAGACAACCTGTGTTCATTAATACTAGGATATCATACTACCAAAACTGACCTACAGAGTCAATGCAATCCCGACAATGTTTGTAGCAAAAAGAGAAAAAAAAAATCCATTCTAAAATTCATATGGAATCTCTAGGTACCCTGAATAGCCAAACCAATCTTTAAAAAGAAAAATAAAGTTAGAGACCTTACACTTCCTGATTTCAAAACTTACTCAAAGCTCCAGTAATCAAAACAGTGTGGCACTGACATAAGGACAGACATGTAGAGGAGAGAGACTTAGAAAAATCTGCAGGCACATCCGGTCACCAGGGAATTTCAGGGAGGGCACTGTGAACTCAGCCACAGTCTCAAACAGGGCCTGCTAGTTGGAAACACCAAAAACACATCACAGGGGGAGTTAAGAAATATTTGGCACGTGGGGCCCTTCTATAGCCAAGCACCAGTCATTACCACTTGTGGTAGTAGAGTGACTTTCCTGGGCCTCCTGCTTAGCCTGAACTAGTCCTCCCCTTCAGAGAGGAACTCAAAAACATTTGGGGAAGGTCCATCCTAAAAGCAGAACCCCCAAGACATCAGGTGTCCAGATGTCTTCACAAGCCTTCCTGTCTGGCCCAAGTCAGTCCCGACTTCTGGTGGAGGACTAAGAAAACTCTACCCCTAAAAGTACAGTAAAGTGGAGGCACTTCCAATGCTTGAAACCTGTTATATGTGTTGAATTGTCTCACCCTAAAATTCCCGTGTTGAAGTTTTAACCCCCGGTACTTGATAATGCGATCTTATTTAGAAACAGGATTATTGCCGATATAAATAGTTAAGATGAGGTCACTGGGGTCAGCCCTAATCCATTATGACCGGTATCTTTATAAATAGGAAAAAATTGGACAAACTCACACACAAGAACAGATTCTCACTCACAGACTCCAGAAGGAACCAACCCCGAGGACACATTGAGCTGAGATTTCTAGCCTCCAGAACCACGAGACAGATTTCTGTTGTTTAAGAAGTCCAATTTGGAGTACAGCTGACCCTTGAATGACACGGGGTTAGGGGCATTGACCCTCCACGCAGTCAAAAACCCACGTATAACTTTTGACTCCCCAAAAACTTAACTACTAAAAGCCTACTGTTGATCAGAAGCCTTTCCAATAACATAAACAGTCAATGAACACATATTTTGCATATGTATTATATGCAGTATTCTTACAATAAAGTAAGCTAGAGAAAAGAAAATGGTGAGAAATAAGGAAGTAAAAACATATTTACGGTATTATTGAAAAAATCTGCATATAAGTGCACCTGCGCAGTTCAAATCCATGTCGTTCAAGGGTTAGCTGTACTTTGTCACACGGTCCTAGCAAACTAATAAAGAACCCACGCAGGGCCGCCGCTTGGCTCTGGACACCCTCCAGAGATCACTTAGAAAACATTCTGAGAGATGTTCCAAATGAATGAAACCCACATAGGACTACTGCCACGCCCAGGCTTCCTTGGCCAGACATGGCCTGTGCCCTAGACATAAAGGAGATTTAGAAAAGTTTTCAGGAAGCATATTGGACAACTGAGCCTCATGAAGAACAGGAGCTGGGCCCAGTGATCTCTCCCAAGGTGTCCCTAGCAGGCCTAGGCTGGTCCCCCTCTCCAGAGGGGGGCTTAGAAAATTCTGGAACATACTGTGGTCCCTCTCCTTGGGCCTTCCCTGTCCAGCCGAGGCCAGTCCAAGCCTCCAAAAAGGGACTCAAAAACCTTTTGGGAAGCCCTCTCTGTGACCATGACTCATGGAAGACTGAGGCCTGGCCCAGATGCTCTCTGAAAGCCTGCTATGCTGACCAGGAATTGCAAATGTCTGTGTGAGCTGAATCAGATGACTAGGGCCAACACAGAACCTGGCAACAAGGGTCAACGCCTCCACTGATGGAGACTTAGAAACATTTGGGGGGCACCGCCATCAACCAGGCCCTTCGAAGGACCACAGCCGCGTCCAGGGTGCCCACATAGTAGGTCCCTAACTGGCCCAGGACAGTGCCTCTCCCCAAGAAAGGGGACTTAGAAACATTTTCAGGAGGCACATGTGACAACCGTGACCTATTGCAACACTGTGGCCAGATGTGGGTGACTTCCCGTCATCACTGACCAGACAAGCTAGTTCTTTGCCACCAGCTTAGAAGGTGCCTCCTATCCCCCATGCAAGATGGAGGACCCAGGGCTCCTTTCTCCAGAGGGAGACATAGCAAAATTTCCAGAAGGAATAAGCAGAGAGCTGGCCCCACAAAGGATCATCTCCAGGCTGAGTGCATTTCTTGGGCCTCTATTTGTCTGGCTGGTCCCTATAGCTCCTGAAAGATACTTTAACATTTTTTGACAAGGTGCACTCATCAAACGGCATCACATGTGATCACAGCCAGGCACAGGCACCCTCTTCCGGTATCCCTCACCAGCCCATACTGGTGATCTTTTTTTCAGAGGAACTTGGAAACATTTTCAAGTGACAAATATGACAACTGGGACCACGTGAGACCACAGCCAGGACACTGTTGCTCTCTCCAGCCTCCAGGGCCAGCCAGGGCTGGTCACAGCCTGTGTAGAGGGACACTGAAATGGTTTGGGGGGTGTTTCTAACTACTGCTTCGATCTGGGCTGTGAACAGACTCCCACAGCAGTCAAAGGGCCTCTCTTTCTGGCTGGCTTATTACTAAAGAGAGATACTTAAAACTTTTCAGGAGGTATATCTAATGAAGAGAACTCACATGTGACTTCAGCAATCCTGGTGTAGGGAGCTGACCCCAGGGCCTCCCTCCCCTCAGGAAATGTTTTCAGAAGGTGTAGGTAATTACTGGGTCCCACTGAGGACAGTTGCCTGCCGAAAGCAACCTCCTCAGGCTCCCTTGCAGCCCCCTAAGGATTCAGCCTTCCTTGGAAGGCTTAGAAAACTTTCTGGAAGGCCCACACAAAAACGAAGCCTCCAGGGCATCTTATTGGAACCTCCCTGACCAACCGGGGCCAGTGCCCCACCCCCACCCCAAGCAGAACTGGAACCGCTTTTAGCAGATTCTGGAGGACTACTGCCCTGCCATGGGCTATGACAAAATCTAAGGCACCCACCTCTTGACCCGGTTTGGCCCATAATGGTCCCTATCATTGGAGGGAGGCTTACAAAGGTTTGACGGGAGTGTCCAAGAATAGGCCCCAGCGTAACTAACTGAAGCTGAGTGCGAGTCCTCCCTCCGCCTCCCTGTCCCTGTTCAGAAGGAAAATTTTTTAGGACTCACACCCAAAGACAGTGCCCTGTGCGGGATTGTGGCAGGATGACTGGTGCTCCTGGGCCTCCTTGGCTGCGATCCCAGATCCCAGAGGGGAGCCTACAAAAATTCTCAGGAGGCACTCCCAACCGGGCACCAGGCGGGAACGCGGCTGAGCCCAGGGCGCCCTAACCCTGGACGGCCCAAATTGGTTCCCGCGAACGGAGGGGACCTCTGTGTGACAGTCAGCCCGGCCCATGCAATTCTCAGATGTTGCACTCCACTATACTGCAGGGACAATCTCAGGAGAGCACGCTCGGAGGTGGCATGTGTTGCAGCAGAGACAACATCGCTGCCGCCTCCTGGAACTCAGCCTTGGGCTGAGCAGAGGGATCGCATCCCGTGCCCAAGGCTGCCGAGCTCCTGAGAGCGATATAAAAGCGGCCGCCAGGTGGCAGCGACAACCTGCGCGCAACCTGTACTGACCTGGACCGGCCTGGACCCCCAGATGCCACCTCTTCTGCGTCTCACTAGAACGGCATATCTTGGCCCACAGCAGCCAGGGGTGCCCTGGTGGGCCCGGGGCACCATCCACACAACTTCCTAGATGGCCAGGCTGATCTTCGCCTACAGAGGAGCACGTGAGACTGGGTGGGGCTCCGGGGCTGTCCTATTGGAAATCTCTCCCAAGAGAGCTTAAAAATATTTTCAAGAAGTACATCTGGCAACCTGGCCCTACATGAGACTGTGGCTGGGCCCAGGTCACCCTCCATAGTGGTCCCTAAGGGGCCTGGCCGATGCCTCGTTCTGCAGGGTAAGTTGGAAACATTTTTCAAAGGAATAAGTGATGCAAAGGGCCCACATGTGACCTTGGCTAAGCTGAGAACACTCTCCCTGGGCCTCCCTGCAGGACTAGGGCCTGTTACCGCCTCCGGAGGGAAGGAGACTGATAAAAATGGGAGGGGGGAGCACATCCAGCAACTGCAGTTTGTTCCCGGCCTCCACCAAAGGTCATAGAAACTTTTCAGAAGGCACTCCTAATAACCAGGACCCAAGAGTGACAGCACATGAGCCCACTGTGCTCTCCATGGGTCTATCTCTCCCTCCCAGGCTGGTGCCTCTCCTTTAGATGAGGACATTGATACGTTTTCAGGAGGTACTACAAGATGGGTCCAAGACCAAGACCCATGCAGAACCACAGCCTGGCCCTGGAACCCACCAAGTCTCTCTGGCTCGCCTGTGCCAGCCTCATCATCGAAGGATAAAGAGGTTTGCAGGGATGTATCCAGCCATCAGACGCCACGCAGGACAAGGGGAGGATCCAAGGCAACCTTAGGCAGCCCACTGCCCACCTTTGGAAGAGGACTTAGATATGTCTTCAGGAGGCATATGTGCAATTGGGCCCAAGATACCATCCCTGGGGCCCACAACCCAGCCCAGCCCAGCCCAGCCCAATCCCTACCACCAGAGGAATACTTCTAAGCAATTTGGTTGGGCACCTCCTACCACAGAGACAGCAGACAGCCCTGGGGCACGTGCCCAGGGCTACCATGGCTGGCTCTGCTGCCTCTCCCTTCTGAAAAGAAACTTTAAAGTTTAGGGGAGGTATATCCAACAATTGGACCCCATGAGGGATGGCAACTAGATGGGGTGCCCTCCTTGGGTCTCTCCTGGGGTCCATCTCTTTAGGGAGAGACTTAGAAAATTTTTCCAGAGGTATGTCTAGCACCCAGGTCCCAGCTGTGACCTCATCCAGGCCCAAGGTGCACTCCCCAGAGATTCCTGGCCAGCCTAGGCTCATGTCTGCCCCTATCCCAACACACACACACACACACACACACACATACAGGGTATTTGATATTTTCTAGAGGCACTTCTGGGCCCATGCAGCAGAATGCTGGTCTCCACATGGCCCACTGGTGGGACCCACCCCCAACCTGACATCACCCTGTCTCTTCATTGGCTCAGCTCTTTCCTTCCCACTCCTGATTAAGCCCCACCCCTTGACCACACCTAAACTATGCCCCTCCATGGCTTCAATGTGCCTTCAAGTGACCTGCACACAGAAGTCACTTCCTCTTGATTCTAAACCCCAGTTCACTGGGCCTGCCCTTGGTAGCTACTCAAGACAGCTATGCCACAGTCTGAGTGGACACAGAGGCAGGAAGCAGGAGTAGGAGATGGAGTGGAGGATGAGGCTGGTCATGAACCATGTAGTCTGGTGTGAGGATTCAAGCAGCTAAGCCACCTCTCTACAAGCCCTAGAGTCAAAAGGCAGCTAGAATTTGGAGGCTTTACTTACCCTCAAAAAAATTTTTTTAAAAAAAACACACTAAGTCACACTTTAACCCGGGGCTCGGTAGTGGCATTTTAATGGCTTTCATTGGTGGCATCAGCAGCAAGAGAAGGGGATCAGTTTGCTCCACCCCTGGAAGAAGGGGTTAAGGCTGGAAAGGGGGCTTCCTGCCCCCAGCAAGTCTAGCCGTCCTTTTTCCACTGGACTGAGGCCAGGAAGGTGCGGATTTCCATGGGCTGCAGTGTGACGTTGGCCGGGTCCAGCCGGAAGGGAGAGGACTTGGGTGTGTGGCCTGGGGAGATGCAGGGGAGGAGTGAGGGATGCAGACTTCACCCACCTCACTCTCCCACCCCTAGACTCCCTCCCCTGAGCCTGGACACAGCCATACACTCTCAAATCTGTCCCTAGGAATTTACAGACTAGCCACCGCCCTCACACCTTTAAGCCCCACCTCAAGGACTATCAAGCCAACCCCAGGGATGATGGACAACCCTACCCCACCCCTGAACTAGACGCTGACAGAGCCTCAAATCTTGTTCTTGGGACTGCACTCCAACCTCAAACACCCAAGACCCACTGCTAGTTTGCCGGACCCACTTAAGACCCTTAAACCCCTAACCTGATCTGAACGCCACCCCAGACCCTTGAGCTGGACCTGGTCCCTGGCCTACATTCTCACACCTCCCACGCGTCCACTAGCTTCAGGCCCCGGGGGCAGACCTTCATCCGTGTTCAGTGTCCACTGGAGCCTGGAGGCACTGGCCCGGAGCTGGTTGGCAGCAAGCGTGGTTTCCTTAAGGTCAGTGATGGTGAAGGCAGAAAACAGGTCCTGCGGGGAGTGGATCGACAGGGCTGAGTGGGGACAGAATGGGGTTTCCCCTTTCCCCTCTCTTGCCTCTCTCCTGTCTCCCTCCCACCTCTGCTCGCCTCACCCTCAAGTCCAAGGTCACCGGAGAGCTCAAGTTGCCGACCATATCCTCCTGTATGGCAAACTGATGCTCTAAGCGTAGCAGCAGCGTTTCCTGGCCCCAGCGGGCGAGCGTGAGCAGATGCACGTTGGGCGGCAGCTCCCAGCGCAGCCCTGAGAACTACGGAAGGGGCCAGGGATGAGCGGGGCCAAGCCAGAGGGGCCGGGCCCAAGTCAGGAGGCGGGGCTCTGCTGGGGGCGGTTTTTAGTCCTGGTAGGCAGGGCTAAACTAATAAGGGTAATGGGGTGGTGCCAGGTTGGGGGCCGGTCCGAACCCCGAAAGGGGCCAAACTGATCCAGCCTGAGACCCGACTGAGGGCAGGGATAAAGCTACCGCGTGGAGATGCCAGGACTGGCCAAGGGGCGGGGCAGGACCAAGCCTGGGGTAGAGCGGAGCGAGGTTAGGTGAGGAGGGGCGGGCCCTGAGGCTGTAGACCCAGCACAGGTGCGATGAGACTGGGCCGCAACTGAGAGCTAGCTAGCTTATGGCTGCCCCAGGACCAGTTGGGAGCGG
>NW_011889263.1:118287-133032 GCF_000151845.1 Pteropus vampyrus
CCCAAATCAGGAGGCGGGGCTCTGCTGGGGGCGGTTTTTAGTCCTGGTAGGCAGGGCTAAACTAATAAGGGTAATGGGGTGGTGCCAGGTTGGGGGCCGGTCCGAACCCCGAAAGGGGTCAAACTGATCCAGCCTGAGACCCGACTGAGGGCAGGGATAAAGCTACCGCGTGGAGATGCCAGGACTGGCCAAGGGGCGGGGCAGGACCAAGCCTGGGGTAGAGCGGAGCGAGGTTAGGTGAGGAGGGGCGGGCCCTGAGGCTGTAGACCCAGCACAGGTGCGATGAGACTGGGCCGCAACTGAGAGCTAGCTAGCTTATGGCTGCCCCAGGACCAGTTGGGAGCGGGCGAGGTGGGTCCTAGCTAAGCCTAGGGAGACCCGCCCCCCACCGCAGGCTTCATCTGGGTCCTCTCTTTCTGCCGGCCCCACCGCCTCTCACCTGCCTGCGCGGGGTGACCCCCGGGTGGTAGGGAGTGCTGCTACCCTGAGCCAGCACCACCTGCGGGGCCAGGAGCTCCTTCTCCGCCTGCAACCTGTGCCTGACAGCGGCGGTCTGGGCCTTATCCAGCAGCACGAGGTGGCGCCCCCGCACCCACAACCCCGACCCATTCTCCAGCAGCGGCTCCCCAACTCCGCGTCTATCGTCTCTCAGCAGCCTTCGGTGCACCTGCAGGGAGAGTAACCAGGAGAGGGTGAGGGCTCCTCTGGTCAATTTCGGGGCTGTAAATCGGGTAAGGGCTTGTGGGAATTTCAAGAGAAACTGAAGAGTCGGGGAAACAGCTGACGATGAAATTCTGCTAAGGGGGACCCCAGCAGACGTGCGGATCCAACCTTGCAGGGGACTAGGACAGAGAGAGGTAAGGACCTAACGGGGGGCGTGCACAGGGCAAGTCAGGACCTGGAGGGGGCACCTGGGTAAGGACTGGATAAAAGCATGGAAGGAATGTCTCATATAGGAATAGAGGTCTCCGCTTAATGAAAGCCCAAACGGAGGAGTGCACCTAGCGGAGAACTGGGTCAGACACCAGCTTCGAAGTCTAGCAGGAGGCCAAGGCAGAAACTGGTGGGAGAACCCTAGCTTAGATGGGGCACAGGCCACTCACCATGAGCTCTACGGAGCCGTCTTTCAGGCTGCTGCCGCCCTGGGAGCGGTCTGTCAGCACCGTCAGCTGCACTTTCCCGTCCTGACGGGTGAGGGGTGAGAGGTGAGAGTGAGGGAGCACACTGCCAGCCCGCCCCAGCCCCTAAACATGCCCCACAGGGGATGGTGGACTGCCAAGGACACCTGGGAGATGCTAAGAATGAGGGGTGACCACTCTGTAAAGAAATGTCCGGAAGATCAGGGGAGCAGGATGGGGGAGGGGGTACCGTAATGTAAATGCGGCTGTTGACTGGATAGTAGTTTCCTGCCACTGGCTCAGTCATGTTCAGCACCCATGTGGGTCGATAATTCCGTCTTGAGAGGTGAGGATAGGGTTTGGTCAGACCCGGGGCCCAGCTCCCCTTTCCAGGCTCGCCCACCATTTGCTCCCCCTCCAACCTCTCTTTCCCCTATTCATAAAATCAGCAGAGGCCTCCACTACCCATGGGCCCCAACACACCACAGACCACTCCTCGGTGACCCCAGTCATCCCCACCTTCTCTCCAGGATCTCCCGGCCATTGCTGTCGGTGAAGAAGAGTCCTTTTGTCTCCAGCTCAGTGTCAAAACGGCTGATGATCTCCTTTCCCCAGCCATCACTATAACCAATAGAATGACAAGGTTGTAAGGCTCGCCTACATCCGCTCTGCCCCAGCCCCCAGCACCCAGTCCCAGCCTGTGCCACTCACCCCACAGGTATTGGTCCCACTGTCCACTCCAGCTCCAGGTGCCGCTGTCCTGGATACAGACGAACCACTTGGGAACACCAGGCTGAGAAGTTCTGGTGTACCTCCTGCACCAAGGCCTTCTGCAGGCACATGGGAATGGAAGGCAGGTGTGAGCCCGTACTTGAGCAGAGGTGAACCCTACAAATGTCCACGCCTACCATGAACCTCACAAAGGCCTACATCAGGGTCAACCCCACTAATAACATAAGAATACCACTCACCTCCCCCACCTACCTAGGCATGATGCCCACACTTCTCACTTCAGTCATTGCCACATAATTCTTGAGTGTGGCATATATGCTTGCTGCCTACCACTACCTCATCTCCCCTCCATAGAATAGGATCCTAGCTGGGCATGTGGCTACCTGAAATAAAGATTATATTGTCCAGTCTTCCCTGAGGCTATCAGGAGCTGTGTGACTATGGTCTGCCCAGTGGAAAGTGATCAAAGAGTTATGAACAATGTTCCTTGCCCCTTTCCCTCTCCCACCAGTTCGAATGCAAATGTGATGGCTGGAGCTTGAGCAGCTATCTTGGGTCATGAGGTAGAAGCTGAATGTTGAAGAAGGAAGAGCAATGAGATAGAAGGAGCCTGGATGACTGTGGGACCACCCCACCTACCCTAGATGGCCCAGCCAGACTTTCTGTTCAATGGAAAGAAACATCTGTCTTGTTTAAGAATAGTTAATTTGGGTAACTGTTACAACAGGCAAAATTATACCCTAACCCAGGTATGAGGAGGTTCACTGCAAGGGGAGTCATGTCAAAGGTGAGTCTTGCCATTACTTGCCCTATTCCCACCCTAAGAAGAAATGTCAACGTGAGGCCCCGGGAAACCCTACAAGTGTGAGACTGTTCCTAGCCAAATGCATGTTCAAATACCCACCCTAAGTGTGAACTACCTAAGCCCCATCTAAGTGTGAACTCTCCAGTATCCACCCCAGACATAATCCCATCCCAGCACAGATTCTTAGTGAACTCTTCAAGTAGCTCTTCCTGGCTCTCCCCATTCATGAGCCAAGTGGAAACACCCCACCCCCAGTTTCAAAAGCTATGTATAATCCTGACACCCACAGAAGATGCGAATGCCTTTGTATGCCACAGTATAACTGATGAATATCGGCCCTGTGAAAGGATCCTCAAGTCTTCCCCTCAGGTCTTAGCCCTCTGATCTGATGGAGATGTAAATCTTCCCCGACCCCCACCCCACACACAGTGCACCGCCCTCCCAGGCTCCACACACCCCTCAATGCCCACTCATTATTCCTGGCCCCGGACCTTCACCAGGTGGATTTGAGCCCAGCGGCTCACGAGCAGTGGTTCCTGTCGGTTGGGTCTGAAGATGTAGGCACCTGAGACCTGGTCACTTAGGTTGTTGCCTGTACTGGCGTTGTACCTGGGGCCGGGGCAGGTGAACGTCAGGTAAGGGACCCCAACTCTGCTCACGCCCCCTCCCTGACCTGGTAGTCCTTCCTCACCAGTAGAAGGCTTGGCGAACAGGCAGCAGGAGATTCTGGTCCAAGTTCTCCAGCTCCACCAAGAGCCCCGTCTCAGGATCAAACCTAGCCCGGATATACTGGGCAGAAAAGGGTGGTCAGATGTTAATGACTATCCTTTTAGCCAAGGGTAGCTTCATCCTTCCTGGGGCTCAAGACAAAACCCTAAAGTCACCTTTTCCTCTTCTCTCTCTCTCACTCCTCACACATGACCCTACTAGCAAATCCTAACAGCTCCACCTTCTATCTTATCCTCAATCTGACCACTTCTCACAACCTCCAAGGCTTTCCGGGACTAGAGCTAGCCAGCCTCTTCCTGGTCGCTCCTGCCTGCCATGCTTTACCCTGTCTGTTCCCCCCATAGCCACCAGAGGGCGCCTGTGATACCCTAAATCCATTTTAGCTGGTCTGCACAGCCCATCAGGGCTGCTTGAGCAACTGACGGAGAGGAACCACACCGCCGAACTTTTAGGGGCTAATGGAAATTTATAAACTTTAATTTCCTTTAGGACTTTTGTGTCTGCTGCTCCCTGCCTGCCTGGATTCCTCTTCCCCCAGATGTCCTCCAAATGGCCACGTGGCTCCCTCACTCAAATCTCCCACACACCTTCACTTCACTTAGTTTGCAAACCCCTATGACCGTCAACTTTGACATATCCATCAAGTGTCACCCATGATCACACGAGGCCCTCACAACAGTCCCGGGAAAGGACAGTGAGACTCAAAAGAAGGCGCTCACTCACGCAAGGGCACATGATGGGAGACTGACTGGTAATGCTAGACCAGGAACCCAAGACCCACTGATCCAGCTCACTGTGACACCTCAAATTTACCACTGGGGCAGGGAAGAGGATCTGAATGGGGTCTCACTTCATTTTGGATGGTCAAGATGCGGGACGAGGACTTCTGGGATCTGGGCTTGGAGGTGTGAGCCTGTGGGCTCTGGCCAGGCACCTGGGTTACTGAGTAGATGCTGAAGCCGAGGGCAGGCACTGAGGCTGAGAAAAGCAGCTCCTGTCTGTCTGAGCTGGGCATTGTAACCACCTCGGATAAAGGAAGAGGGAAACCGATTCAAGAGGCTGTGCCTACACATGTAAAGAACACGTACAGGGAGGGGTCACACTCCAGGAGGGGAAGGAGTCCCAGGATGGGGAGAAGAAATTTAGGTGTTAGATGGGGGAATGGGGATGACAGAAATCCTGAGTTAAAGACTGCAGAGAAGATCCACAGGTTGGGGCGGGGGGAACCCACTGAGAGAATGGAGAGACTGTGGGAAAGGGGAAAAGCGAGCGAGTAATTGGGGGAAGAGATCCTTGAGGCAGAGGAGTGAGGGAAAGAGTCTTAGGGAAGGAAGAGGTTTGTGGGAAGAGACCGTCCAGGATAAGAGGAATATTTATATACAGGAAAAATGTCATGGGGAGATATTAAAAAGAGGGAGATATTCATGGGGGAGGGATATTCCCAAGGGAGTGTGATATTAAGGGGGGGAGGGAATTCAGAGGAGGAAGATGAAGTACTGGGCAGGGCTTATTCATGGAGGGGGCAGGTACCTATGAAGGCAAGGTACCCAAAGAGGGAGGTGTCCATGGGGTGAAGGGAGAAATGCCCATGGGGGGAGGTGTCCAAGGGGGGAGGTAGTCCTAGGAGGGGGATGTCCATGGGAGGAATATTCGTCAAATGGGCTCACATCGCTGGGTACAACTATGCCATTGGGATCCTTCACGAGGAAAATGTGTTTGCTGACCGGAAGCCGCACCATCCAATCTACTTTCCGCCCCAAGGGGTTATAAATGGTCACCTGGAACTGAGGTGGGAGAGTCAGAGTGGGTATAGGTCACAGCAGGCCTCCCCAAACCCAACCCCATGCACAGCAAGCCCCTGGATGATCCAAGCCCCTATGTGATGTGCAGGTCTTGGTCCAGCCCCGCCTTTACTGGGCCCCAAGTGATCTGGCCCAGAGGAACCCTCCGAAACAATTTGGCTACCGGCCCGGCCCCATGGTTTTGCGGGCTCTGGGGCCCTTTTCTCAGCCGCAGAACCTGCCTCCGGGCCCCGCCCCCGACCCGTCCCCACAGGCCCGGGGCGCGTCTCACGATCTCCGCGGTCTGGCTGAGCGGACAGACGCTGATGTTGAGGCAGCGGCAGAACACAAACTCCTCCTTGGAGCCGCTGAGCCGCGCCAGCGCGTTGCTCAGGAGAACCTGGGGAGCAGCGTAATCGCACAGGTCCGCTCCGGGCGCCCACCCTTAGTCTCCTCGCCCCACCTCAGGCCCCGCCCCACGAGCCCTTCTAGACTCCACTCTACCGCCTTCGACCACGCCCCTTCTCATCTCCGCCCTTCTGCTCCAGGCGGGTCCCCCCGCACCTCACAGGGTCCCCAGCCTGCGGCTAGCTGGCGAGCATAGTCGTCTGCCACGTGCTGCCGAGAGGTACCACTGACTGCATCGTGGTGCTGGAGCACAGCCATCGCCTCATCTGCAGGCAGAGAGTGGTGAGCCAGGTGGGGTTTCTGTAGGACTCTGGTCCCCAACCCCAAGGAGATATGAAGGTCACATGAGGGGGCGGGCAGGGCTTTTAGGGGCTTTCAGAAGGTACTCAAGGAGGTGGCTGTGGTCTGGTGTCCAGAATGAGCCCCGCCCCCATCCCCTCACCAACCGGACACCTACTGAGGGGTGCGCTGTCTCCAGAGCCATAAGGTCCTACGTTGGCCGCTGGACCCGCCAGCGCCTCCAGCTGGTTGCACACCTGGTGGTCGGGGGCGGGGAGTTGATTGAGGCACCCGGCCTGTCGGGAATCCCGGGCCGCCTGCTTAAGCCCAGCGCCTGCACCCACCTGCAGGAAGTTATAGCTGAGACGCTCGTAGCGTTTGAGGGCTGGCCGGCTGGAAAAGAAGCCTGTCCAGAACTGGTGGGGGCCATCAGCGTAGGGGAAGAAGTCATCCCGTTTCGCCGACCTGCAGTGGCAGAGTCACTGAGGGCAGGGGCATGACCCACAGGGCATACCAATCCCCCAAGTTTCCCAGGCCCCCCAAATACCAGGTGAGGTTGGCCTTGTTCAGCTCCCAGAGGTAACAGGCCGGAGTGGAGTAGAGAACATTGACGTGGCTCCCATTGGCCTGCTGCTGGGGGAAGGTGTGTGTGTGTGAGCCCTCGGGAGTCTGTACCTTCCCAGGGGGCCCACAGGTGTGCAACACATACTCACACGCATACGCACATTCATTCATCTGATGGGTTCAGATTCTCTTAATACACATTTTGAGTGCAAACTAAAAACCAAGTGTGAAAATGTATTTGGCCGAAGTTAATATTACCAGTCTGGAAAGAATTTCGGGGATACAAGAATAAACCAGAAATTTTACTAAACTTTTTAAATAATTTCAATTTTATTATTAAAAACTTTCATGGAAAAACTAATGAATTCCCAACTGATAAAGCTGTTGATGGGAGTGTGTTGATAAGAGCATCATTCCTGCCCTATGGGTAGGACATATAGGGCGAGAATAATTATATCAGCACTGTCAGGTTATTGTCAAGTGACATGATTGTTATAATGAATGGAGGCTCACTTTCAACTGAGGGAGGTGGAGGGATAAGAAAGTGACCTCTTCCATAAGGTGTGTCCCCAGCACCTGGTATACAGTAGGTGCTCATTAAACACTTTAGTGAATGTAGGGAAGGCCGTGGGATGACATGCCTTTTATGTGCGTACACACGTCTACACACACAGTCATATACAGTTACGTACACAGACCCACACACACAGTGTATTCACTTAGCAGTCATTTGATTCTACAATATGCTCAAGATCAAAGACACAATCTAGAACCAGAGGCCAGCCTGCTCTCATGGAATTTCACAGCCAAGTACGGGAGAGAGATTGAACAGATAAGTCAGTTGATTATAGTCGGCCTGGATATGGCATGACAGGTATTTGTGAAGACTGGTTTGAGCACAGAGGAAAGAGCAAGAGCTCCTCCTGGGGTTTGGCAAAGGCTTCCTGAAGGAGGACACCCTGAAGCTGGTGTCTTAAAGGAGAAGCAGAACATTTTCAGCCCCAAATAAAAATAATAAACAACAACCATAATACTTATTATTTACCTGGCACTGTTCTAACTGATCTGTGTAAATGAACTCATTAAACTCTCATCAACAGCCCTATCCACTAGGGCCCCATCATGCCCACTTTCTGGATAAGAAAACTGAGGCACTGAATGCTTAATATTCCTCAAGGTCACAGAGCCACTAAGTGGCAGAGCCAGGATTTGAACTGAGAGACTCCCATTTATTTCCAGTAGAATGGAATGGGCAAAGGAGCCACCAGTGGAGGAGAAACACCAAGAGTGTGACATCCTGGCAGCCCAGGAACATGATATTTGCAGGAGGAAGTGATCAAGGTGTTCGAGGCTCCTCAGAGCCATGGGGAGGACTGAGAAATGTCTCCCTGGTGATTTTCTGAGAGCCGTTTTGATGAAACAGCAGTGCAGGGAGCAAATGGAAGGTGAGGACGTAGAGACTGTGCTGGTAGACAATTCTGAGGACAGAAGTGATGAGAAAGGATGTCTTAGATGGGAGAGGGGAGACAAGGTTCTGTGCTGACGGGAGAGTGACTGCCTGCCCACACAGCCACAGGCCACACCAACACATCTGTGGCGGGCAGAATAATGGCCACCCAAAAATGTCCATGTCCTAATACCCAGAGCCTGTGACATGGCAAACAGGAATTAAAGTTGCAGATGGATTTAAAGTAGCCAGTCAGATGACCTTAAAATAAGACATTATTCTGGATTACCTGGATGAGTTCAATGTAATCACAAGGGTCTTTAAAAGTAGAAGAGGGATGTGGAAGAAGTGAAAGGAAGAGATGTGATGGAAACAGGGTCAGGCTTTGAGGATGAAGGAAGAGGCCATGAGCCAAGGAATGTGGCAGCCTCTAGAAGATGGACAAGGCAAGTAAACTTTCTCTTAGAGCTCCCAGAAGGAACGCAGCCCTGCCAACATCTTGATTTTAACCCAGTAAGACCCATGTTAGACTTCTGACCTATGGAACTATAATATAATCTATTTCTGTTGTTTTGAGCCGCTAACTTTGTGGCAAGAGAATACTAAGATAGCACACATAGCTACTCATCTGACCCAAGGCCTGGAGACAGAAGCACGCACGTACACATGGGGTAGGCACACTCACCTGGGCATTGACCAGATGGATGAGCTTATCAAGGTTCTTGAACCACATGTTGGCATTCTCATACTGGAAGTCTGAGCCCATGGTCATTATGGTGTGGTTGGTGCGGTAGTACCCACTCTGCAGGCAGAATGGGGTATCCTCAGGCCATGGTGTCCTGGCTACCCCTGTGTACAGCTATGTCTTGGTTATATGTGGTCAAGAGTGGGTACACAGTGGTGTGGGGGAGGGGTGTGGATGGGAGTACGTCCCTATGACATACTGGGAAGATAGGGACAAGAATAAAAATAGCCAACCCCCCCCCAAAAAAACAATAATTTTTAATTAAAAATAAATAAATAACAATAGCCACAAGTTATTGAGTAATTCTCTTGGGCCCGCCACACAGATGAGGGTACTAAGGCACTGTGCCATACTGTTTCATGATCGTGGTGGGCATGTGCGGTGGCAAAGGGGTCCACCTGCTTCCAATCAGCAATGCGCAAATCCTGGGGAGAGTGAAATATTACCTTCCTCTGAAGGTGTGAGGAGGTGTTAGGGAATGCCTGGGGTGTGGGAAGGGCCCTGTGCATTATGTACAGCAGTCTCCCAGGTTCTAGACGCTGGGGTTACCTGGACTGTGGCTAACTTCAGGAAGTAATCAACCAGTTCCTTGGCATTGTACTCGGGGCTCCGGGGGTCTTCCACGATAGGTTTGTCGACACACATCACATCCCAGCACAGATTCATCGGCGGGTTGTAAAGGTTGGGCAGCACACCTGCAGGCCACACCAGGCTCAGGGGGTGGTCCAGCACCCTAGACATGCCCTGGGGTCAAAGCCTGCCATGCTCCACCCGGGTCAGACTACAGAATGTTCAGAGGCCCAGTGCAAAGTGCAAATGCTGAGCCCTTGGTCGTAAGTTAGTAAGAATTTCAAGATGACAGGAGAGTGTAAAACCAACCCCGGGGCCCTTCTGAGCGCGGGGCCCTGTGTGACTGCACAGGTCACGTGCTCTTGGGGCTGGCCCTGCCCCCACCCACCACCCACCCCCTTACTGGTGAAGAGGTCGGCAGCGGGGGGCTTCAGGCTGGCACTGGCTCGCCACACCTGCTCCATCCTTAGCTGCTTCTTCCGAACCCACTTATCTTGATAATCCAGGCGCCCAAAGAAGAAGCCGTCAAAGCCCATCTGGGGGTGATGTGGAATGAGGACAGGGATCAGAGGGCAGGACGTATAAATGCCCAGTACCCTCACCATCACCTGCAAGCCCCCTCAGCGTGGGAGGGGTGGATCAGAGAACAGAGAAAAAGTAGTAAACCAAGAAGGCATGCAAAGCATTTGGAAGATCGGGGAAGGGTCACAATGAACCACAGGAGAGCTGGGAGGGGATGGGTCCAACGCTAGAACCCACTTCCACCTTTCCCGCCTCAGAAAGGGGGCCCGACTCAAGATCTTCCCCCTCGAGCTGAGGATGGAAGGGGTCATGGCACAGAACAGGAAGCCGGTTGGAAAGCACAGCAATCCTCCACCTGCTACCCTCTTGGGGAGGAGCCAGAATCCTAGCAAACAGGGCGGGGTCAGGAGGGAGAGGAGAAGGAGCGAACTGGAGCGGGGCAGCCTTGGCTGAGGCAGAGCAGAGCCAGAGCAGAAAAGGAGTGGAATTCACAGTTCACTCCAGGGGCAGAGTCTCAAGAGGCCAGAGGGACAGGGGACCCGGCCTGGTCTGTGATCTTGCAGAGAAGGGTGGGGCTTGAGTAGCCGAGCGACGAATCAAACGAGTGAAGAGGGTCTATGAGACGTCCGGTAAAGCACCTGCGCGAACAGCGAGGCCTGCTCCCGAGAATGGCCAAAGGGGTCGATGTGCCAGGCCACACGGGGGCGCCCGTCGTTGCCAAACGTATCTTCCAGGAAGCGCAGTCCGAGTGTCATCTGGTCTATGATTGCTCCGTAGTGGGTGGCCGCCTCGTCGTTCATGACCCAGCCACCGTTGGCAAACTCCAGGCGCCCTGTGCCAGGTGGGGCAAAGTCGGGGTAGATTGTCAGGGCCAGGAGTGGAGCCGGGATTGGCAATGTAGGGGATAAGGCCTGCCTGCATGCCCAGGCCTGGAAAGAGAAAAGAGGTCTCTCCCAAGCCAATATAGCCAGATATGGGACACAGGGCCCCTGTATGGCAGCCTTCCTAGAGGATCCACTGAAGGTGGGGCCTTGCAGGATGCATAGGAGTTCTCCAAATAAAGGGAAATTCCAGGCAGGTAGAGTCACATGCATGTACACGCTACACATAGCATGATAAAATCTCAGAAACCAGGATGGCAGAAACAGAAGCTAGGCTGGGCTTCCTCCTTTCACTTCCTCTAGGCAGCTCACCCTGGCGCACCAGGTTCCGCACAACTTCCTGTGTTGCATTGGTCTGTTGGTGCCACCAACGAGAGAAGAAGGCCATCTCTACATAGACGAAGCGGCGAGTGGGCTCTGCCAGCAGGGAAGAGATGACGGAATCTAGGATGTACTGCACACCCGCATGCTGGACATCATTGTCGACTGTGGGCACAGGAGTCAGGCAGTCAGGGACCAGCTAGCCAAGGAGGACATTCCTAGACACAGGAGCCCAGGCTGGGTATTGCCCCCACCTTAATATCCAGGACGCAGAAAGGATCTGAAGGGCTCAGAGGCATCATAAGAGTGTCCCAGGGGTCAGTCCCCACCCTCTACTCACTGCCATAAAAGTACTGGTCCACCGTCTTGAGCCAGCCCACGTCGTCATGTGTGTGTGCCACCAGGTGCACGTTGAGCATGTCCGGCTTCACCGTGGGGCATGACTGCAAAGGACCCCAAATGCACACTCACACACCCTCTCACCCTAAGGTTAAGAGGCAGGCTGGGGTGGGATGTGGTGGGGCGGGGGAGCCCACGATAAGTCTTGATCTAGAGGTGAGTGACTCAGAGAGATGGGGCCAGGCCCTCCCAGGGAAGATACACATAGTTGTGCTCACAGATACAACTCCCTAGTGGCACAACTCCCCAGGGCAGCTCTCATTCACACGCTGGGAAAATGATAATAGTAGTAGCTAATGTTTACTAAGCATTTGTAAAGAGCAAGCAGCCAGCCACTTTGTGGGGTAGAAACAATATTATCGCCAGTTTTCTGATGTGAGCCCTGAGATCAGAGGGATGTAGTGACTGGCCAAAGTTCACATAGTTAAGACGTGGAGGAGCCAGGCTGGACCTCCAAGCAAGCTGACTCCAGAGTCCCAGCTTTCAACCAGCGCTCCCCCGCCTCCTCCACACACACACACACACACACACACGCCCAATCACACAGTTAAGTGCATGCAAAGTCCAGGCAAGCCAACCCACAGAAGCAGGGAGGCAGGTACAAGCAGCCTGGTTTTCAGACGCGCACAGCCAGACCTTTCGCTGACACAAAACACGCATTCAGACCACGCTGTCATATTAGCAACCATTAACTAGGCACTCACAGAACAGACCTACATCTCTGGACCCTACTCGGGGCTTCCCTTCAGCTCGTGGACGTTTCCGCTCGCGGGCCCCGCTCACCTCGTAACCCGCGGCCTGAGCGCCCGGCGCGGCCAGCAGCAAGAAAAGGAAGAAGAGAGGCGGGAGCGGTGGCCGCAGTGCGCCGGAGCTTGTCCAGGGCCCCGCCGCGCCCTGGCCGCGGCCAGCGCGGACCCCCGAAGGCGGCGCGTCGGCATCCATGGCTCCACCGCCGCCACCGCTGCCGCCACCACCGCCTCCAGCGGATTCCGGGCCCGGCTAAGACGGGGCAAACGCCCCGCCCCTAGAACTAGGCCTGGCCAATGGGTGCTGGTGGGGGCGGGGCTAGGACGCAGCTTGGCGTGTCCCGGGCCTGAGGCCATAGCTCTGACTACCCCTGAGGGCACTGGCTGTGTTTCACCCTGGGGTGCTGGCTGGGCCAGAGGAGCTTTTAGTGTATCGTTCCTCCATATGGACTTAGAGAGCCTCTTTGTCCCTGTGGGTGCAGAGGCCTCAGTCGTCCCTACTGGTGCCTGGTTTGCCTAGAAGGTGGAATGTGAGCATGGGATCCTAGGGTGTCCCATTAATTTTCAGGGCTAGGATCCTGGAAATTACCTTGTATCTAGCTTGGCTAGGAGCAGGGCCGATGGGGGGCCTGTTCTATCCAATGGGGATTGAAATGTTGGGTAAAGGAACTGCCCTTGGAGTACCGGGGATGGGAGCGTCCAGCCCGGTTAGGAGGGTTACTAGTGTTTGTACATGCAGACCTAGGGAAAAGCGGTGAGACTGAAAATCTACCTCCATAAGCAGAGGGCAGGGAATGACCTAAGAAAAAGGCTAGCCACTCTCGTCTGATAATTAATGGAACTTTACACACAAGGTATGTCTTAAGTGGCCATAAGATGAAATGGATCCCTGCCCCCCATGGCAGGTACCAAAGAATTATACAGGGTATAAAGCAGAGAAGACAATCAGAGTTACTAGTACATGAGTGCTACCAAGTATGGAAATTACTTCACACGCTTGGCCAGGTCAGGACAACAACCTGTTCCAAGAACCAGCCTGTTGTAGGAGGCAGGGGAGGGGTGCTGATTTATGTCAGAATGAACATCAAGTATGATCAGACAGTCTCTAAGGGGGTTTGCAGTAAGCAATCTTCCCTCTCTAGTCTGGGTCCAGCTCTCTGGTCCAGCAGCAGTTACATCAGGGAACAGTCTCTCCTCCACACCCTACACCTCATGACCAGCTCTTACAATCTCACATGCCCCACTCTTCCCTGAGGTGCCCTGAGTGGTGAGTGAAGGGCTTCAGTAGCAGGGAGGTAGCTCGCTTAGTTGTAAGTTAACCTCACTGGAGACACACTCCGCAGCAACAGTGCAGACACATGCAAGAAAAGAGACAAAAGAAGCAGTCCAAGTATTAGTAACAACTTTTCCCACCATGCTTCCCCCCAGGACCTAGGTTAGTAGGTCACCTAGGCTTGGAGCCAGATTATTTAAGGCATTTACTTAAGTTTTCATATGTGTTAACAAAGAAGAAACATTAGTAGATTCATCCAGTATAAGAACACAACTTTCTGTGTGGATAGTGGCACAGGTTCCCCACCCACCACCATCCCTGTAACTGGATGCCCCAGGAACAGCAGAAGCCTAAGGTCAGAAAGACAAATATTTAGTAGAGACTTGAACTGGGAGATCTTCTTCTACAAGAATTACACCTGTCTGATCTTTAGCGGTTAATGTGGCCACAGTGTTTGGAACCTAGCCAGGCTGTGTAAACCATATTTGTTGGCTGGGGGGAAGTGGTGTTCTCTGGCATAAGGAGGTGAATAAGGGGAGGATTATGCCAGACCAGGACCCCTACCTTCTCCCCTCTTTCAATGGTGCTTGTACCAGTCCACATATACCATGTCTCCATGGGGCCTGTGTTAGGATGACAGAGTTCTACCTGAAATCGGGCTCTTCCTCCTCACCCAGGGGCATGAAGTAACTAACATGAAAAACATTCCACTGCAGATTCCAGTAAATAGTTCTTGCTCCAGGGACAATACGGCCTAGTGCCCTCAGCCTCTTGGCCTGTTGGTCCATGGCAAGCATCAGGACTATTGCTGTGTCCTTTTGTTTCCCACACCTTTACCATACTGGGCGCCTCCATATGAGTTCCCAGCCCGGTGTATAGAGCAATAGGCCCCACAAGTTGGTCATTTAAATGTACTAACACTTGAAAAAGCACTTTTGTCCACCTGGCCAAAGTAGGTTTTCCAGTTAATAATTTTATCTGTTGTTTTAGGACATCATTTTTCCATCTTTGCAGGTTGCTGGGACTAATGCAGGGTTGGAAACAGGAGTATTTGGAGGGTCATTCAACAGGGCCTAATAGTTGCTGCATTTCTAGAGACAGAGGGCTATGTGACAGAGCACTCCTCTACTGTAGGTGGACATGCCATTTAGTCAGTGTAGGAGTCCAAGACTTTGCAGAGGCAGGTCGGTGGAATACGCCTATTCACCCCTTGATGGGAAGCGAATCTTTTTTAAGAGGCTCCACCTGCAGGAATATTGCATAAACTGCCAATCACTGCTGTTCTATCAGGGTATATCTGATTTCTGCATCCCCTGCTTCCCCACCTCCCCAACCCACCGTCCACAATTACGACCCAAATACAAGGGGCACTCTATCCGTTCGCTGTTTTTGCCATAGTGCTCAGCTCATACCGTCCAGGGTTAC
>NW_011889263.1:133082-135283 GCF_000151845.1 Pteropus vampyrus
AGTTTTCATATGTGTTAACAAAGAAGAAACATTAGTAGATTCATCCAGTATAAGAACACAACTTTCTGTGTGGATAGTGGCACAGGTTCCCCACCCACCACCATCCCTGTAACTGGATGCCCCAGGAACAGCAGAAGCCTAAGGTCAGAAAGACAAATATTTAGTAGAGACTTGAACTGGGAGATCTTCTTCTACAAGAATTACACCTGTCTGATCTTTAGCGGTTAATGTGGCCACAGTGTTTGGAACCTAGCCAGGCTGTGTAAACCATATTTGTTGGCTGGGGGGAAGTGGTGTTCTCTGGCATAAGGAGGTGAATAAGGGGAGGATTATGCCAGACCAGGACCCCTACCTTCTCCCCTCTTTCAATGGTGCTTGTACCAGTCCACATATACCATGTCTCCATGGGGCCTGTGTTAGGATGACAGAGTTCTACCTGAAATCGGGCTCTTCCTCCTCACCCAGGGGCATGAAGTAACTAACATGAAAAACATTCCACTGCAGATTCCAGTAAATAGTTCTTGCTCCAGGGACAATACGGCCTAGTGCCCTCAGCCTCTTGGCCTGTTGGTCCATGGCAAGCATCAGGACTATTGCTGTGTCCTTTTGTTTCCCACACCTTTACCATACTGGGCGCCTCCATATGAGTTCCCAGCCCGGTGTATAGAGCAATAGGCCCCACAAGTTGGTCATTTAAATGTACTAACACTTGAAAAAGCACTTTTGTCCACCTGGCCAAAGTAGGTTTTCCAGTTAATAATTTTATCTGTTGTTTTAGGACATCATTTTTCCATCTTTGCAGGTTGCTGGGACTAATGCAGGGTTGGAAACAGGAGTATTTGGAGGGTCATTCAACAGGGCCTAATAGTTGCTGCATTTCTAGAGACAGAGGGCTATGTGACAGAGCACTCCTCTACTGTAGGTGGACATGCCATTTAGTCAGTGTAGGAGTCCAAGACTTTGCAGAGGCAGGTCGGTGGAATACGCCTATTCACCCCTTGATGGGAAGCGAATCTTTTTTAAGAGGCTCCACCTGCAGGAATATTGCATAAACTGCCAATCACTGCTGTTCTATCAGGGTATATCTGATTTCTGCATCCCCTGCTTCCCCACCTCCCCAACCCACCGTCCACAATTACGACCCAAATACAAGGGGCACTCTATCCGTTCGCTGTTTTTGCCATAGTGCTCAGCTCATACCGTCCAGGGTTACCGAAACATCTGATTCAAATGGAAACCCCACCTGGAAAATTCCAAGAGCTTTAATCTGTTTGACCAGGATTTTTGCTTTCTCAAAGGCAGTTTGTTGTTCGGCTCCTCAGTCCCATATATGTCGCTTCTTAACTAGATGATATAATGCGTGAAGGCATTATGCTAAATGGAATATAAATGTTTGCCAGTACCCCAAAATTCACATTTTAAAAGGCTATACCTCTTTCACATTTTTTGGTATGGGGTAGGTTTATACCTTGTCAGTGACAGCCTCAGGGACAACGTGGGTCTTACATGACCATACAACTCCCAAGAACTTTACCGCAGTGCCCAGACCCTGAATTTTCTGCAGATTCATTGCCCATCCTCTCTGTTGCAGGTGGTCCAGTGAAGCCTGCAAGGTTTTCTGCTGCAGAGGCAAATCTTCACAGGTTAACATTATGTTGTCCATAGAATGAGCCCATTTCACAGAGGTTAGGCAGGAAAACAGTGACAGGTCCCAAGCCATCATCCCAAGTTATATGGTCGGGCCAGGTAAATAGCCTTGAGGGGGCACTTGAAAAGTATATATATCTCAAGTGGGAAACACATTTTTTAACTGTTTCTTTGCCTTTGTAAGGGCATCGGCCTTGTGCAAAGGGAAAGCTTCAACTTCTCCAGAAAACATAGACACAAAAACAGGAACATATTGATAACTCAAACTAAGTGGCAGTTGAATGAAATCCAGCTTAAAAGCATTATGGTGCACAAAGGAATGCAAAAACCAAAAAATGAGACTTGCAAGGGAGCCTGAGACAGCCTAGCAGCCGTCTTGGCTTTCCCATAATCCTGACTGTTTATTTAATTTACAACCAATGTTTGCTCATCTTTCCCTGATTGAGGAGCAGACCATTGCCTTGTGACAAGGACAACAGGATGGCAAAAGTCTGGCACTGAAGGGTCATTTTTGCAGAAGAAGAATAAACTTCATCCACATGTGCCACAATCTT
>NW_011889263.1:144163-147739 GCF_000151845.1 Pteropus vampyrus
GTGCAGTTTAATGAAGAGGCCACAGTCATCCTGTCCGGTGAGTCTCAGGCTTAGGTAAGGGGGCTCAGGGTGCTGCTGCTACCCCCCAAACCTGACCTCACCTTCATGCTGGCCTCACAGGCTCTATCGATTCCAGTATCCGCTGCTGGGACTGCCGCTCTCGGAGGCCTGAGCCAGTGCAGAAGCTGGATGAAGCCAAGGATGGTGTTTCCAGTGTGAAGGTGTCAGACCATGAGGTCCTGGCAGGGTGAGTGAAGCCACAACCTGGCTCCTCCCCAGGTGACACTGGGGATCATAGTAGCTGCCTCTGTGCTTGAAGTCTACTCTTTGCACCATGGCTCCCAAGGCCCTGCACAGTCTGGTCCCTACAGTCTGGTCCCTGCTGACCTCTCAGCTTTTATTCATTCTCAGCCTCATTTCAGGTCAATATGCCAAGCGTGCTCCCACCCCAGGATCTTTGCAATTGCTCTTCCTCCATCTGGACTTCTATTACTTATTCCAAGTGTATTTGAGCACCCCCTGCAGGCCTCTTTTTTATCAAGGAACATACAGCAGTGAATAAGACAAGGAAATAAGGACAAATCCCTGCCCACGTAGGGCTGATGTTCTAGCTGCAATAGACAATTTTTAAAATTTCACGAGCAGGGCTGCCTGTGTTGCCACAACCCAAGGAAGTGCCATTCCCATTGTGGAGGCAGTTTGGGCCGCCCAGCCTATTGATTGGCCATTCCCACACATCCCCCTTTGGACTCCACAAGGTTGGCTCTTTCTCATCCTTCAAGTCCTAGTTCAGATGTCACCTCCTCAAGGAGGCCTTCCTAGATTACACTCAATCAATAAGGTTTCACGGTGGCAGGAATTTCTCCTGGCTTGGTCACAGTTATGTCTCAAGCCCTCCTCCCCCACTACAGCGGTCTGGCTCAGAGAGGATGTCAGTACATACCAGAAACAGATGGAGTGGGTCCTGATAGGCCCTGGGGTCTGAGTCTCAAAGCCAGCACCTCAGAATTCCACTCATGACTTCATTTCAATGTATGTTTTCCATAAGTGGTCCTGAGAGAGATTATGACAGGGATACATAAGAAGGGCAGGCCCAGCCTTTGCCCTCAGGGCTCTGGCCAGGTGGGAGGACACAGGGACATCAGGATTACATGGGCCATGGACCTGCTAGCCCCAGTTGAAGCTTCAGCTGAATCCACCCTCTCTTGCAGCTCTGTGGACGGCCGGGTTAGGCGCTATGACCTGAGGATGGGGCAGCTGTTCTCAGACTACGTGGGCAGTGAGTGTGGCCGGGGTGTGTGACATGCCACAGAGGTGGGGACAGCACAGGGGGCCCCAGCCTCACTGGCCTGTCCACCCTGTCCATTCCCCTAGGCCCCATCACCTGCACCTGCTTCAGCCAGGATGGGCAGTGCACCCTGGTATCCAGCCTGGACTCCACATTGCGGCTTCTAGACAAGGACACGGGGGAGCTGCTGGGAGAGTGAGTCCTCAGGGTCATGGGGCCCATCCCACCTCTGCCCCTCATAAGGCCCAAGCCCCACTGATCTCACCCTCCCACCCCCAGGTATACAGGCCATAAGAACCAGGAGTACAAGCTGGACTGCTGCCTGAGCGAGCGTGACACACACGTGGTCAGCTGCTCCGAAGATGGGAAGGTGTTCTTCTGGGACCTGGTAGAGGTGAGTCTCCCTACCCCCATGCCATACCAGGGCACCTGTCCTGTCCCCACTTTGTCTTTACCGCAGTCATTCTCAGACCTGAAAAAGGGAGTGCTATAGAACCAGGGGCTGGAAGGAGGAGTGAAAGGACAGGAAGGGCATTCCTAGTAAAGGGAATAGTATGTGCTAAGGGTTGGAGGTGTGGCACACATTGGTTAGAAAATAGAATTTTGGGATGGCCAGTGGCAGCAGCAGGATCCAGGTCAGGCACGGCCACCAACGCCAGGCTGAGCCACTGGGACTGACCCTGGGAGAGGGGAGAACAGATGGCAACATATGACCCCAGGGGAGATGAAGCTGTAGTTGTTCAGAAAACCTGATCTACCTGCAAGCATCCCTGTGGTTTCCAGCCCCAAGCCCTGTAAGCCCCATCCTGACGTGTCCCAGCCTGGTGGGAGCACTGGGCAGGGAACAGACTGGCTGGGCTTAGTGCGGTCAGGGCTGGGGAGCCTTAGGGAAGGAGACATAGGCGCTAAGGTGTGGCTAGAGGAAATAAGCCTCCTAAGAGGATGAAGGGAACTGAGGGACTCTGGGGACTTGAGGGCCTAGTTCTCACTAGAACTAAGAAAGCACCAATGTTCTACCTACTTCTTGAGGGTCTGGTAGATGAGAAGTCACACCCTGCAGAGGAGGGCACATGAGGGACATTTCGAGGTGGAAAGAGGAACCGTGGCTTGCTTGAGCAACTGTGTATGTGGAGCTGTGTCTGCGGGGTAATGAAGAAAGTGCAAGTTTTAACAATGAGGCTGCCAGATGCGGAAAACCAGATATAATGGGCTTAGAGCAGGGTGGTGGCCATGAAGGTGGATAGAATGGGTGGGCTCTAGACATGGTCTAAAAGCATAGCCAAGAGGATTTACTACTAAAGGGATGTGAGATGTGAAAGACTCCCAACGGTTTGGCCTGAGCACCTGGAATGATGGAGCCACTGGGAGGCTCAGTTTTAGGCAGACTAGGTTTGCAGTGTCTGGAAAGCCATTAGAGGCAGGTGGCTGAAGGTCAGGGGAAGAAGGCTCACTGATAACTGCTCCCCACCCCCTTGCTCCACAGGGTGCCCTGGCACTGGCCCTGCCTGTGGGGTCCAGTGTGGTGCAGTCACTGGCCTACCACCCTACGGAGCCCTGCCTGCTGACTGCCATGGGGGGCAGCATCCAGTGCTGGCGGGAAGAGGCCTATGAGGCTGAGGGTGGCACAGGCTGAAGCCAGGGGACCCACCACCACCAAGGACACAGATGCAGACTCAGGACAGCTGAGACCATTTATTATAGACATGCTGCTGACGGAGAAGTAGGGGAGGGGCTGGGTCTGCAAACTAATAAATAGAGGAACCTCCTTGGGTCCATAGCCATTCAGTCCTCATTCTTCTCAGGCGTGAAGGCATCTACCTTCTGGGCAAAGGTTTCAGCCACAAGGAGGGGGAAGACCAGGGAGGCATCAGCATAGACCTGTGGATGGGACCCTGGTGACCATTGGACCTATGGCTGCAGCCTGGGAGACTCTGTGCCCAAGCCAGCTGGCCAACTCTCACCTTGACAGGCTGTGCATCCACCCGGATCTTTCCCCAAGAGACAGCTTCGTCTGGCCGAGCACCAGAGTCTGAGCCATCAAACTCTTGGGCTGTGTTGATGTAGACAGCATAGTCAGCCCCATTTCGCTGTGGGGAGGGGCAGGGCAGGCGGTCAGCCAATCACAGGAGACAGAAACACACAAAGAGGTAGGGCACTGCAGCCAAAGAGGCTGAGCCATGTGTCTTGGATGAAGGAGGGGCCCCAAGTCAATGCCTAGGCACAGTGAGAGGTTATAGGGTTGCCAGGCAGACTACGGGCAGTACTGCCCAAGACCCACCTCCTAGGAA
>NW_011889263.1:147789-150912 GCF_000151845.1 Pteropus vampyrus
CCGCCCGCGGCCTCGTAGTCGGGCGGAGCCACGCAGATGGCAACTCAGCCCAGCCTACCTTGAGCATCAGGCCGCACATGCTGAAGATCATGCCGAGCAGATTCATGTAGTCTGGTGTCGGGTCGTCCAAGGCCGGATTACACTCGCTCGGCGGAGGCTTGTACCTGCGGGTGGTTCGAGGGTCAGGATAAGTGACGTCCCGCCTCCGGGATGAACAAGAGCTTCACTGAGCCCCGACCCACAACCCGAGCCCCGTTCCCATGACGCTAGGGTCCTCACCTCAGTACTTTGTTCGGCCTCCGTGGGTCCGACATACTGTTGGTGGACATAGCGACTCGGAGGTCGGGCCTCTTCCGCTGCTGGAGTGGCAGCTTCCGGCGTGGAAATGGAGGATGGTTTTTACAGTAACACCCGCAGCCCTCGCGCTTGTGTTCCTAGCGGCGGAGGCCAGGATTCCCCCAGATAGGGTACAGAGAATTAGAAGCCAAAAATACTTCTTGGAAGCAGGAAATGGGGTAAGAAACCTGGAAGCTGAAAGAGGCAGCCTTCGGTATTCCCAATGTTATCTCCATAAGGCCGAAATTTCGAGCCTGAAAGTGGGAAACAGGAAGTAGACCACGGAGGGTAATAACAAGGTTACACCCAATCGTGTCAGGCGCGGAAATCTCGGTACAGACCCATATTATAAGGCAGCGAGGAAGGGATCCCAGAGCAATGGCTTTTCCTGAGCCAAAGCCGCGGGGCCCGGAGCTGCCGCAGAAACGGTTGAAGACGCTGGACTGTGGGCAGGGAGCTGTGCGAGCCGTGCGGTTTAATGGTGAGGGCCCTGATCTTCATATATGATCTTCCCGCCTCCTGAAGTGAGCAGCCATGTAACCCCCGCCTGATTTTCTCCAGTGGATGGCAATTACTGTCTGACTTGCGGCAGCGACAAGACCCTGAAGCTCTGGAACCCGCTGCGAGGGACGCTGCTGCGTACGTACAGCGGCCACGGCTACGAAGTGCTGGACGCGGCCGGGTGAGCTGGGGGCCCTGCCGGGATCGGGACATTGAGGCATCGGAGACCGACGTTGACCTTCCCTCCTCTGCCCTCTAGCTCCTTTGACAACAGCAGTCTCTGTTCCGGCGGCGGGGACAAGGCGGTGGTGCTGTGGGATGTGGCATCGGGGCAGGTCGTGCGTAAATTCCGGGGCCACGCAGGGGTGAGTACAAGCAAGAAGAGGCCTCATTAGAGCGTGGATGGCGGAGGGGACTCGCATTAGCGCGTAGGTGGTGACAAGGACTACACACCACCATTATAGCGCATGGCCTGGCATTCGCCAAGCCCCGTCCTTGCAGTTTCCCCAAAACCTTTCACCTCCCCTACCCCTAGCCTTAGTTCTCACTTTAACCTGCACTGGGAACCCTGCCTTTATCTCAGTCCTCCAAAATCCAGCCTCCTCTGAGTGGCAGTCCCTGTTTCTCAGAAGGTGAACACAGTGCAGTTTAATGAAGAGGCCACAGTCATCCTGTCCGGTGAGTCTCAGGCTTAGGTAAGGGGGCTCAGGGTGCTGCTGCTACCCCCCAAACCTGACCTCACCTTCATGCTGGCCTCACAGGCTCTATCGATTCCAGTATCCGCTGCTGGGACTGCCGCTCTCGGAGGCCTGAGCCAGTGCAGAAGCTGGATGAAGCCAAGGATGGTGTTTCCAGTGTGAAGGTGTCAGACCATGAGGTCCTGGCAGGGTGAGTGAAGCCACAACCTGGCTCCTCCCCAGGTGACACTGGGGATCATAGTAGCTGCCTCTGTGCTTGAAGTCTACTCTTTGCACCATGGCTCCCAAGGCCCTGCACAGTCTGGTCCCTACAGTCTGGTCCCTGCTGACCTCTCAGCTTTTATTCATTCTCAGCCTCATTTCAGGTCAATATGCCAAGCGTGCTCCCACCCCAGGATCTTTGCAATTGCTCTTCCTCCATCTGGACTTCTATTACTTATTCCAAGTGTATTTGAGCACCCCCTGCAGGCCTCTTTTTTATCAAGGAACATACAGCAGTGAATAAGACAAGGAAATAAGGACAAATCCCTGCCCACGTAGGGCTGATGTTCTAGCTGCAATAGACAATTTTTAAAATTTCACGAGCAGGGCTGCCTGTGTTGCCACAACCCAAGGAAGTGCCATTCCCATTGTGGAGGCAGTTTGGGCCGCCCAGCCTATTGATTGGCCATTCCCACACATCCCCCTTTGGACTCCACAAGGTTGGCTCTTTCTCATCCTTCAAGTCCTAGTTCAGATGTCACCTCCTCAAGGAGGCCTTCCTAGATTACACTCAATCAATAAGGTTTCACGGTGGCAGGAATTTCTCCTGGCTTGGTCACAGTTATGTCTCAAGCCCTCCTCCCCCACTACAGCGGTCTGGCTCAGAGAGGATGTCAGTACATACCAGAAACAGATGGAGTGGGTCCTGATAGGCCCTGGGGTCTGAGTCTCAAAGCCAGCACCTCAGAATTCCACTCATGACTTCATTTCAATGTATGTTTTCCATAAGTGGTCCTGAGAGAGATTATGACAGGGATACATAAGAAGGGCAGGCCCAGCCTTTGCCCTCAGGGCTCTGGCCAGGTGGGAGGACACAGGGACATCAGGATTACATGGGCCATGGACCTGCTAGCCCCAGTTGAAGCTTCAGCTGAATCCACCCTCTCTTGCAGCTCTGTGGACGGCCGGGTTAGGCGCTATGACCTGAGGATGGGGCAGCTGTTCTCAGACTACGTGGGCAGTGAGTGTGGCCGGGGTGTGTGACATGCCACAGAGGTGGGGACAGCACAGGGGGCCCCAGCCTCACTGGCCTGCCCACCCTGTCCATTCCCCTAGGCCCCATCACCTGCACCTGCTTCAGCCGGGATGGGCAGTGCACCCTGGTATCCAGCCTGGACTCCACATTGCGGCTTCTAGACAAGGACACGGGGGAGCTGCTGGGAGAGTGAGTCCTCAGGGTCATGGGGCCCATCCCACCTCTGCCCCTCATAAGGCCCAAGCCCCACTGATCTCACCCTCCCACCCCCAGGTATACAGGCCATAAGAACCAGGAGTACAAGCTGGACTGCTGCCTGAGCGAGCGTGACACACACGTGGTCAGCTGCTC
>NW_011889263.1:150962-153040 GCF_000151845.1 Pteropus vampyrus
TTTGTTTTGCTGCTGCCTTTTCATGAAAGTCAGCTAGGGCGTTTCAGATGTAGAATGCTTTTACATTTGAGAAGAGGCCATTTTCTTAAGTAATCAAAGACCTGATTAACACAACATAAAACACAGAAAATTATTTTGATAAAACATAAAATCTTTGCTTTCTAGGCAGAAAACGTTACAATATCTTATCAGAAGCAGACCCACAATTCAAGAAAAGTTTGCCCATTTAACAGGGAGAAAGAACTAATCTCTAATTTTGCATTGGCTTACTTTTGATATTTAAATTCACTTAATTAAAGCTCTACTAATCTTAGTCAGCTTGACTACACTTTAAAAACTTTTTTCCAAAGATTTTTGCAAACCGTCTACAGTTTTTGCTAGTTTCAACTAAAACCTTTTATTCTACTTAAATCTGTTAGTTCTTAACAATAATGTTTAAGTTACCCGCAAAAACTTTGAGACTTTAGACAAAATCAGCTAATATTATTTTTGCTGATAAATTTTGCTGATAAATTTTTAAGCCTGGGTAAAATAAAGGTATCATATTTAATTCTGATAACTCTAAAAACATGTTTTAATTAAACCAACAAACTTAAACTAATTTTAATGTCAAATATTTTCCCAGATCATGTGATCTTGAAAAGCATTTGAGTTAGTTTCTGTATTTCCAAGAATTTTAGAGTACCCAATCCTTAATTTATAAAGCCCTTAATTCTTTCAAGCCAATTAAACATAGCTCTTTTACAAGTTAGCAATACCATCTGCAGGTAGAAAATACCACACCAATATAACACATACATAGATACACGTGAGCATGCAGATGCAAACAGAGACCTCGTGGCTTCCAAAAAACAGGTGGGATCTGTTCAAAGGACCTTTCCTTCCCCCTACCTTTATTAGCCAGTTTAAGGAACAAATGCTAAGAGAGTTATAGACATTCTAATACCTTTTTCTAGTTTTGTTTCTTCCTCTAATTTTCTAACCCTAGCTTCTGCTTCTAGCTGGGCATTTGTGGCCAGCCATACCACCCAAAGGGGTACCAGCCTGCAGATGTGGCCATAAATTTTCCTGCCTTGCTGCAGTGTTGTTCCTTAAACAAATGCATGACATCAGCCAGGGTTTTCCAGGCATCCCTTTACTCATGCAATAATCCGCATGAATCTAACATACAGGCCACCACTTCCCACATAGAGGTTGATGGCCAGCCCAGGATTTCCCCTTTCCCAAAGCCCATTTCTTCAGTCTCCTGGCTGGCTTGCCAATTGTTAGTACATGCAGACTCAGGGAAAAACCCCAAGACTCAAATAAATCGACCTCCAGAAGAGTGGAGCAGGCAAAGACCTAAGAAAAAGGCTGGCCACTCTTGCTTGATAATTAATGGAGCTTGTATACAAGGTGTGTCTCAGGTGGCCACAAGATAAAATGGATCCCTGCCCCCCTTGGCTGGTACCAAAGAATTACACAGGGTAAAGCAGGGGGTACAGTCACGGTTACTAGCACACGAATGCTACCAAGTATGGAAATTACATGCCTGGCCAGGTCAGGACAACCTGTTCCAGGAACCAGCCTGTAGCAGGAGGCAGGGGAGGGGTGCTGATTTATGTCGAGTATGATCGGACAGTCTCTGAGAGGGTTTGCAATAAGCAATCTCCCCCTTCTAGCCTGGGTCCAGCTCTCAGGCCCTGCAGCAGTTACGTCATGAAACAGTCTCTCCTCCACAATGGGGAGGGCTAAGTTTTTCATACCTTTCTCAGTCCTTGTCAGTCCATCTAGTTCACTAACTATCCCATTTCTTTGAAAAGAAAATCAAAGCTCAGATTCATCAGGTCAGCAGGGCCGTCTGCTGAGTTGCCAGAAAATGGGGTCACTGTCCTGTCTCCAGCAGCTGACTTAAAGCACAAGGCTTGTGAATAAGCAAGTGAACCACCAGAAGGCTCCAGACTGGGGCCCCACCCCAGGCCTGAGTAAGTGGAGGAACTGGAGCCATTCTCCCACTGGGAAAGCACCCACAATGTAAAGAAAGAGAAGTCTCAGAGAACAGCCAGAATGCAAAACTTTATTATTAACTGGTTTCAACA
>NW_011889263.1:153090-155301 GCF_000151845.1 Pteropus vampyrus
TGGGGAGGGCTAAGTTTTTCATACCTTTCTCAGTCCTTGTCAGTCCATCTAGTTCACTAACTATCCCATTTCTTTGAAAAGAAAATCAAAGCTCAGATTCATCAGGTCAGCAGGGCCGTCTGCTGAGTTGCCAGAAAATGGGGTCACTGTCCTGTCTCCAGCAGCTGACTTAAAGCACAAGGCTTGTGAATAAGCAAGTGAACCACCAGAAGGCTCCAGACTGGGGCCCCACCCCAGGCCTGAGTAAGTGGAGGAACTGGAGCCATTCTCCCACTGGGAAAGCACCCACAATGTAAAGAAAGAGAAGTCTCAGAGAACAGCCAGAATGCAAAACTTTATTATTAACTGGTTTCAACAAGAAAATGAGTGGATACACCTAGAAACATGGACAGCATCTCCCCCAGCAACAAGGAGGGTGGAGAAGGCAGGCAGGAGGGGTAGGCCTAGGTTACTCTCCTAGCTGCCCCAGAAGTGGGATCGCAGGGAAAGGGCCAGGTTCCTTCCACCGAGCTGTGAACCCTGTGACTACCTCACTCAGGGAAGCCCAGGACAGCAGCTGAGGGCAGAAGGCTGAGCAGCCAAAGACCAGGCCTGAGGGGAGGTGAATAGAGGGGTCCAGGATGTGACCCCTTTATGCTGACATCACCAGGGGGGAGTCATGGGCTGAGGGTTCTGCAGATACGACATCACCACAGCAGAGATGGACAGCCTGAGACAGGAGAGAGATGTCAGTCAGGATGAGTAGGCTTGGGTCCCCCCCTCCCCTTACTCAAGAGTCCCTCCTTCTCTAGGCTCAGCCTCACATGAAGCTACTCATCATTTGCTTAGTGTCCTCAGAGCTCCGGGAGTTGGCAAAGCTGATGAAGGAGCAGTAGACAGCAACCCAAGCGCACCACTTCAGCTGGGGAAAGGTAGGTGGATGGGTGGGTTAGGTCACTGAAAGACAGGAGGCCTTCCCTGGCACCCAATCCACTGGTTTCAACGGGTGCATCTTGGATCTTGCCTCCCCCGCCCAGGAGTCCCTCAGTCCCATTCCCCCATAGCCTACTCCAGGTACAGAGTTTCCAGTCCTACTCCCAAGCCTATGCCTTTGACCCCACCAAGTCCCCTCAGGCCTAAAAAGACTAGTCTTTGACGTATCACGCTAAGAACCCCACCCTTTCTCCACCAGTCCCCTCCAAATTGTTTTAGAGTCTGGCCCCACCCTCAGACCGACCTCCCACGTACCGAACTGACCCGAATCCCCAGCTTTACCCACGGTTCTGGTTTTCACTGTCCAGCGTCACATTAGCCCCGCCCATCATTACATTAGCCTCACCCCCTCATCCCCGCCCCGCTCCGTTCCCAAACCGCCCGCGGCCTCGTAGTCGGGCGGAGCCACGCAGATGGCAACTCAGCCCAGCCTACCTTGAGCATCAGGCCGCACATGCTGAAGATCATGCCGAGCAGATTCATGTAGTCTGGTGTCGGGTCGTCCAAGGCCGGATTACACTCGCTCGGCGGAGGCTTGTACCTGCGGGTGGTTCGAGGGTCAGGATAAGTGACGTCCCGCCTCCGGGATGAACAAGAGCTTCACTGAGCCCCGACCCACAACCCGAGCCCCGTTCCCATGACGCTAGGGTCCTCACCTCAGTACTTTGTTCGGCCTCCGTGGGTCCGACATACTGTTGGTGGACATAGCGACTCGGAGGTCGGGCCTCTTCCGCTGCTGGAGTGGCAGCTTCCGGCGTGGAAATGGAGGATGGTTTTTACAGTAACACCCGCAGCCCTCGCGCTTGTGTTCCTAGCGGCGGAGGCCAGGATTCCCCCAGATAGGGTACAGAGAATTAGAAGAAGCCAAAAATACTTCTTGGAAGCAGGGAATGGGGTAAGAAACCTGGAAGCTGAAAGAGGCAGCCTTCGGCATTCCCAATGTTATCTCCATAAGGCCGAAATTTCGAGCCTGAAAGTGGGAAACAGGAAGTAGACCACGGAGGGTAATAACAAGGTTACACCCAATCGTGTCAGGCGCGGAAATCTCGGTACAGACCCATATTATAAGGCAGCGAGGAAGGGATCCCAGAGCAATGGCTTTTCCTGAGCCAAAGCCGCGGGGCCCGGAGCTGCCGCAGAAACGGTTGAAGACGCTGGACTGTGGGCAGGGAGCTGTGCGAGCCGTGCGGTTTAATGGTGAGGGCCCTGATCTTCATATATGATCTTCCCGCCTCCTGA
>NW_011889263.1:158731-220271 GCF_000151845.1 Pteropus vampyrus
CACCCGGATCTTTCCCCAAGAGACAGCTTCGTCTGGCCGAGCACCAGAGTCTGAGCCATCAAACTCTTGGGCTGTGTTGATGTAGACAGCATAGTCAGCCCCATTTCGCTGTGGGGAGGGGCAGGGCAGGCGGTCAGCCAATCACAGGAGACAGAAACACACAAAGAGGTAGGGCACTGCAGCCAAAGAGGCTGAGCCATGTGTCTTGGATGAAGGAGGGGCCCCAAGTCAATGCCTAGGCACAGTGAGAGGTTATAGGGTTGCCAGGCAGACTACGGGCAGTACTGCCCAAGACCCACCTCCTAGGAAGCAACAACCCTCTCACATCTGCTCAGCAGAAGCTGCCCCCAACTCTTCAGAAGATCTCTGAACCCAACCACCTCTCCCCTGCCTTGGTCTCCACCCTGGTCCTAGCCCCATTTGTTTCCCGGACAACAGCCAGAGGGCGCTGGTGAGCACCTGAGTCCCAAGACTTCAAGGCTCTGCAAGTCCTGCCTGTCATCTCACTGCCTCACCTTTTCACATGCTTCCTAAGCTGATCCTTGACTTATTTCAGACATCACAAAGCCTTGCCCTGGTTGCTCCCTTTGCTGGGAACTCTTTTCTGAGGCAACCACATGGCTCATGGGAGGCACCTACCAAAAACCTGCTCACAGGTCACACTTCCCAGAAAGACTTCTCTTTTTTGAACAGTGCCCCTTTTTCTTGCCATCCTATCACCCCTCATTTTTCTCCATGGCAGTGATCTTGATGTCTGTCTCTCCTATCAAAACATCAGGTGCAGGAAGGCAGGGATCCTGGGCTGTGTCCCAGTATATGGCATAGGCCTAGCACACAGACATCTCTACATAGCAGGCCCAAGTGTCACCTTCACACCAAAGACTAAGTGCTCCATCCCCACTCACCATGAGGTTGGCATTGGCGATGTGGTGCTTGACCACGCCCCCGCCCAGGATGATCATTCCAGAGTGCTTGGCGAAGATGGCCTGGGTATTGATGAGCCTCAGGTCTGGAGAAGAGCGCTGTGGTCAGGCCCTGGACCCAGCCAGCTCTCCGACCCCACTCCTCTGTGGCCCCAGTGCCTCACCCTCCACGATGTCCAGCACCAGGCCTGGGTTCTTGTAGGAATGGAAGAAGATCATGTCGCCCAGTGAGCCATCTGTGAGTGCTGGGCTCAACACGGGTATGTGGTTCTGGGGGAGGGCAGGATAGAACAGCAGTGGGAGTCAGAGCCCAGTGGGGTCAGCCTGGTCCCCATTCCGGTGGCATTCCCTCTTTGCCTGATTCTGGACAGGGTGCTTAACTTTTCTAGGCCTCAGCTTCCTCAATGGTAAAATGATGGTAACAATAGTACCTCCCCCACAGAGGAGGTGTGTGTGAGAAACCTCACACAAAATGTACCGTGCTTGGCACATAATGGTAGCTCTTGTTATTTTTCCAATGCTGGACCTCATAGGCTCTGAGGAGCAGGGGACCTTACCCCAGGCCCCAGGGAGTTACTAAGCATTTCCCCATTTGCTCCCAGGTGGTCTAGGAATAGAGCCAGGATATCAAGACCACACTCAATAGCTGTGTGAGCTCAAAGTGCCTAACCTCTCTGTGTCTGAACTTCCTCATTTAAGACTGCAGATGATGAGAACAGCACCAAGTTAACACAGGCCAAGGCCTGGCATCTTTGCCCCCACCCAGCCCCTCACCTTCTGGGCCCAGTAATACACTGACTCTGGGTTGTTGATCTCCTTGCCAAGCCGGGCGATCATCTTGGAAGGTGTCCACTTCATGCCCTAGGAGGGGACATGAGCTTCAGCCAGCAGTGCTTCCCCTGATTCCCACCACGCTGGCCCCCCAGATTATTCTAGCCCCACCTCTGAGTTCTGCTCCAGCACCATCTGGTCCAGGATGGGCATCAGCCAGTCCTCAAACTTGCAGTAATTGTCATTGGGCACCAGCAAGTTCCCAATTCTGGGGACGGGAGGCAGGTGGGCATCAGGCCCCAGAACCCTCAGCCCAGCTCCCCTGCCCAGCACCATTCAGGGCCCACCTGTTGATCCCGTTCTCACGTAGGTCCTTTCCCCTGAGGCTGAACTCGCCCAGGTATGTGGGCGCCAGGCACTTGATGAGATCCTCTTCCACGCCTCCAGCTGTAGTCACCAAAACATCCACCTGAAGCCACAAGGCAGTGAGGTTGGCCCAGAAAGGGAGGCCTTGCCATCATCCCAGGCAGGACTCCTAACTTCCAGACTACATCCAGTAAGGAAGCTCTGCTGCAAAACAAAACTCGATCCTGTCCCCCTGCTTAAAATTAACTCATATCTCCCTATCTCACGAAAATGACCAATAATCTTACTGCCCATTGAGACCTAGAGAGGCCAAGGGCAGTCCCACCGGCTCCCCACCATGTTGTGCTGAACGAGGTAACGGATGGTCTCACGGATGCCTGAACTGATGAGGTTGGACGTATAGCCCAGGAAAATGGTACAGCCAGTGAGTGGGCGGCGGCTCTGGGTCAGGTCTGCGTGCTGGTCTTCATCCTGCGGCAGAGGCTCCAGCTTCTTCTCTATCTACGCATAACAGCGGGATCGAGTTAATCTCTGGACCCAAACTACAGTCTAAGGAGGAATCCACTGGTTTTCAGAATCAGACTCCGCCCCCAGGCCCTGCCCACTCGACCTAGAACCAGGGAACGGAAGCCCTTTGTGCAGCCTCCGCCCCTTTTACAGCCTGGCTCTCAGGGCCCACACGCTTTGCCCGCCTCGGGGAATCAGAGAGCATCTCCTTAGCAGAACCCAGCCCTCTTCCCCGCTGGGTAGGGGAAATCCAAGGCTCCGCTCTTACTTAGACTCCTCTTCCAATTCTGCAACGGCGCGGTCCTGCCCCAGGCCCTGCCGCTTCAAGAACACTCACTGATAGCCTATTGCCCGCCTCTTCTAGATATTAGAATACCATTGTTGGAAAGCAACGAACATCACAGAGAAACTCCCACCCCAGGTAGGTCCCGCCTCTTTCCAACTATTGGGCTGCCCTAACCAAAAACACGCCTCCTTCACAGGGAAGCCCCGCCCCTTCCAAGTACAGTGCTGCAGTGGTGCTATTATAGGCCGCGCCCCCTCAACCCAGGAAGTCCCGCCCCCGGTCTCACCATGGCGTTGACTTGCTGCACTGCGCGCCCGAAGTTGGTGGCTTGGAAACCAGTAGTGCCAAAGGCTTCCAGCAGCGCGCGGTAGTCCACGCCGCGGTTGAAGTCGTAGCCCCGGACCTGGGCGCTCTCGGACGGCAGCGCCGAGCTGTGCTTCAGCACAGCGGCCAGCGCTGCCGCGGGCGCCTCCCCCTTCGGGGGATCGTCCATGCTCCTGCGGCCGCGCTCTCAGATGAGAGCAGCCCCAGGCCAGACCTCTGATGGCCTCGAAACGCGCTAAGTCGTGACACACGCTTCCCTACAAGGGCGCAGGAAACGGCTCGGGTGAAACTAGGAAAACGCCCGGAAGTTGTTGAGTCACATGACCCTTTTCGATTCCTGTAGTCTAGGACGCGGCCTGGTCCGTAATACGGAAGCCGCATGGAGCCGTTACTCTCTGTTTCGCGTGTTCTCTGCCTACTTTTACTGCCGCCTGCTGGAGGCTCCCCGCGTTGCGGGGCATTTGTCCATTCGTTTCTTCTGTCCCTTGCGGAGAGAATGGCTTCTTAGACGTCGTCCTTGGACAGAATTCCAGTCATCAGAAACTGTCAAACAGTTTCTGCCACTGAGCATCTCTCATCAAATAGGATATTAATCCCTGTTCGTGCCTCGCAAGTCTCCAGAGCCTCCACATGCTACAAAATCCTTTGGTCCTCCCCTGGCGGCCACAACTATCACCTCTTTTGGGAAGCCTCCCCTGACCTTCCTCTTGGTAAGGGACCTCCTCTGGGAGTCAGGGCTGACATCTCTTTGCCTCCAGCAAGATTTCGAGACGCTCAAGGGTAGACACTTAGGAGGGACTCATTGGTCCTCCTAACCATGCAGAGAGTCTGGTCCTGAAGGGGACACCTTTAATCACTCACTCTACATATATGGAGTCTATACTGTACTATACGTTGGCCTCTGTGCTCGGTGCACATTCAGTGGTGAACAAGCTGCGGACCCTTCCCTCATGGAGCCCACAGTTTGGGGAGGTAGAAAGTTAACAGCACTAAGTGCTATTCGGGATTTCAACAGGATGATATAAGAGTCTTTGGTGTGGGATTGGTTGGAGGGGTTGGTGGCCTTAGTTGGAGGGACAGATGGTTGAGGACAGACACCAAGGAGGTGACATTTGAGCCAAAACTAGAAGGCCAAGAAAGGCCCCATATGTGAACTTATGGGAGAAGCCATTCCCCCACCACCCCCCATTGGGAGCAAGAACAGCCAGTGCAAAGGCCCTGAGGCTGAAAATGAGCCTCCTTAATTGGAGAAACAGAACATCCTCCATGACATTCTTGACATTCCCTGCTTGGATCTGAAACTCACCTCAGCTTTCTTTCCACCTAACCCTGATCTTGCCACAGTCTTCATATCTCAGCAAAAAAACCAGGCTCACATCTACCAGGCTCAAAACTGCGGAGTTGAGCTTAATGTCTCTTCTCTCACACTCCACATTCACCCCCCAGCACATCAGCCAAATTCCATCTGCAAAATAGTTCCCAAATGAGTCAGTATTTGTATCTAGGTGCTTGTCATTATCCCCATGGCCTCCACACTGCCCTCCCTCCCCACCATTCCATCTCCAAGCTGTGGCCAGAGAGCTCGTTAAACAGAAATCAGATGTATCGTTCCTCATTAAAACCTTCTAACAATGGTAGCTTTCCCTTAGGATTAGGGTCCAGGCTCTTCACAATGGCCTGCGAGGGTGCATGCTGACTTCCCTACCCTCATCTCCCACCACTTGCCCTTGCTCACTCCTCTCCAGCTATACCAATCCCTCTCGCTGTTCTAGAACTCCCTAAGCTCTTTCCTTACCGAGGGATGATGCACCTGCTGCTCTTTCTGCCTGGAACATCCCCTTTCCCAGCTCCTTCTCTTCTGACCCTCAGTTCAAGATGTTACCTCCTCCAGGAGGACTGTCCTGACCACCCACTCTTGCCCTTACCTTGCTTTTCTTGTCTTTCACAGCACTTAATACATTTTGTTTGCCGTTCTCTGTCACTGAACTAGAATGGCAGCTCGATGAGGATTGCAAGGACCCTGTCAGCTTACAATCCTTTATTTTTTTATTTTTTATGCCTACAGCACCTGGTCTTCCTAGGTGGTCTCCCATCCAAGTACTAACCAGGCCTGACCCTACGTAGCTTCTGAGATTGGAGGGGATCAGGCATGTTCAGGGTAGCATGGCCATAGACTCATGCTGATCCTCTTACTCTTCACAGTGCTGAACACATATTGAGAGCTTTGCAAAGATGCTGAATGAATCAATGAATGAACACACATAAAGGCATCAGCATGATCCATGAGGAATGAAGGAGGGAGAGATCGAATGAATTCAGCTTGGGCAGAAGGTGCCAGACCAGGCAGAACCCTGGGCTGTGGTAAGGAAGCTGAGAAACCATTGGAGAGTTTTAGAAAGGAAGTGAGAGACTACACATAAGATTCACCATCTTAACCATTTTTAAGTACACAGTTCGGTGTCATTAAACACATTCACATTGTTGTGCAGCCATCACCACCATCATCTGCAGAACTTGTTCATCTTCCCAGACTGAAACCCTGTCTCCATTAAACACCAACTCCCCATTCCCCTCCCCCAGCCCCTGGCACCCACCATTTACTTTCCATCTCTATGAATCTGAGTACTGTAGGGACCTCATATAAGTAGAGTCACACAATATTCATCCTTTTGTGACTGGCTTATTTCACTCAGCATAATGTCCTCAAGTTTCATCCATGCTTTTTTTTAATTTATTTTTTAGCAGGTCACACTGGCTGCTTTGAGAATAGGGGCATGGGGAAGGGGGGCAGGAGAGACCAGGGTGGAGGCCACTGGACTTCTCTAAGTGAGCAAAGATGGGGGTGGGACCCATGTGGGGCGGAGAGAAGTGACCAGATTGAGAACCTAATCTGAAGGTCGATTAGCTGGCTCTTGAGAAAGGATTAAATGTGGGGATACTGGAAGAGAGGAATGAAGGAGTTTGAGATTTGGGCCAGGACAGTCAGGTGGATGGTGGTGAATGTGGGACAAAAGATCTGAGGGGAAGGTAATCCAGAGTCCAGCTTTGGCCAAGTTAGGTGAGAGAAACCAGTGAGGGGGGTGAGATGGATCAAGGGGGTTGGAGGGTCCTCGGGTGGGTCTGGGGTCAGGGAAGTGGCTGGGGTGGGGCAGCGTAAGTGAGTCAACTGAGTCATCCATGGAATGGATCCCCAGGCAGTGAGTATAGGAGGAGGAGCAGGACTGCACCTGAGCTTGGGACACTTTGCACATTGGGGTGGGCAGCAGCTGGCAATTGAGGGTGTTGGGCCAGTTAGCAGGAGATCAAGCAGGTCAGATAGAGGCCAGGGCCCCACATGTCCCCTGCCAAGGTGACACATGACCACGGGGCAGCTGCTGGGCCTCCTAGGGCAGGGAACCCCTTGGCTGAGGCAGCTGCTGCTGCTGTGACATTTCACTCTGTGAGTGTCCTGGCTTCAAAGTCTCTGCAGGGATGGGGGCGGGAAAGGAGAGGACTGGAGAGGCCAGGTGGGTGGGAGAGGGAGGAAGAGCAGGGCTGCAGGAGGACTGAGCAGGCAAGAGTCAGCCAGGGTCCTCCGCTGAGGTATGTGGTCCTGATGAGTGGGGAGCAGCCACTCCCATCCCATCATCTCCTGGAGGAACGTGGGAGGAGGTGCAGGGACCCTCAGAGGGCCCTAGGACTCCTGGTCTGGGGTTCAACATGCTTCTACAGCCCTGCTCACCCTCCCCTAGATGTCTGGCAAAATGGCCATTGGCAGCGACATCGGGCAGGCCCGCCGTGCTGTGGAGCAGCTGCGGATGGAGGCCGGCATTGACCGTGTGAAGGTGAGGTCAGGGTCAGGTGGGCATGTCTGGGTGAAGGGGCAGAGGGACAGCTGGGGTCTGGCTGACCCAGCTGGCTTATAGGTGTCCAAGGCGGCCGCCGACCTGCTGCAATTCTGCATGGAGCAGGCCAAGAGCGACCCCTTCCTGGTGGGCATCCCTGCTGCCACCAACCCCTTCAAGGAGAAGAAGCCTTGCACCATCCTATGACACTGAACCTGACAACCCATCAATAAACATGAAGTGAATGCTCCTCAGAGCTTGGTGGGCTGCAATGGGGGGCAAAGTGGGGCTGTGGGATGGCAGGGGCACCTGACCCAACCTTCCTCCCCCACCCACTCCAGGGTCATGGCCACAGGGACACACACACCCTGGACTCTGCATAGAAGAGCACGCACCTTTCCGACCCCTCCTTGCCCTGCACCGATGGGCCAGCCTTAGCAGATTCTCTCTTCCTCTGCATAAACACATCCAGGCAGAGTCCCTAGCTACGTGCCAATTCATGTTATGCACACACTCATCACCCATGTCCACACATCACACACACACAGATGCCATCATATAGACAGGTCCCCACATCCTCCAGAAGCTCCCTTTTCCCCTCACACATGTATGCTCATAGGCACTCAGATAGGCACAGATGGGGTCTGGGATTATGGAAACAACACAAACAACCAGCCCTCCTCCCCAAGGACACACAGACACACATGATCCCAGGAATGCACTTGGGTGGACACAGGCGCACCCAGATACAGCAAAGGCTGTCACCAAGGCTTCCACACACCATCTCACAGACACAAGCACATTCCCAGCATCCCAGCCCCAAGCAGGCACCACTCCAGCCCACAGCACCAGTACATCGGGTTTATTTCTCCTTCACTCTCAAGGGAGAGCAAGGGTCCAAATCTTAATGAAAACAGGGCCCAAAGGTGGGGAGCAGCCCCCTGGGTAAGCAGGAATACCAGCCACGCCTTCCTTGGCATGGAGCCCAGCCCAGGGACCCCACCAGAACCTGGCCAGGACATTTTGTGCCCCAGGCCTATGGGGCGGAGCCGAGGCAGCACCAGTGATGGGGAGGGTCCCCCGAGAAGATTGAGAGGCCCAGCCTGCCGGCCAGCAGTTCCACATCCACGTCCACATCTGCCTGCTCAGGCCTGCAGCCTCCAGACTTCCAGCGACAGGCCCCCAGAGGCGGCCACTACCAGGTTGCCCTCAGCACAGATCTGGGCAGGGACATGAGAACTCAGGGGTACTCTAAGCAGCCTGTAGGGCATGTGGGACAGGGCACATAGGGCAAGGCCTTACCCCATTCAGCACGTTGTGGTGGCTTCGAGTGCAGATGGTCCTTGGTGGGTCTGTGGGCACGTGTACCTGGTGAGGGGCAACAGGTAAAGGTCAAGAGGTGTGCTCCTGGCCAGTGAGGGTAAGGTAGGGAGGCCTTTCCTGGGGCCTCACCCGAATGGTCTTATCAGTGGACGTGGTGTACAAGGCCCCCAGCGAGTGTTTGATCCCTGTGATCTGAGACGTGTGGCCCACATCAAAGGTCTGCAGGAGGGAGGGAGGGAGGATACTCAGACAAGGCTCTGCCAAGGCCAGCCGCCCACCACCACTGGGGGTCAAGGGGTAGGGAGGAGGCCCGGAGAGGGCAGGACAGGGGCAAGGGCCCTGGCAGACCCGAACAAGCTGGAAGCAGCCTTTCCGGTTGGCAAAGACGTGCAGCAGGCCCTGGTTGTCACCAGCCCAGAGCTGGGGCTCTTGGTAGGACATGCAGAGCAGGTAGGAGTCCAGCTGTGGGAGGGACAAAGGACAGAGCAGCTCGGGCTGGGCCATGCCACAGCCCTGGCCCCTTCAGCCCCTGGGGAGGGCCCACCTGCAGCCGCTGCAGTACGCTGTTGGCCCGGCGGTCGAACACTACGAGTGTATGGTCCTCACTGCCCGAGATGATATGCTGGTCATCCGCCAGCAATGCCAGCACTGCGCTTGAGTGCAGCCGCCGGCTTTTCAACAGGGCTGGGCCGACTTCATGGGTGATGGGCCAGGAAGGAGGCGGACATTAGAGGCCCCACCAGCCCACCCATAGATCCCAGGCCTCCATCCTCCATTGCAAAACCCTTGGTTGGCTTCCCTCCCCACCCCCATCCTACAGGAGACCCTGTCTCTCCTTTCCTACCCCAGCTGGATCTGGGCCTCCAAGGACCCCCAGACCTGTGCACCCCCATCTCCTGTTTCATCTCCCTCCTCTTGTCCCATCTGCTCTCAGCAAGTATCAGCATAAAATGCCAGCCAATGCCAGCAGACATGCTTCCATCCCTACCCCCACTCAGCTCTGCCTGGATAAGGCATGTTGGCCTTTCATTTAAACAAAATAAGAGTGAATAAACAGAAAAGGCTTATGTGCTGGGCAGTATTTGTTCTAGTTGTTTTATGTAAACTAATATTTAATCCACTGGTGTCCTTATCATCTCCTCCCATCAATCTTATGGGGATGAAGTTGTTGTTATCTGGATTTTACAGACGGGGAAACTGAAGTTTAAGCTTGACTGGTGTGATCTAGAGAGTGAGGGAGCCAGGATTCTCAAGGACTGTCTGCCTCCCACGAGATTCCAGCTCAGAGGGCCCTCCTCTGGGCATCCTCTGTCTCTCATTGCGCCCCAGGTGGAGGCAGGGCTTCTTCCATCCCCTTCCCCATCAAAAGTGGCTTTTGTTGCACCCAGCACAGCACAGGTCACTATGAGTGCTTAGTACTGACTGTTTATGTGACTGTCTCCTCAGCCAAGCTGTGAAGTCTGAGGCCTGAGTGTCTCCTTCCCCAGCATGGCCCTGGAGCCCCCAAGCAGCCTTGCTCTCCCCAATTTGGGCCCCTGGCCCACCTCTGGGGTCGTAGACTGTCACTTTCTTGTCATAGGTGCCAGTCACCAGGATGTCAGGCCGGTAGGACAGGCACAGCACAGCTGCCTTGCTCCTGAGGACACATAGAGCATGGAGCTGAGCTGTGACCAGGTAGAGCCCTGGCTTCCCCCAATCCCCCTCCCCAGGACCCCTCACACTTTATCTCGCCAAACTGTTGCCCATCAGCTGCCATGTCCCAGAGCTTCACCGTGCTGTCCCAGGAACCAGAGCACACTCGGTGGTCCAGCGCCGCCAGGGACCACACCCAACCCTGCAGGACAAGGACCCATGTGACAGTCCCCATTTCACAGATAACAAAATCGAAGGTCAGAAGAGGGAGACTACTGACCCAAGAACCCAGAGCAAGTCAGCACCACGTAGAGATTAGAGCTTCAGTCTGTGGTCTGACTGCAGGGCCTGGGACATGCCCATCTCTCACCCAATAATATTCCTCAATCAAGTGCTGCAGAGACTCAGCACCACTGGTGATTTGAGGCTACATGACAACATGATTAAGAATGGGACCTCCACTCCACAACCTGGGCGAATCAGGTCCCCTCCTTCTATTTCCTCATTGGGAAAATGAGCGTTAAAAAACAATCCCTGTCTCAGGAGCTAATATGCACAGAATGCTGGCTGATGACTGACTTATTCCTCACCAAACCCTATAAGGAGAGTACTGTAAGGCAGGGGTCCCCAGCCCCTGGGCCACAGACCGGTACTGGTCCACGGCCTGTTAGGATCGGGCCACATAGGAGATGAGCAGTGGGTGAGCGAGCGAAGCTTCATCTGCATTTGCAGCCGCTCCCCAGCACTAGCATCACCGCTTCAGCTCCACCTCAGATCATCAGGCATTATTCTCCTAGGAAAACCAGTCCCTGGTGCCAGAAAGGTTGGGCGCCGCTGCTATAAGGTGTCTCATTCTACAAATAAGGAAACTGAGAGCACAAAGAGAGCTTGAGTTCTTCGTCCAAGGTCACACAGCCAGGAAGTGGCAGAGTGGGAATCTGAACCCAGCAGCCTGGCTCTAAGACCAAGATCTTGGCCACCGGCCTAGACCGCCTCACCAACTAGTAGAGGTGCCCTTCCACAGCTACTTCACACAGGATGACAGTCATTCTCAAAGTTGTTTAACCCCCAAGGGTAGCCTCCTAATTACCTTTCAAAGTATACCTGACAACTACTGAACACCTACTGTGTATCTGAGTCTGAATGAAGTTCTTAATGCCTGTTCATTTCATTCATCCTTATCCTAATTGACCCCTGGACAGAAGTAGAAACAGACCTAGAGAAGTCATACATCTCACCCCAAATCACACTAATAATAGCAGAGAAAAATTTCAATCTATGAAGTCCAGGGCCAAAACTCACTTCCTTAGTCACGACACCCTACCCAGGCCCCATGCCTCCCACCCCCTCACCTTGTGGGTGCTGTTCTGGGTGCCCAGCGCCTTGACCAGAACCTGGCTGGGCTCTACCCCCAGCTGCCGCAGGTCCCACAAGTTGACATTGCGATCTCGGGAGCCCGACAGACAGAGGGTCCCACCCTAGAAGGGGAGGGAGGTGATGTTTTCAGGGTCACCCTGGCCCACCCCTGCCTGGCCCCAGTCCCTGAACTCCATCTCACCTGGAGCAGCAGCACTGAATCGATGGAAGCAAAGTGCCCATCAGCCAGGCAGAAGTACTCAGCCCAGCGCCCATCCTCTGCCCAGCGTGACAGATGCTGCTCCAGCTCAATGCAGGCTGCCGGCCAATCAAAGTCTTCCTCTGTGGGATACCACGAGCAGGGTCTCCGGTGGGCAGGAACTCTACTGCCCACACTAAGCCCACCATTGGCTTCGAGGGAGCCCAGCCAGCACCAGACTTAGAGAGACCCCCACCTGGATCCCTCACCCCACCTCCAAGGAGGCCCAGGTTCTAGCTTTGGAACCACCAGCCCACTCACCTTTCAAGTAGGTCTAGGAGTACTCCTCACCACAGTTTCCAGAAGTTGGGAAACTAGAGCCTCAGGACCACCTTCCCAGGCCCCATCCCCCAACCCAAATCTGGGTGATAGCGGCCTCAAGACATTAAGCTCCTTCCTCAACCCTGGCTGAGGTCTGACCCCAGTCCCTCAACCCTCAGGCTGGGCCCAAGAGCGAGGACTTCCTCCCTCAGTCATCTGAACCAGATCCAGGGAAGTATTTCTCAAACCAGTATCTGTAAACCTGAGAGCCTTGTCCAGATGCAGAACCTAAGGCCTAGGTTTGCAGAGGTTCAGTGGTATGGATGGGGCCCAAGCATCTATGTTTATCAAGCTATTCAGGAGAGTCCTATCACTTTAAAGTCATCGAGCTATCTTATCCCCCAGGGACCAATGGCCTTGGGGACAGGGAGAATGATAACCAGCCCTTGCTTAAGATCCCAGGCTAGACTCTGAGCTTGAGGATCTGTGATTGCTGGTACAACCTCTAAGCTCTATGTTAGTTAGGTTCAAGGGTTGCAGGCTCTGGACCTGAGTCCCTGCTTCACCCCCACCTAGGTCAGGACTCCAGAGGTGAGGGGCTTTGGGATCACCAATTGCTGCCTCAGCATCTACACCCAGGACCTGAAGATTCTTGAGCTCACCCTGAGCCCCAAGAAGACTCCAACAGCCTGAGACCTCAACTCTCTGTGTAAACCCCCAGCCAAGGGTCAGGGCCTTGGTTCCACCAGACCCCAAGCCTGAGCATCACTGGATCCTGAGCTGAGGAACCGAACCCTCTCGGGAAGGTTTCTACAGCCTTAGGACCCCAAGTATCTCCCTCATTGTCCACTCAGAAGTCAAGGACTTTGGCACCAACAGTAACTACCTCGGCTCCCAACCGCGCCAGGACAGCCAGGAAGTCTGCTCCACGAGCTGTGCTCATAGCACCCCAGGTACCCACTCCCCCACCTTAAGCCTGACCTGGGCGGGCTACCCTGGTCCCCCAGCACGCGCACCTTCCACCACTGGATAGGGTGCGCGTACGCGACGCTGTGCGCGTAGCCTCCAGGTGACATGGTCACGCACGAGGTCGCGCAGCGCGTGGCACACGCACGGCAGGACGTGGAGCACGAAGCAGGCGTCCAGGTAGGCACAGATCTCAAGCAGTAGCTCCGGGGGAAGACTCAGCAGGCCCGGGGTCCCCATGGCCAGGCCCTTGGACGCGGCCCGCGGCTCCAGGGTTCCAGGGGATGAAGCAGGAGCGGACAGCGAAGGGGTGCGAGGGGGCGCCACCCCGAATTTCGGCGGACTGAGCACGCGAGACACATAAGCCTCGGCCTGCGCGTCGGGGTCGGGGTCCGGCTCTGGGTCGGAGTCATCGTCCCAGGCACAGGGATCGTCGCGCGGCCCTGGGGGCAGCTCCATGGCGACCGAGTGGGCGCGGCCGGCCCTGCCCTGTCAGCGGCGGGCCCCCGCGTCCTGTCTCCTAGGCAGCGCGAGGGCGCTTCCGGCGCTGCCTGATGACAGTAGGCGCCGGCCGGAAGTGAGGAAGCTGGCCGGTTACTGACAGCCGTCCTGCTCCAGTGGTCTCGTTCTGGAGCTGCATAGGCCTAGAGCTGGAAAAAGCAGATTCCTGGCTCCTGCGTTTCTAAAATAAACATCTCTGGTGGTGCCGATGCAGAAGACCAACGGACTCTGGTTTGAAAACTGCGTCCCTGTCGAAGGCACCTTTCACAGGTGACACCACCTTTCACAGGTGACACCGAACTTAGAAATGCAAAGCTTCTTTTCCGAGTTCGCAGGCTGGGTCGTACTAGTGATTCGAATTGTCTCTCCTTCTAGAGCCAGAAATATGCAGTTACACTAGAGGCCTAAGTGGAACAGTTACTCTGAATTACCTTAAATTATACTGATGAAAAAGTCTCTTAACTTCCTGAAAGCCTCTTCAGCCAGGCAAGCAGCACTTGGTCCCTCTGCCTTGACCCCTTCTCATATCCACATGACTCTTTGCTCAAACATCATCTTCCCTAGTACCCTACTGTAAGACTGTAACCATCTTCCCCAATGTTCTCATTCTCCTTCTCACTGTATTTTTCTCTATGGAACATTACCACGGTTTTGCTGTTTTATCTTCTATTCCCTCACTAAAATGTACACACTTGTTGAATGAATTTTGGACGTGTCAGCATTTTTTTGTTTTCCCAGGGTGATGCAGGTGATCCTTGGGCCCTAAGCTGCCACAAGATTTTATTCTGAGACTTGTGCATCCCCAGAGCTGAACAATTTATTTGCCTCAGTTACTGTTGCTGATATTTACGTATCTCCCACAGGCCTGAGCTGGGCTGAGCCTTCTTACAAAGTATCTAAGATACACAATGATCCAGAGTTGTGAAGTCAGCCAAAGATGAGAGTGCTGCAAGGCCTTGCCCCTCGCCACTCAGTTTAGTCTAAGGCAGATGGGGATCATGAAACGGGGCTGCAACACTAATGGCTCGCCTTCAGTGAGCTCAGGACGTTTAGTGATCTGTAATTACGTCCAAGAGAATGCACTCCATGTGTGTTATCACATTTAATCATCTTTCACATTCACCTCATTTTACAGGAAAGAAAACAGAGGCCTGGGCTCCCGAAAAATATACCCTGGTTAGAGCTAACTTCTTTCCCCACTCCCCCAATTATTTCCTGACCCGAATCCTGTGCATCCCCATTTCTAAAGCTTCCCAGGCCCCCCTCGACATCTCTACTGCCAAAGCCAAAGACACAGGAGGCCAGCTGGAGACCAAGGGTTTCACAAGAAACTGATCTTTACTCAACAAAGTTCTACACAAGTGGAATCTCACGCCATTTCGGCGCCAACCCCCAGCACAGCACGGTAACAAATGGACAGACCCTAGAGCCCGCAGGAGGAAGAGGGTGAGGGGGAAGAGGACAGGAACGAACGGGACTGCAGATCAAGGCCAGTCAGGGTCCGCAGCCCTGGGCAGGGGAGAAAGTTGAGAAGCTGCAACTTCGTTGTGCAAAAATCAACCAAAAATAAATTAAAAAATTAAATAGTTTTCTTTAAAAAAAAAAAAAAGACAACGAACCAGGCTCCCCCTTCCCTGAAGGTGGTTGGAGCCCCCAATCCTAGGTGGAGAAGGGGTTTCCAATCCCATCAGATAGCCAGTCCATCCACACACCCCAAGACCCAGCAGAGGATGCTCCAAAGAACTGAAATTACCAGAAAATTAAATGATATTTAAAAATTTTTTTTTTTTTTTTTTTTTTTTTTTTACAAATGGCTTCCAGAGACCTGCTGGAGTTTCAAAGGAGGGGAGGAACCAGCTGAGTTTACGGAATGTGCACCAAGTGCCCCTTGGAATAGACACAGGGCCACACCCTGTCTGAGGAGACACAGGGCTATGACGGAGGTGGGGTCCAGGGCCCCGGTGGGATGGATGGAGCAGGACCCACAATGCAGGAATCCAGTCAAACCCTCCAAACCCCCAAAAAGGGCCCCCAAAGAAATAGAAAGCAGAAAAAGGAAAACATTAAGGATGCTGCAGGGCCCGGTTTGAGTCTCCAAATGGGAAATATCCACACTCGCTCCTGTTCCAGGAGAGCCTCTCCCACTGTGACTACATCCCTACCAATCCCAGAAGGGTCCCTAGAATCACTGCCTCAATCTAGTGGGTCTCAGGGCCCACTGGGAGCTGTGATGAACAGGAAGGCTTTGGGCTCAGGATGTCAGGGGAAGGCACCACCTCTCTCCTCCTCCAAGCCCTCAGTTTCTTTCTTGCTGGCAAAGTATAAGCCTTAGTCCCTTTTCATCATCAATTACATGCCCCAGCCCTTGTGTTAGAACTTGGGCCCGGAACTTGAAGAGGACTCTCAGAAGCACAGAGAAATGACCTGCCCTTGAAATGGATTTGCTTATGGAGAGAGACAGGGAGTAGGTGTCAGCAGCTGTGGCCAACCCCAGCTCTCTTCCAGAAAAAAAAGCCCCACCCCAGTGTCTTCAAAAGTCACTGGAGCACAAGATAGGGAGAAAGGGGGACCTCTGGCCAGCCCCAGCTGCTCCAGTGGTCCCCACTCTTCAGGCTAGGACAGGACAAGGAGAGGGACACATTGGCTGAGGCTGCCACAGAGCTGGCGGGAAGTATGCGGAGCAAGTCCGAAGCGTACACATGCTGACCGCGCAGCCCCAACGTGGCCACCCTCTTCCCCCCGCCCCAGGCTCCTGGCAGAGGCCCCCAACCCACCCAGCCCTCCCCAATCACCGCCAATTCTGGCAAAACGGCAGAAGCTTCTTAAACTCTAGATGCAAGTTACACGGAAGGCCTTATGGGTTAACTCAGGGGTTCACTAATTCTACTGTCTCCATGCAGTCGAGGGAATGGGGGGCGGCTGGCCTGGCCTGGTTGGGCTGCAGTGCCCGCACATGCGTGTGGTCACATGTGTACATGAGTTATGTCTCTACAGGGACCCCACCCTCCCCGCCTGCTTTCCCCCTGCCTCATCCTATGCCAGATTCGGTTGGCCATGTTCATTCTTCCCTCCCATGTGGCTGGCCCAAGTGGGCTGCCTGAGGTGACCCTGCTTAGAGCAAGGGGCTCTTGCCACCAAGAAGTCCCACCCCCCTCCCATTTGTAGGATGAGCATGGAGACCCCACCTGCCCGCCACTGGCTGGCCACACAGGCAGGTACATGGACAGGGAAGGCGTCTGGATTTGGGTCCCACTCACTCCTCCCTAACCCCCCTCGACCAGGGCACAGTGACTTCTGGACGCAGTGCGATCCCCAGCATCCCCTCCAAGACGACGCAGACAGAAACCTGTGGAGAGAAGGGGAGGATCAGGGCCTGTGTCCCTTCAGCCCCAATGACTGCACCAGCACCCCGCATGCAGCCTCCTCACCTGGCAGTCGATACACTCCTCTAGACCCCGTAGAAGGCAGCCAGCCTTTCCTTGAGCAGCGGTGGGAACTGCTCTGAGAACTGCTGCCAGTTCTCCTCCCCAACCTGGTCTTTGAAGCCGTGGAGAATCTGCGTGGGGGAAAAGGACACCAAAGCAGCTCAAGATGAACTCAGCCTCTCCCTACGAGGATCTCCCCGCTGCCACCTCTCAGGACTACATCAGGGCTAAGTGGGAGCCTCACCTTATAAAACATGTCCCGAAGGTCATCCTTCGGGCTCACCCAGGAGGCTACAGCGTCGCAGAAGAAAATAAAGTCCTGAAACGCGACGGATCCTGTGTGAGGGGCCGCCCAAGCCCAGCCCCAGTGCCTTCCCTCAGAGCCCAGCCGCCCCAACCTGCACAACGCCCCCAGGGTTGACGCCTATCATCATGCAGATGCCTCGGAAGGCCGAGTCCTTCTCCTCGTTGTCCCTGATGTTCCTGAGGGACGTGCACCTGTGGGGAAGGTGAGCATCGAGGAATCAGCTAGTGGAGCTGGGGCAGGAGGGGCATCCATGAGGGGCAGTGGGTGACAGGGCTGGGGTGGGCCATGTGTTTATGGGGTGTGGAGAAAGCAGGGTGTCAGTGGGCAATGGGGCTGGGACGTGCAACTACGGATGAGCAGGGCTAGGTGGGCACAGGTGAGGGGACGGGTTAGGCCTGTCCCACCCACCCTGCTACCCAGCCCACCATACGGCAGGCCCCACACAGGTGAGCACACACCAAGGCCGGATGAACTGCTGCAGCATGGGTGCCACCTCCTGTGGGCACACGTAGCCCAGGCGGCCGATGGTGATGGCTGGAATGGCAGAGGGACTCGTCAGGCGACCTGCAACCCCGAGCGGCCCCGGGACGGTACGTGGCGGGGCCTCTGGCATGAGGCACCAGCCCCGCCCCTCAGGCCCCAAGGGAATAGCTCCTGCCAGCTGTCTGGCCCACAGAGCTTGGCCCAGCATTGGTCTCCCCCGAGGCTAGTATCTTTCTTGCTGCTCCTCCCAAAACCCCTTCCAGACCCTTCTAGACACCTTCCCTGGTTCTTTCTCAAAGCCTCTTCTCAACTCCCAGCCATGAAGCCCGCCTCCAGGAGGTGGGCAAGGGAGCAGTGGTGGCCCAGACCTGGTGCCCACCTGTGTTTTCCAGCAGTGTCTTGGGTGTGTTGGGCCGGTTAATGATCTCCACCAGGTTGTTGAGGACCATTTGCACGTAGGGCTGCATCTCTGCCCCTGTGGGACCAGCCAGTCAGAGCCTTGCACAACCCACACCACCCACACTGACTACCCCAGTTTCATCTAGACACTGGCTAATTGCAACTGGCGAAGAAACGAAAAACTGGCTGGTCCCCAGCCCAGGACCTGTGGCCAACCCAAGATAGATCCACACCTTCCAAATACCAGAAGCTACCCCGAAGTCATCACTGGACATCAGGGTGAGGCCACATGGACCAGCCTCCCTGCTGGGGGATGGGGAAGCTGCCAGTCTCTATAAATCCCAGTGGGCCTTTCAGCCAACTGCATGCGGGTTGCGAGGTGGCAAACAGTCCAATCAGAACAGGTCTCCTGTACTGACTCTTTGTAGAAGCCATTACAGAAAACCTTTCAGCTATTCAGCCTATCTCTGATAAAAATGCTCAGAGGTGTCCTCATGCCCCTGGCCCATGGAGCCTTCCTCAAGGAGCACCGGCGCCCTCTTGAGGGGACCAGGCCAATGGGGGAGGGGCAGGGCCAGCCCACCTGCAGGGCACTCACTCACCCATCTGCATGCAGATCTCCCCAATGGCCCAGGTGGCATTGTTGCAGACAGAGATGAACTCGGGGTTCAGGTTGGTGCCCAAGATGGGCATGAACTCAGCTGGTGGGGAGAAAGAGGAGTGCTGAGCAGGAGGGCCCACCAACATGAGCTTCCAGACCTGGCCGGGCAGGCCCCATCAGACAGTACGAATACACCCCAGTTCGGTCACAGTACTCCCCGGTCATTGCTCCATCACCTGAGGCCAGGGCTGGGGTCTTGGGGAAAGAACAAGAAAGGTGTCATACCAATACAGGGCTTGACATGGATGAAGCAGGCTTTGGTGAGATCTCCCAGGAGGGCAAAGGAGCTCTGCCGGACCTCGGGCATTGAGTCCTGGGGGTCAGAGCAGGGTCAGCGTGGCAGGGCTCCCTTACCCCCAACCAGCCTGGGTTCCCAACTAATCCCTCAGCACAGGGCCACTAGGGGGGCAGTCCCTAGAGCAAGGCCTGACTCTTTCACTTCCCAACACCGAGGCTGCAGGACCCTGTATATTGGAACCTGGGGAACATGTGAACGAGTGCCTTGCTCAGGGCACTGCTACAGAGGAGAGCACATGTAACTGCTGACCATCCTGCTACACAAGTTTAGGGTGATGTTAGAGGGACTTGTGCTTCCACATTTCCTATTTTCTACTTTTTAATGTTCTACATTGTTGGCTTGAAAAATGAGCTTTTATACTCATGTCTTCTTTGAATCCCTTTAAAAAAATTACAAGGATTTTTTTACAGGCCTCTTTTCCCTGATGTCCTTGGAGCACAAACAGTGCCCTGAATCCCCCCAGGGTGGCCCATACAGACTGGTTGGTATCATCACTGTGAGTTAGAGGCCTGTGAAGGGCACTCACCCACCTGCATGCATTGGAACAGCAATGTCATGATGTTGCTGCGGGCCACCAGCTGCTCCACATGGCCACCCAGGCCCTCAGCCAGGCCGCTGAGCAGGTCTAGTGCCACGATCATGAAGTCCTTGTCGGGGGCCTCATACTGTTCAGGGTGCTGAGTGTACATCTGAGCACAGATGGCAGTGGGCAGGCAGGTGAGGAGGATGGGCTAGGGCTGGGGCAGCAGCTCAGGAGTGAATAGCGGTGTGGCAGAGGAGAGGTGCTCACCATGGCCTGGGCCAGCGTCTTCTGCACCAGGGTGACGCAGCGCTGGTAGACAGGCTCGCAGTAGGGCAAGAAGCCGCTCTGCAGGGCAGTGGCCACGGATGACAGACACTGGCAGGAGGAAGGTAGGAGAGGTGAACTCAGGCAGAGTGGGGAGGGATTACGGGAGGGAGCCTAGAGCCCACCCACCTCCAACAGAGGGAAGAGGTCCTTGTCTTCATCCTTGAGCTCATTCCACTTCTGAATGAGTGGAGGCATCAGCTTCTGGATGTATTCCTGGAGGGAGAGCAGGAAGTTGGGGCTCCCTAGGCAGGGGTAGCATCCTAGATCCCAGCAGAATTCCCTGTGACTCAGAGGTGCCCATCGCCTGAGCAGTGAGGCCTGGGCTCCTCACTGTGGCTCATGGGGCCCTGCAAGACCTCGCCATCCAGCCAGACCTCCGGGCCCTTCTCACCTGTCCCGAGCCCAGTTCTATCCACCCCTGCCCCCTCGGAGCCTAGGTCAGCACCTCCTGGTTCCCGTAGGCCCCTGAGCTTCCCCGGCAAAGCACTTACCACACTATCTCATAACTGTCTCCCCCACTAGACTGAGAGCATGGCGAGGGTGGGGCCCGGGTCTGTCTGTCTGCCTGTTGAGGTCACGGCCACATCCCTGGCGTGCAACACAGGGTCGCCGCCAGGTCACTGGATGCCAAGGGACACAGGAGATCAGAAGGGAGCCACTGTGGGGTCTCACCGGCTGGTTGAGGTGGTGACCCACAGAGTCGGCCAGGGTGCCAATGGCATCATAGAGGATGAGCAGGTTCTTGTGCTGGTACTTGCCAAAGGCAAAGACAAGGGTGTCCAGAATATAGCTGAGGTAGGGCACCAGCTCCGTGCAGGCCTCTTCCTCCAGGGTGGCGAAGGCACTGGAAGGCAGGAAGGGCTCAGTGGGCATCTACTGATGGGGCTGGGCCATATGCAGGTGGAAACAGGAATTGGGGGTACTTGGGATCAGCCAGTACGAATACATTAGACATCAGTGGGATGTCAGGAATAATGAGTGTCGTCACTTCCCAGAGAGCAGCTAGTGGGTTAGGGGTGGGGACTGTGGGGCCAGGGTGGGAAGTCACCTGCAGGCTGCCTCCTGCACCCTCTTGTTGCCATCCAGGATGCGCTTGAGCAGTTCCGTCATCAGAGGCTTGAGGTGCATGTCGGGTGGCTGGCTGACCACCCAATGGGCGTAGCGGCTCAGTGTCCAGCAGGCGATGGAGCGGACCAGGGCCTTCTTGTCTGACAGGCACTGGATGAGATGCGGGATCAGCTCGGGCAGGTAGGGCACCATGCCCTGCATACAGCCTGCAAGGATGGCACGGGGGCAAGCCTGAGCCCAGCTGAGCCTGGACACACCCAACTTTACAGGAGAGGATCAGGCTGTTGCACCTGACAGACAGAGAAACTGAGGCTCAGAGGTTAAATAACTGGCTCACAGTCATAGAGCCTGTGAAAGGTGGGGTCAGGAGGGGAAATAGCATCAGAGTAAACCTTGCCCCACCATTCGTTAGGTCCACTCCGTCATGGCCACTCATTAATTTAATTCATAGATAACCGGGTTGCACAGTGACTCAGGCTTTGTGGGCAGCAGTGACCCCAATAAACGGAAAGTACTTGTCTTTTGAAATTTTTCTTGGGTATTTGTGATTTTTCTATTTTTTTTTAAAGCCACGAGTATGCTTTTTAATTAGAGAACAGATAACAGGATATCCTCTAATAATCCAAGGCAAGCAATCTGTTTTTACTGGTTTAGGACCAATTCTTGTAGGTCTTTTCCCATGAATAAATAGAACACCTAACGTAGTTGATTAACCCATTTTCCCTTTGCCCCAAGAAAACTTGCCAGCAGCACATGTAGCTGCAGCATTTACTCCTAGATAATTCACAGATTACAGTCCTAACATCACCCCCAAAGTTTACCACGAAATACCTCACTTTATTATTATATTACTATATTATTATTATTTTCACATCTCTAGTAAATCGATAATCTTCGGAAACAAATGACATTCTATTTATAGCATTCTGCTTTTAGTAGTGCTATATCCATTTACAAAATATAGTAATTCTCCATCGCTGAAAATGTCATATCCTACAAAACGTAGCATTCCTACATGTGATGTTAAATTAATGCTGGCAGCGAGCTGCACTTTTTTCTAAATAGGAAAAGGGTTAATATGTGCACATGTATTATCATAAGCTATATTACACTTATTATAACCTTTCCTTAAATAATTTTGAAAGCTCTCTTGCTATGTCTGAACTTTTTAGGATAGTCCTGGATGCCTAAGAGGTCATAAGTGATGCCTGTTAATAGACTCGCAAAGCCCTCTGGTCATCTAAGCTGTATATCCCATTGGGATGAAGGGAATCCAAAAGCCACAGCAGTAACGACGCACCATGTGAAGTTAGAAGAAACACCACCACTGCACATTTATTCTGGGAGTCCAGCCCATAGCCAGGAGCAGGTCTGAGACCCAGCTACACCCTAGGTGACTGGAGAAGTGAAGTACATCCCTCTATACCTCAGTTTCCCCATCTATGAAACCCACCTCATCAGGCGATGGTGAGACCATGGGACCAGGCTGCCTGCCATAGGACAAGCACTGCAGAAGTGGCTGTTCTTATTATTGCTATAGCTATGGTTATGCTTATAACCTTACAGAATTGCTTGTCTGAGAATTCAGAAGAGGGCTTGCACTCTAGGATTTGGGATTCCTTTCAGGCCCATGGCTGAGGGGAAGACTCAAATCAAGGAGCTGTTAGGAGGGGCTGAGCAGGCCTCTGGACAGAACTCAGGGATGGCATCGTCCCCTCCAGGTTGACCTGCCTCAGCCAGCCCCAGAATCACAACAGCACAAGGGGTCAGAGGTCAGGCACAGCCAGGCTTGGGGGGCACTCACCCTCAGCGATGGCGCCCAGTACCAAGATGCCCGACTCTTTGACCACCCACTCAGGGTGGAAGAGGAGGCCCTTGAGCAGAGGAAGGAGGTGGGGCAGTAGTTCCTCCCGGAAGACGTTGGCCAAGACGTCCAGTGCAGCTGCCGAGCACTTCCCTGAGGTGGGAATAGAAATCAGGGGATGTGCTCAGGGAAGCCTGTCAGGCAAGGCCTCCTCGACCATACCCCCAGAGCAGAGATCGTGATCAGAATCTTCACAATCTACTCCACATAGGCTTCTCATCGACTCCCGAGAGGGAGTCCAGGGCTGGCTTCTCCCGACCCACCACCACCAAACCCTGCCAGGGCCACGCACTCAGATTCCAGTCGGACAAAGCATCATCATCATCATCATCTTCTGCGTCCTCAGAGCCGTCAGGCCGCTCAGCCTCATGGGGTAGCGTCACTGTGCGCGACTTGTGGAAGCGTGGCTTAATGTCCTGCTCACTATCAGGGACCGCCTCGTCCTCCTCCACATCCCCCTGTGGGCCAGGCAGACCACTAAGGACCACCACAGTCCCAGCCCCTACAACCCGGCCCTCACTTGCCAGCCTGTGCCCAGTGGTCAGCCCCAGCTGACCTTGAGCAGGATGATGTCAATTTCCGAGTACTTCATCCCATTCACCAGGATGGGGATCAACCTGTTGGAAGAGAGGCTGTTCATTAGGAGGCAGGCCCCCTGGGGGCTCAAAGCCTGAGCAAGAGGGAAGCAGAGGTACAAATGGGGGCATCAAAGGCCAACTGCACTGAGCACGCTGATTCTATTGGCCCTGCATCCATTCATTTCCCTTAATGGGAACTGTCTCAACCTAGTCTCAGCTACTGTAACAGGAACAGAGCTGACACAACTCCTGGCTCCACTGGAAGGCTCCTGCCCCAGACCTGGCCACTCTAGGAACTACCAACCCCTGAATACACTGAGCTTAGAACACTATCTAATCCCTAGCATGCCGTAAGGCAGGGACACGTGGCACTTCACTGGGATGGGGCCAGATTAGGGGAACAAACAAGCAGGGCAGCCAGGCCCCTCAGCTGGACCCCTGTGTACCTCAGGACTGGAAACTTTGACTAGAGCCTTCATTGATTTGGGGACAGGCAAGTCCAAGTTGGCCCTAGGACTTTTGCTGGAGATACTGATCAAGAGAGAAATTCTTTTCTCAGAGGTTCCTAAGCTATAAGGCTATAGAAGGCCACAGCACGACCATGAAAAAAAAAACATCACACCTGAGAACAAAGCTAACAGAGAAAGAAGATCTGAAACTAGACAGATGCCTTTCACATCTTTTGAGCACCTGGATCCAGCTATTCTTGAAGCCTTTGTTAACTTCTCATTTATTCCATCTATAACTTACCTAATTTTTAAGTCATTAAAGCTACCTTCACATCACTTGCAAAATCACAGGCATAGAAAGTAAACTGAGATAGAGGAGGTGAAGGTTGGGGTGGGACAGTGGGCAGGAGGTACACTCACTGGACAAGGTGGGAGGCCAGAACTTCCTTGCAGATAGGCTGCTCGGCCAGCGTCAGCCAGAACTCACAGGCCTCAAGGGCCACATTCTCATCATGGTCCTGGGTCCTCTGCAGCATGTACTGGGGTGGGATGAGAGAAAGGATAAGGCCCCGTCCGACTAAGGGTGGCCCCTCTTTGCCCCTCAACCTGTAACACCCACCCAGGCCAGCACGGGTGTGCAAACCTGGATAATGCTATGCATGTGGGGGATAAGCCTGTCGATTCGCACTTCCAGCAGCATCACCAGAGCGCGGCATACATTCTTCCGTACCTCGGGGTCATCGTCCACAGCCAGGGCAAAGAGGTGCTGCAGAGAAGCCAGGGTCAGCCACAGCAGGGATTCCCAGCTCTCACCCTGCTCACCCCCAGCCCAGTGGCCTACCTCGATGAAGGTGTCAATATTGTCCATCAGTGCCTGCGCCCGGTCCATGATGAACTGGTTCACGCAGGCGATGGCATGGGACCTGGCAGAGATCGGGCAAGTGGGTCATCCCTGCCCCACCCATCCCAGGCCCCCTGCAGACTCCTGGGGGGCCACACCCACCGGATCTTGGGGCTGCAGTGCTTAAAGAACTGCAGGAACTTGGGGATCATGATGTTGAGGGGCCTGTTGAGAGCATCACTATCCAGGAGCTCAGACGAGTCTTCACAGATCTTCTGCAGGGCTCCAAAGGCTCCCTGAGTGGGGAAGAGCACACATGGGCGTGGGTCCCGGTCCAGCCCCAGCTCCTGCCCAGGCGGGCCATAGCTTGCCGCTTACCTCACACGTGTTGTAATCCTCTGAGTTGAGCAAGTTGCACAGCTGGGGCAGCAGCTCAGGCCACATCTGCAGCTCACCCTTGGAAGCGATGGTGGTGATGAGAATGCCTGGATAGCCGGAAAGGACACTGCCTCAGCCCTCCCTGCCACTTTCAGGCGCTCTCCCCCATGAGCCCTACACACCCCTTCTGAGATCCTGTGCTTCAATGTAAATCAGCTCTGTTCCAGGCCTGGGGATACAGTGCAAAACTAAACACAAAGTCCCTGCACTTGGGAGCTGACTGTCTAGTGAGGGAGGCTAGGAGGTCAAGATTAACCTGCAAAAGCCCTGGGAGGGTAGATGCCAAGAGCTAAGGTAGGGAAGTGAAGCAGAGAAGATGGCAAGTAGGGGCTGAGAGTAAGGGTAGCAATTTAAAATTGGGTGTTCAGAGTTTCCCCAGGTGACATCTTGACACGTGAGCAAAGACCTAAAGATTAGAGAGAAGTCATCTAGGTCCCTGGGAAAAAGAGCATCCTAGGCAGAGGGAATGGCAGGTACAAAAGCCTGGGAGTAGGCCTGGGGAGCTTACAGATGGGTGAGGAGCCAGTAGGGTGAAGTGGGAAGAAGCGAGTGCTGGGAGGGGGCAGAGGGCAGTTCTTGGCAGGGCCGTATGGCCTCAGAGAAGACTTATACAGCTTACTAGAAACCCAAGTACAACCTGCAGTAGGCATCTGAAGCATGAAGGCAGCGGAGGGGTCTGGCAGCTAAGGTGAATGCAGGTGATGTCAGTGCAGGTGGTATTTAAAGCCAGCAGGTGGCAGTCTTTCCCAAAGAAGCTGCCACTGCTAACACTCCAGATGACCCTGGCTCACACACCTGCTAGGAATAGTGCTCCTTGTAGTAGAGAGTATAGTCCCGATACCATCTCTGTCTGTGTGACACTGGCCACATCTCCTAACCTCTCTGTGCCTCAATGGGGATAAAGACCACTGGCTTCCTAGGGCTACCAGGAAACTTCAGTGACTTAACTCAAGTATTCAGAGCAGAACCTGATACCTGGAATGAGCTTGGTAAGTCTAGATCTTTCTGCGGGCCTGAGAGGGGGTACTGTAAGGGCTAAGGGTCACTTTTAACAGAGGCAGCAAGCCCCAAGGTCAGCCCTTTAAGCAGGCCCCAGCATCTTAACTCAAATTTAATATTTTTTTGTTTTTATTGCATTTTAAGACTACCTTCCCTTTAGAGCAGGGGTCACCAACCCCCAGGCTGTGAATAGGTACTGGTCCATGGCCTGTTAGGAACTAGGCTGCACAGCAGGAGGTGAGCGGTGGGCAAGCAAGCAAAGCTTCATCCATATTTGCGGCCGCTCCCCAGGGCTAGCATCACTGCCTCAGCTCCACCTCAGTTCATCAGGCATTAAATTCTCACAGGAGCACCGGTCCCTGGTGCCAGAAAGGTTGGGGACCACTGCTTTAGGGCAAGCAAATCTGTATTTATATTTAAAACGAGTATATATAACATTCTTTTAAAAGCAAATTTTAGAAGTTGAAATAGATTTAAGAAAAAAATGTAAATCATATGTCAATTATACCTCAATAAAGCTGGGGGGGCGGGCGTAAGTCAGCCATAAATAGTAGAGTTCGTACTTATCAGCAATAAAAAGACTTAAAGATTGCAGAAAATTCTTGGTCATCCTGTTAACTCCCTCAGGCAGCCTTCCGGAGTCTGTAAGGCTCCAAGACAAAGCTAACTCACATTTCAGCTAAATCATTATTGGTCTGATTTAGTTCAGTCAAATCATTAATGACACCAAACTCCACAACAGCAGGGAGCTCTGATTTCATTCTGCTACGCATTGAGGACCTAACACAAAATTCTGGACATTGAGTGACTCAGAAGCAAGAATGGCTATTTCAGGAGGGGGTGGTTCAGGGCATGGACCTGCGCTGGTCACTGCTGAGCTCTGCTACTTACAGGCAAGTCCCTAAACCTCTCTGTCCCTCAGTTTCCTCATCTGCAAAGTGGCAATAGTAATAGTTCTACCATCCACAGAGAATCGATACGCTTAACATGCTGAGATGCTTCTTGATCAAGAGGGCTCAGCAATTACTGCTGCCCCCCTCACCTATGGTGGCTCGGATGAGAGAGGAGGCGTCACCGATGTTGTTGAGACACTCCTGTTTGATGAAGTCAGCCACAGGCGGTGGAAAGCTCTGGTAATGCGCCTTCACGTTGTTCTTGAGGATGAGACCACTGAGAGAGCGAGTCGGCTCATCTGGAGGAAGAGAGTTGAGGCTCAGAGGACCACGAGGGAAGGAGTGGGGTCCGGCCTGCATGGAGGGGCACCGAGGGCAACATACCTTCTGACTTTAGTCTGGTCAGGACGAAGATCAGGTAGTTGTTGAAGTCAGGAAACTGGTTCAGCTGTTTGAGTTTCTGCCAAGTTGTTAAGGGACTTGGGAGACAAGGGCCTTCCCCATGTGAGGCCCCCTTACTGCCATGTTGCAGATAGTACCTCTGATCACTAGGACCAGGCAGCCAGTTCCTAGGACCCTACCTGTCAACTCCCATGCCCAGAAGAATGTAGCATTTAAGGCACATCAAATTCATCTGGGGTGGGGGAACCAAACAAAAACCCCCCAACCACTCCTGAAGACCTGGCCAGAGCAGCAGAGGGTTGGCAGACGTGTCTATCTGGTGGGGGTAGCTGCTACTCAGCTCTGCTCACGAGCAGTCCAATGTTGCCTGCTTTTTTAAAAAACGGAATACATCAAGTAAAACTCCCCTGTGGTTTAAATATTTTAAAAGTTTAACTTACAGTATTTTAATCAATTGAAACAAAAATTTTAACCATGAACCTAACAAAAGCTGAGTGCCAACTAGAGGTGTTCCCCCACCCCACCCCCACGGGGCCAAATTTCCTCTGGGAATGAGATCCAAAATCTATAATCCTTAATTCTCTGCCTAGGACAGCTCCTAGCCACAGGAGAAAGTTTGGGAAGTAGTGGGTAGGCCCCGTCCTCTCTGGCCGTCAGGGGCTGCAGATGTCTCTGCCCAGTTCCCCTAAGCCCGGAAGGAAGGAAGGATACATCCTGCACTATACGCTGTGTGGCTGTGTTGGGTGACTGCGAGTCTTTGAGCAGTTGTAGGACCTGCTGCAGGCCCTGCTCATCTGGCTGCCAGTCCATGGCGCAAGGCGAGCTGCGGGGGTAGGGGCCGAAGTCAGCGCTGGGTCCCGGAGACTCCGCGTGAGACCCAGGCAGAGCCCCCAAGGAGGTGGTGGCGGCGGCGGCGGCGGCGGCGGCGGTACGACGGGTGCGCCCTCGGAGGACAGGAGGAAGCCGCCAATAAAAGCCAGACCAAGTGCAGGGTCCCCTCCAGCTACGCATCCACCGCCGCGCAGTCGCGGGCTCGAGAGCGCGGGCGGGGGGATGTGGTAAAAAGCCATGGGAGGCGGTGGCAGGGGCCGGCGGATCCTGATCCGGCCTTGTTCGAAGCTTTAGTCCTAGGACAGCCCCTGCCGCCGCCTCCGACTGCGGGCCCTAAGGCTTTCATCATTTTTGCAGCCGCTAGGCGAAGGCCCAGCCACCTCTCTCCATCCAGGAGCCCTGCCCTAGACAGCGAAAGTGCCCCAGTCTCCGTGGTCTCCCTGGTGTAGGCACAGTCCCCGAAGATCTCCTTCTCCCAAAATCTAGCACCGCCAGATCCCAGATGCCTCCTCTGCCCCGGACTGGTCCCTGAGCCTCTCCAGGTGCACTGTCGCAAGGCGCTCCGATCGTCCTGACCCCCGCTGCCTCCCCTAATCCCGCCCAACAAGCTCAGACGGATGCCAGAAGCCCCCCTTTCTAGCCTAGCTAGACTTCATCCAGTGATTCTCCTTAATCAGGTCAGAATGAATCGCCAGACAGGTCCGTGTCGCTTTTCTGTAAGAGAGCCAGCCAAGCCCGCCCGCCCCGCGACAGAGGCCCCATGGACAGGTCCCTGTCCCTTTCTCTAATCAGATCTGGCCAAGCCTTCCCCCCCGATTCCCGCCCCCAGCCACAGCGAACAGTAACTCCCGCTGACAGATCTCCGATGCTTCCCCCAGTCAAGTTCCGCCAAGCCCCCCACCAACTCGAACCGGAAACCCCTTTCATCCGACCCCTGCGGCTTCCCCCAATGAGGCCTGGTGGAACACCCCCCGGAGCATTCCCCTCAACGGATCTGAGATGCCTCGCAGTCAGACCCAGCAAAGCCCTTCAAGCCGAAGTCTGACGCCCCTCCCTATCAGAGCCCAACAAGACCCTGCCCCCAACTTTTCATTGCGGCCTCCCCCAACCAGATCCAACCAAGTCCCGCCGAAAAAGCCCCCGATCCACACACACCCGATCCTCGCGATGTCCCCCAATCAGATCCCCTCCAGCCCGACCCCAAGCGCCCCAACTGGCCCGATCCTCGTGGCACCGAGACCTCGCCCGGCTCCGAGGCCCCACCCCCTAAGCCCGGCTCGGTTTTCCCCTCCCCCCTGGCCCGTTCTTGCTGCCTCAAGAATCGGGCCCAACTGGGTTCTCGGCCTTCCCGGGTCAGGCGCGGCCCCGACGCCTGGGCCGCGCGCGGCACAGGCCCAGACCCTGGCGGCGGTCGACGCATGCTGGGGCGGAGCCGGTCTGGCTCCGGTGAGGCCTACTTACCAGGCCCGGGGCGGCAGCGGCGGGGCCTTGCGCTGTGGCTTCTCAGGAGACTCGCGCGGAAGGAGGGAGCCAAAGAGAGGGAATTAAAAAAAAAAAAAGAAAGAAAACGCGGCCGTGGATGAGCCAAGGCGGCTTCCGTACGCCGTTCAAATTGGTCCAGCACAGCCAATTGGAAGGAGTAGCCAGCACACGTGGCCTGGCACCCGGGAGATCCAGGCCCAGCCGATGCCGAACCACGTGACCGAAGAGTCGCAGACTCTCTCAGCCTCTCTAGCCCGCCGGTCCTCCGAGAGTCTTGTTTTTCTCGGTGGCTCTCACACCGGCCTGACAGCAGCTCTTCGCTTGAACTGAGTTTGGTGGCACGTGAGGACTTTCGAGGTGTCGTGGACCCGGGAACCTCTTGGCCAGAGCCAACTGTGTCTTCGTCATCTCCTCCTCTAAGAATTGAGCTGTGTCTCCGCACCCCTCCCCATCCAGCGTGTATTTGGGAGAAGTACAAGGAAAGAGTGGATGGAGGGAACAGCCCGGGGTGTACTTTATATCCAAGAGACAAAAGAAAGCCAGACAAAGGGAGTGCCTGAAACGGGATGAGTTCCTACAGAAGCCTCTGCCACATTTTACATTACTTTGCAGTACTGTTTGACAATTTTTATACAAGGATGTAAAATTTTAAATGAAATGAACTAATAAAATAGTTCGCTGGAGCAAAAGGCCTAATCATTTTTCCTACCTGAAGCTGAATGAAGTAGAACAGCCCAGGATATTTAGGTAAGGGCAGGGTCATGAAAAAGGCCTTTTTGTGATCCTTTCTCTGTCAGTGGACAAAGTAGGGCCCTTGAGCAGGGTGGAGCTGGAGACCCATGAGCACCCGTTTCCCCTCCTGACCTTACTGATAACAAGATGGGCGACCTCCTGCCACTCAGAGCCTTAGTGTCCCCATTCGTCAAATGAGTATAAGCGTACATATAGCCTGCTGGGTTCGAGGTAATCTAAATTAAGCATCAGCAAAATTGTTCTTTTATAACATGGCTTCTACTCCGCCAGGCTCAAGGCCGTCCTTTCATTGTATTCAGCCCCTTCCTAAACCAGTATTTACTAAATTTACTGAATTTAGAACTAGGGCTCTAATCCCAAAGAACAACGCAGTCTTGCCCTGAGAGACTTTTTGACCTCGGGAGAGGCACAAGGTCAATTTTTGCCCCATCCTGGAGGAGGTAGACAAGTTTCTCAGCCCACTCTCCCTTGGCAGTCAGTCCCGGCTCTGTTCATTCATGAAAAACAGATACCTAAGACCTCTTTCCCAGCACTAGATTGGGAAGGGCCGGCTGCCACCTAACTCCAGTCCAACAGCCGGGCTCCCTAAGGGAGCAGCCTGAATTCCCACCTCAGGTGGCTCCGCGGGACAGAAACCCGACTCCAGAGACATGTGTGGAAAGCCGCCGCCTACGCATGCGCAATGGCCTTCCGTCGCGCAGGAACTTCCCAGAACTACAAATTCTGTTCTGCCAAGCGTCTGGCTGAGACTCGAAACCCGGGGTTCTAAAGAGTCCTGAAACAGGGCGTTGAGCAGAAGGAAGAGTGAAGTTGAGGGGCTGAAACTAGGTTTGGAAGATTCGGGAGAGAGTACAAACGGTAGTTTTCTGCTCAGGATTGGGGGTCACCCCAGATAAGGGTTGGGTGGGCAGCGAGTTAGAGATGCAGGATTCGTTAGTGCTCAAATCCTCCCTTTCAACGTCGTTTCCAGCGGCCCTGCGCTTCGAGGGTGAGAGTCAAGGCACAGTAAAGGGGCCCCTGCTGCCTGTGTGATCCACAGTATTGGATCTGGTGTGATCACAGAAATCTTGAATTATTCCTCTCCCCAGCTGGTGGATTTGAGTACGAAATCGAGACTTCCCCCACCCCTCCATTTCAAATGTCAGTCTAAATGAAATTCTCACAAGCTTGCGCACGGCAAACTTACTTCAACTAGAAGCACTCAGGGCAAAAACAAACAAACAAAAAAACCCCAAGGAGCTGATGCCCAACCGTGAAATCTGAGATGGGAGACAAACGCCTCTCACTGTACAACGACCTCCCTCCCTGAGCATCTCATCACACTGCACCTGCGTTTAAAAGCATTTTTCAATAACCACCAAACACAAACCAGTTGCTTCAACTGTCTAAAATGTCAGCGTTAACGTAGACTATATGAAATCGCCCTTACATTAGAACCTGACTCTAGAGATGCTTCTGCATTTTACCCCTATTTTACAGATGAAGAACCTGAACCACAGAAAAGCTAAGTGACTTACCAGAATCACACAGCTAACAGGCACCAGAATAGTTTGAAGCCAGGACTATGTGACTCACCAAAACCTGAAATTTTATTTTCCTCCCTCTTCAGACTTGCCCCAGGTCAGGGCTGGTGAGCATGGTGAAAGGGGATACCAGGACTCCAGCTCCCCCTGTCTCCTGACACTCCAGAATAGAGGCTGAGCTGCTACAGGGGCGACCTACTTCTTCTACTTGTGTTTCTTTTTAAAGATCCAGCTGCTGGTGGTGGCTTCAAGGGAGGAGGAGGTGGTTCTATTGGCTTCATATGTCCCCTCCCCCGACACTACATCCCCAAGGCTAGTCACATCTGGGCCAGTTCAGCATCCCCAAAGTAGGAAGGAGAGCTCTTTGAGCCAATGTGGAAAATAAACTAGAGAAGCTTTACGGTGCGTTAGCAATAAGTGAGAGGGGGCATGTCTCCTGTTCCATAGCCTGCTTGCTCCCTTTCAAGTCAGGCATGGTTTCAGCTTGAGACTGCATCTGTTGTTCCTTAGGCCTGGAACACTTCCAAGGACCATCTTCACTGCCAGTCTCACCTCCTTCAGAACTTGGGACAAATGCCACCTTCCAAGAGGCCAACCCAGACCAACTTAAAATTGCCACTTCTCCCACTCTCACCTTTTTCATATTTTGTATAACCATCCGATGTGTCCTATATTTGTTTCTCCCAACTTGAATGTTAGCTCCACTAGGATAGAATTTTGTCTGTTTTGGTGCTCAGTATTTGGAACACACCATCCCAGCCCCACAGACTGAATCTGGCAGTCTGAGGCCAGGTGAGTGCCACCTCAACCCTCTCCCAGGACCACAGCTGACTGTCCTTCCTCCCTCTACCTCTACGGATCACAGCAAACACCACAATGCTCTAAGTTGTGGTCCTCTCGATGGAAAGGGGACAGGAATCTGGCCCTGTGATAGGCTGGAGTGCCAAGCTGTTCAGCATTCATGCCTGGGAAGGCCTGGGAGGTGGGGCCATGTTCAGGGGCTCAGATATTGCTTCAGGTCTATTAGGTTTGAGAAGGGGCTGGGAGACAAGGGCATCTTGAAACATTCCGGCTCCACTGGGGTGAACGTAAGGGCCAGGAGGGCACAGAATTATAAGGAGTATTAGAAGGTCACTAGAGGAATCCAACTTCCTGTAGGACAACTGGTCCTGTCAACAGTCATGTTTGCAAGGTGAGGCAAACAAGCCCTTGTGTGCTCCTTCTGATAGTATATACAGCCAGGCAGGGCCAACCTCAGCCTCCATGGAAGGACTGCAAGCAGCTGGCAGGACAGAGAAGCCTCACTGGAATCCAGATCCTAGCCTTCCTCACTTCCTGCACTGCCAACACCCCATCACTTCCACTCCCAATCATGGCCTGGTGTCCTAGGTTCCACCCCAGTCCCACTTTGGCAGGGGAATCTTGTTAAGATATAAAACATACCGTGTTGCTCCTTAACTCAAAACCCCTCAAAGCCTTTTTAATAAGAATGAAGTCCCAAATTCTCACCCTAACACACAAGGCTCTGTATGTAATCCACCTACCCTCTTCACTCAGCCAACTCCAGTCACATGGGCCTCCTCGAAGCTCCCCATAAGGGCCAGGCACTCTCCTACCTGTCTTTGCACTGGCTGTTCCCTCCACTTGGGAACTTGCTTCCTCACCTTCCTCAAGTCTCTGTTCAGATGTCAATGAAAACTGACACCTTCCCTCAGATTCTACCCTGTAATTCTTCACAGGCACCCCCCAAAATGGCTTCCCCTTTTTATGTTTCCTTCCAAAAGGGCAAGGAACGTTTGTTCTGTTCATTGCTGTGGCCCCAGGGCCCAGAACTGCCCAGGCACACAGTAGACACTCAGTCTCTGTTGAATGACAGCTTTGACCCACCCAAATGGGACAGTGAAGAGACCTTGAACATGAGGAGCTACAGTGGGTCCTGGGGAAGAGTCCAGGCCTACTGGATGAGGCATGCCCCTTCCTTCCCATACCACCAAAGCCCCACTCACCGGGCCAGACCCAGGATTTGGTGAATACGAGCCAAAGGGGAAGGGTTTCAGTGGGAGAGAGCAAAGAAGGCAAACTAAGCACACAACTCCAGCACTAAATCAAGTTCTTTACTTCCCAGAAGTGATGGCTAAGGGGAGGAGGGTGGGGAGGGCGAGAAGAGAAAGACAGAAAGAGCCAGAGAGAGCAAGGAGGTGGGGAAAGGGGACAGTAAACCACTGTTCTATGAAGTCTCAAGAGGCAAGTGCTCAAGGTAAAAAAGAGTCCTGGAGAATCATCCGCGGCTGCGGGAAGCATCTCGGTTTCCTTCTGTTTGTAAGTCCTTAGGGGGAAAGGCTGCCGCCGCTGCCGCCACATTAAATAGTTATGTACATCGCAGAGTCCCAGGCCGTGGGCAGGCGGGGAAAGGGGGTCATTTCACCAGGGGCCGAGTTTTATCATCGTCACCGCATTGGTGGGCTTTGTACTTTTTCACCTCTGCCATGTACTTGGCCCATGCGTCACCTTTACTTGTTAATACCTGTGGGGGAGGGGGGGCACACAGGGGATTGGGAAGGGGATGCCAGGGAGGCCAGGAACTGGGGTCAGGACTGTCCTGAGACAGCTGACCCAACCCCAGTGTCACCCTGGAGGTCCTGGATTTGAGGTAAAGTAATTCAGAGTCGAGTTATCTGGGGACCTTGTTGAAAGCCCTCCTACCCCCACCCAGTACCCTTAATCCAAGGATCAGATGCTAGACAGGGAAGGACAGGGCTCGTCAGCCAAGTGCTAAGGCCGGAAAGGAAAGGCAATGTGGGCAGCCCCCCACACCGAGCCTGCTCACCTCATCCTCCGTCTTCTGCTTCTTCGCTACTATTCCCGTCTTGAGGGCTAGTTTGTTCCCGCCTCTGCGCTTGCCCACCTGGGTGAAGGGACAGAAGACTGCAACGGTTACAGGAGCCGGGGCCCGCCCTTGGCGGCGCTGAGGCCCACTACACCTTCCTAGCCCGGCCCGGTGGCCCGTCCCGACGCCGCGCCCAGCTCCACCAGCCGGCCGACCTGCGCAGCAATCAGAGAGGAGCACACGCGACTCTTAGCGCCTGCCCTGGGCCCATGATGCCCAGGCAGTCCTGGGCCCAGGGGGTGCCCTCCCACGGAGCAAAAAGAACCCTCACATTCGTGGGGACGGGCTCTGTCCTCACTCTCCATGCTGAAGCCTCTCCCTCCCCTGGCATGACCACGCAGTCAACAACATCTCCCGTTATTGAGCACTTACTATATGCAAAGCCCTGTGCCAAGTGCTTTGCATGTATCATCTCCTTTCATTTTCATGATGAAGGTTACAACCACCCCCACTCTATAAATGAGGAAACAACTTTAAGAAGGAGAGGCCCCTATCCTCAGTCATTCTGGCAGCAAACGATGGAGCTGGATTCAGGGTCAGGTGGGTCCAAGCCACAGAGCAGCATCCTTAACCACCAATCAACAATGTCTCCCCTGCACCTAACCTGGTCTAGCCTCTCTGAGGATCCTCCCACAACAGCCCTTTAATGAACAAATGAAAAAGGCAGTGAAAACTACTGTTACTCGCACTCAAGGAGGAGTACTTGGCCTCTGAACAGTTCTCAGACCAATCTAGGTCCTGACATTTCCCCTTCCTCAAATAGAAAGCCTCTGGACTTTCATCCTGGTCCTCCATCTTCTCTCACTGAGGGCTTCCTGTACCCCACAAGCTGCCACAGGTTTGATAGGCATGATCCTATCTCCACCTCTCAACTAGGCACTAAATGACCGGCTCTGCTGGGCCTAGTCTCACACCTATTTTTGGCAGATGAAGAAATTGAAGATGAAGATTTGACTCCCAATCCAGTATTCTCAAGTCGACACTTTTTTCTCCATACCACAGAGACTTGATCTCAACACCAGAGACAATGCAAGCTCAGAGTGGCCCATCATTGTAAGTGCCATTTATTTAGCCTAGAGTTTCTCAACTTCACACTAATGACATTTTGAAGTAGATGATTTTTTGCTGGGGAATGGGGCTGGTGGGGGCTGTCCTGTGTATTGCAGACTGTTAAGCAACATCTCTGGTCTCTACTCAGATGTCAGTAGCACCTCCTCCCCCAGTTTTGTCAACCAAAAACGTCTCCAGACTTTGCTAAATAGGGGAAATCATCCCCAATTGAGAAGTACAGGTTCAGCCATTCCTATAAGACAGGCCCCACGCTAGTCACTTTTCCAGGATGGCCTCATTGAACCCTCATCACATCAGAAGATGGGATGACGTCCATTTTTCCAAATAGAAAAAATGAGGAAAGGCCAACCCAGACACTTTAGGAAAGCAAAGATCCTGTCTGTCACGTTCACCAGGACATATCCAGAACCTAGCACAATGCCCAGCATAAGGTAAGGTGCTCAATAAACGGACACTGAATGAAACTGAACAAATGAAACTCAGGGAAATCGAGCAAATTTCCTGAGGTTACACAGTAAGTGGTCTAAGTCTCTAATCACACAGCATAAACTCCAAATTTGAATTTGCCCCCTTCGGAATAGTGAGAGATGGTCCCGGTATCCAAAGTTCGGGTGCCACTCAAACAGGAATTCTGGTATCCTGGTTTCCCAATCCCCGGCTCCCGGTTCTCACGGGCAGGCTCCGAAGGTCCCCATGTCCACCCCCAAACCTCGCTCGTCGGGAATCCAGGTTCCGCATCCTCAGTGGGTGACTTGGACGACCCCCTCAGCGAGGTCGGAGGTTGAACCTGGATCCCGATCCCCTTCCTCGGGCCCGATTCCCCCTGCCAAGGCAGGCCCTGGCGCCCGCCCCCACCCCCGCGGCTCCTTACGAAGCTGAGCGTGGGGCCAGGGCCGCCCTTCCTCTTCGGATCGCCGGGACCCGCGGCGGCGGCAGTGGCCGGCTGGTCGGGTCGCGGCGGGCCCGGAGGCGGCTCCTCCTGCCGCTGCCGCTGCTCCTCCTCCATCTTCCGCTTGAACAGCTCGAGGAAGCTGCCGTCGTTGGCGAACAAGTTCACGCCGCACGACACTGGGCTCGACAATTCCTCATCCCCGCTCTCGGGCGATGTCCCGGGCCCCGACTCAGCCCATCGGCTCCCGCCGCCGCCGCCCGCCGCGGGGCCCGGCGCCTCCCGACCGGGAGGCTCCGCCCGTCTCCCTCGGGCAGCCATTTTGTCGCCAAGTGCCGCGCAAAGGACTATGGGAAGGCCGCTCCAGACCCGCGCTTGGCGCCGGACTTGACTGATCCCGGGCAATGCATGCCGGGAAGAACGCTCTGGCCCGCAAGCGTCCGCAGTGGGGGCGGGGCCTGAGGGGCGGGACAAATGAGGACTAAATTCTGACTGGCGAACCGGGTGGCTCCGCCCCGCGAATTTTTATAATCCAGCTAGATTTGGGAAGGCGTTACACAGACATGGTCTCCCCGGGAATGGGGTCGTCGTTTGGGGCTGTAGCTGGCTCTCTTGAGTGAGGTTCCTGCTTGGGACTGGAGGCGCATTAGTTTTCCGGGGCTAGAATCTACTTCTGGAACCGGGGATAATCTCATTGAGGAGAAGGAATCCCCTCTGAGACTGCTCAACTGACACCTTGAAACCAGGTCCCTAACTCGGTCTAAAGGGCATATCTAACCTGGACCCCAGACTAGAAATGCAGGAGGTATCCTGGGTTGGGTACCTGTCTCTGGGGTGGAGCTCTTGCTGGGAATGCGGACACAGCTAGTTCTGTGGAGCTGGGGTCCCCATCTGAGAATCGGGATATTATTTTATGGGCTAGAATACTCAAATGAAGCTGGAGGTATTTCTAAGCTGGAACCTCCCAGTTTAGAGTTAAGACTGCCTGCCAAGGGCCTGAGACAAAGTTTGTATTTCTGCCTAGTGCATGGGTTCAAACGGAATTCACTCGAGTCTCCCCTTCCACAGGGAGCAAAGTATAAGGAAGTTTTCAGAAATAGGGTCACTTCCAAGACAAGGAGTGCAGTTGCAAGTGTGGTCCCTGCCCTGGTTTACCCAGAATGGGAGTTCAGGGAGCAGTGGACAAGGATCTGCGGACCTTGCCCACAACCAGAGTGGTTCTCCCTCGAGCTCACTCACAGCCGCAAGACCTGCCTTCAACCAACTAATCAATTTGTCTATGATTGGTTTGTGTCAGGAGCCAGGTGGCTCACAGCCAATTGGATAACATAGGAGACGGACCTGAGCCGATGTTGGGACTCAGTTTGGAGAATAGAGGGGAAATGATCGACCTGAGATTGAGCCTATGGAGTCAGGCCAGGGAGGACCTAACTTCAAGGAAAGGGCATGGACCGGGTGTTTGTCTGGTTGCTAAGGAGAGCTTGGCGGCTACCGGAACGTGAGACTGATTGGTGAAAATAAGAAAAGATGTAGCCAATTGAAAGAGTGCTGCAAGACTTAGGGTCCAATCAGTGAAGGGGAGTATCCTGGACTGTACCGATATGTTAATTAGGCAGGGGGAGTCTTTTAAAAATCATAGACGAGCGATCGACAAGGTGAACCATAGAAGAGGAAGACATTGGAAATATAGCTTCTATTAGCGCCTAAATGTCAAGCCATGAGGAAATTAACTCCGGCCACTAGCCCTGTTGAGGATATGACATGGAATTTCCCCTGTTGGTGCTTTGCGTGGTGCGCTCCGCTTGATCACGTGAGCCGGTTCCAAGATGGCGGCAGGGGTGGCCGGGTGGGGGGTTGAGGCAGAGGAGTTCGAGGATGCGCCTGATGTGGAGCCGCTGGAGCCCACGCTTAGCAACATCATCGAGCAGCGCAGCCTTAAGTGGATCTTCGTCGGGGGCAAGGGTGGCGTTGGCAAGACTACCTGCAGGTAAGGAGGCGGTGGGGGCCGGGAAGACGGGTGGGATGTACCACTGAGCGAAGGGGAGGCCAGGGACAGGCTCTTCGACCCGGAGCCGGGATCGGGGGCTGGGCCGAGGTCTTCCGGGTTGTACTCTACAGAAGTTACCTGGAGCAAATAGCACATACCTCCAGAATACAAGCCTGGCACCCTCTGAGTTGGCCCATCCCTGTAGGGGCTCAAAGGCCGAACCACGCTGAACCCAGCGCACGGCGCCTGGGAGAGCATTTAGGTGTCCCAACCAGCTGGACCGTACCAGAGTGAGCTCAGAGTAGGGGGAAGGGCACTGGGGCAGACTATCGTAGTCTGGTGAACCATGCATTTCTATGACCACGTGGGGGTCGAAGGCGGGAAGAGGGCACATGATCAGACTATCCCAGTCGGCTGGGAGTAGGTGTCCCTGGGGCAAATTATCCTGGACAAGTGGTTTGAACCATCCTTAGTTTAGCAGGAGGTGCAAGGGACCCCTTATCTCTGCGTTGAGGGAATGCAAAGGGCTCCTTAGCTATCCTGGCTGGACAGCTGGACCGTGCGTGCTGCTCTGTGCTAGCAAAGAAGAGGCAGGCATCAGGCCAGGCTGAACCTCACCATTTTAGCCAGCTGGAGGGGTCAGTAGGTGAGGTCTGAGAGGGTCCCTATGCAGGCATTGAGGCTTGATTCCATAATTACCCATACTCTCAAGTTCCCTGCTGATCCTGGTCCCCTGCTTCTGGGCCCCACATCTCTCCATGAAGACTTAGGGAGCAAAACCTGACCCCTCACTCTCTGCCTTTTAAACTTTCCCTTGCCCAGCTGCAGCCTAGCGGTCCAACTGTCCAAGGGGCGGGAGAGTGTTCTCATCATCTCCACCGACCCAGCCCACAACATCTCTGATGCATTTGACCAGAAGTTCTCCAAGGTGCCCACCAAGGTCAAAGGCTATGACAACCTCTTCGCCATGGTGAGTGGAGCAGGGCTCAGCTCCCCACTCTGGCAAAGGCCTGTCCAGGCCTTTCCTATGAACACCTACGATCAGCTACATTCTCTGTCTCGTTTCACCCCTTCTTCAACATACCCACAGAGGAACAAGTGAGGAATGTTTGTGGAGTAGAAAGGAAGCCAGAATGACCAGAACTTAATGCGTGAGCAAGGGGAGATGCGAAAGAGGTCAATCAGAGCCACATGGTGTAGGACCTTGTAGGCCACTGGGAACAGGTTGGCTTCGATGCCAAGTGTAATGGGAAGCTGTTCATTTTAAGCAGGGCAATGTCATGGCAAAATTAACTTTTTAAAAAGTTCCCTGTGGCCGCCATGCAGAGATTGGATTGTAAGTCAGGAACGAAAGCAAGGAGACTAACAAGGAACCTGGTGCAGTGACCAGGCAAGAGATGATAGCATCCAGAACTGAGGTGGGGGCAGAATGTTAATGGAGAAGTGGTTAAATTTGGGATGTATTTTGGAAGTAAAGCAATGTGACTGCTTGGTTGTAATGGGCAAGGGAAATGAATGAATTAAGTATATCTCTTAGTTGGCTCCTGGGCGAGTAGGATGGGGAAGACTAGGAGAGGAGCAGGTTTAGAAGGGACAAATCAGGAATTCCATTTTGACCACGGTGAATCCAGGGTGCCCACTGGACATCCAAGTGGACACATCAGGACAGTGGCTTAGCTGTGCAAGCCTGGAGCTCAGAGGAAATTGACCTTGATTTGGGAGTCATTGTCCCAGGGGTGGTATCTAAAGCTATGTGAAGGGACGAGAATGTGAGACAACAGAGAGGCCCAGAAACCTGAGAGCACATCAGCATCTAGGGTCCAGTAGCGAAGGAGACCAAGAAAGAGCCACTAGTGAAATGAGAAGAGAGGTAGAGGGTGTGGGCTCCTAGGCTCCAGGAGGACAAAGGAACTCGGGCAGGAAGAGGTTGTTAAGCTTCAGTAGGCCGATCAGTTTTAGAGAGACCACCCTGGGAGTGGGGGCAAAAACCTACCTGCAGTGGAGACAGTGATCGCCGTGACAGGGACTAAGAATTGGGGCCATTGCTGGAGGAATATAGGAGGGGGGTTAAGGAGGACTCTTTTGAGAAAGGAAATGCTAGAGCATGTGTTTTTGCTGATGCAAATGCTCCAACAGGGAGGGACAAGTAATGTTGCAGGAGGGAGTAAGGATGCTGGCAGAAGGCAGTCCTCAGGAAATGCCCCAGTCCCCCTGCCTTGCCTCTGAGTCCCTGGGTCTGTGCTCCATCCAACACACAGACCCAGGGACTCATAGGCAAGGCAGGGGGACTGAGGCATTTCCTGGGGGGAGATAAGGGTGTTAGCGACCAGCAGCTCATCTTTCTCACAGAGGCCCAGGTGAGGCCCAGGTCTCAGCAGAAAGCAAAGAGCAAATGGGAAAGAAGGGGTTTGAGGAAGTTTAAGATGTAATATACACACTCTCAAAGGTGTATTGTCTGGCTGTCGAGTGCCCATTTGTGATCAGCAGTGGGGAGCAAGGTGGAAGTTATTCATCAGGTGTGTTCCTCTGATGTTCACCTCAGTGTAGCCATACCAGAGAGCTGGAAATAACCAGAATGGGGATTTTGCCAACTACAGAGGGAAAGGGGAGTGTTTGCAGAGGCTACCTATGGAACCCTGGCTGGATAAGGGTGCTGGTCAAGAGGGACACTGATAGTGAATTGGGGGCAGGGGTGAGGGTTTGAGGTAGCCCAAAGAGGTTTAAATACCTGAGGTAGGAGGTGAGGAGGCCCAGGTCAGGGAGTGGGGTATGTGAGCTCAAAGGTGGCCCAGTGACTCGGAATAACCAAACCATCAAAGGTGTGACTATGGAGGTGATGGGTAGACAAGCTTCATGCAGGGAAATAACCTCTGAGGCCAGTGAGTTAGGAGCTTCACCATGAGACCAGAGAACTCACCAAGAAGAGGTGACATAGGAGGAGGATAGAGAAGGAGACATGGAATCCAAGACTGGCCAGGGACCCTAGGAATGGTCATACCTTTGTGGATTCTATATCCATGCTGAGGACTTGCTGTGTGCCAGAGAGTTCCTGGTGCCCTCTTGTGGCTGACATTCTGTTGGGGAGACAGATGAGAAATGTGATGAGTAAATCATACGAGGAGAGGCTGGATGATAAGGGGAGAGTAAGGCAGGTCGGGGGGCTGTGGCTGTGCTATTAGAAGGGATGATGAAGAAAGACTCACATTAGAGGAATGATCTGGAAGCTGTCAGGGGCCCAAGGGAATAGCCAGTGAAAGCCCTGCAGAGAGCTTTAGCTCTCTCTGGGGACACTGATCACAGTTTGCAATTTTCCATCTGTTTGTGAAATAGTTTGACCCTTTGTACAAACCCAGGAGATCTTAAGTGCCTGAGGGAGGTCCATAGCACCTCAGGGGGTCTCCCTAGCCTCTTCACAGCTGGGACCTGAAGCAGGGCTAAGGTCAGGGCCCTCTACGGGCTCCCCTAGCCCACCCTGGAGCCCACCCTGGTGGGAAGACCCTGGCAGTAACAGCAGCAGCCTGAGTCTAAACCCCTTGGTCCCCCAGGAGATTGACCCCAGCCTGGGCGTGGCAGAACTGCCTGACGAGTTCTTCGAGGAGGACAACATGCTAAGCATGGGCAAGAAGATGATGCAGGAAGCCATGAGCGCCTTCCCAGGCATCGACGAGGCCATGAGCTATGCAGAGGTCATGAGGTCAGGCCCAGCAGGCTGGTGCTGCCCAGGGCTGGGGTGGAAGAGTGGGTGGAGTGGGCCTGACCCCCATCTCCCTGCAGGCTGGTGAAGGGCATGAACTTCTCCGTGGTGGTGTTTGACACGGCGCCCACGGGCCACACGCTGAGGCTGCTCAACTTTCCCACCATCGTGGAGCGGGGCCTAGGCCGCCTCATGCAGATCAAGAACCAGATCAGCCCCTTCATCTCACAGGCAGGCAGGGCCCCAGGGCATCCAGGCATCCCCTGAGTGGGAGCCAGGCCCCAGGCCCCCACATGTGCAGTGACAAAAGCCTTTTCCACACAAAACCCCTCTGGGTCCACACTTCCCAATGGGTGGGATGGATCTTCACTAAGGGGAACTGTCCCCCTACTCTGGAGGACTCAGTGTTCCTGCCCCCACTTCCCCACTGAGTGCCTCAGACGAGCTTGAAAGCACATATTTCAGAGCTAGGCAGCCTGGGTTCAAATGCTCTGCACTCTGGTATGACACAGCTGTGTGACCTCAAATAAGTCACTTCACCTCTCTGGGCCTCACCTTCCTTGTTTGTCAGATGGAAAGCACGTGAGTGTTCCTATGGGTTATTAGCATGACAGTATAACGACCCCAATGACAACCACCATTCTATACACACATTCTACACCCCTGGTGGTATGTGTGGTCCCCGTACGGGACCTCAGGTAGTCACATTTGTGGAACTGTGTACTGTAAGTGTTCCACATTTGTGGAACTGTGTACTGTAAGTGTTCTGAGCATGTGACATGTGTCAGCTCATCTAGCACACCAGCCCTTGGAGGTGAGGTGTACATGTGGGGAAACTGAGGCTCCGGGAGGTCAAACCACCTGGCCACAGTCCCCCAGAAGAGGCAGAGCTGGGATTTGACCCCAGTGGTCTGCTCAAGGGCCCATGCCTTTAACCACTGGGAGGTTACATTCACTTTGGGTGTTTAGCAAGCCCCCCAACCCAGGAGTTATAATGGGCCCCAGGTAAGCTGCAAGCCCTCCCATGTCCTTCCCCCAGATGTGCAACATGCTGGGCCTAGGGGACATGAATGCAGACCAGCTGGCCTCCAAACTGGAGGAGACTCTGCCTGTCATCCGCTCCGTCAGCGAGCAGTTCAAAGACCCTGTGAGTCATGGTGCAGGTGGGCAGTGAATGGCTTGGGGGATGGGGACAGGGCCAGTACCTGGCCCTCACAGTCCTTTCTTGCACCATGCAGGAGCAGACAACATTCATCTGCGTGTGCATCGCCGAGTTCCTGTCCCTATACGAGACGGAGCGGCTGATCCAGGAGCTGGCCAAGTGCAAGATCGACACACACAACATCATTGTCAACCAGCTCGTCTTCCCAGACCCTGAGAAGCCCTGCAAGATGTGTGAGGCCCGCCACAAGATCCAGGCCAAGTACCTGGACCAGGTGCACATGCCCAGCCACCTACCCAGCCCTCCAACCTCTGATCCGGGCAGTGGGGGCCTGGCCTAGCCTAGCCACGGCACCTCCAGCCATTTACTCTGTGCTCTGATCCTTTGCTCCATCCCACCTTCTAACCTACCCCAGCCTCTTGCCCTTCACCCCTACTTCAGACCCTTCCACCTAATTCTGACCCTGAGAACTGGCCTGGCCTGGGTACCTCTTACCATGACCAGAGATCTCTGACCTCACCAGTGTTGTTCCTACCTGTGACCTTTGAAGCCCCTGACCCTGGGAGGCCCCCAGCCTGATCACTTCCATCGACCCACATTCTGTCCTTGCCCTGTGGCCCTCTGACCACTGTCCTCTGCCTCTGGCCACAGATGGAGGACCTGTATGAAGACTTCCACATTGTGAAGCTGCCCTTGCTGCCCCACGAGGTGCGGGGGGCAGACAAGGTCAACACCTTCTCTGCCCTCCTCCTGGAGCCCTACAAGCCACCCAGCGCCCAGTAGCACTGCTGCCAGTCCCAGCTGCTACCATTTCACACCTACGCTCCACCCCACCGGGGCAGAGTTTGCACAAAGTCCCCCCATAATACGGGGGGAATCACTTGGGAGGTGGGAGGTGGGGAGGGGATCCGTTCCCCCTGGTGGGGCTGGGGAGACTAGCTGCTCCCCACCTCTCCCCACTTGCACCTCAATAAAATGATCTTAAACCACTGTGGTATTGTTACAGGGAGTTTGGGGGTCCGCACCTCCACGTACAGTTGCACAGGTTGTACACTGTACAAAAATGGTCACATCTAGAGGGATGCAGTCACAACAGACCTAAGAAGTGTGTTTCTTATAGCAGTTTTAAAGGTGGGTGTCTTTAGGAAGGGGGTGCTTTTTCTAGCTCTATAGGTAGGGGTGTCTGCTGTTAAAGCCTGGAGTGCAAGACAGGGACATCTGCCCACTTCCTTTGAGGCTTAGAGCGTGGGAACTGGGAGGCCTCTTGGAGAGCCCCAGGCTGGTGGGGAGCGGATTAGGCCGGCAGCAGGCCCAACACTGCCTGCTGTTTGGTTTGGAAATTAGTGGGCACCCTGGGCAGAGGCTGGGCCAGCCAGACTGGGGATTAACAGTCTCCACCCCCCAATTCCTGCCCCCATGGCATGGCACCAGCTCCTCCCAGCACAGGGCTGCAACTGGGGACAGGATGGCAGAGCATTCAGGCCAGAGAAACCCCTGAGCTTTTGTCTTGCCTCCAGAGGGGTCTCACTGAGTGCTTCATGTTTCCTTTAGTTTGAGCTTCATCTCAAAAATGGAGGCATAGTATGACCGTTCACAAATTCATGGCACAAATTCACCCGACCCTGGAAGGGTCAGCACAGCAGCCTGAAAGACACCTTAGCAAGCCCCTTACCCCTTCACTCCCCTCTGCCACTGCCTGGACAGCCACCTTCATCCCTACCTGAGAGACAGGACTGGGATGACCTCAGGCATGTGCAGATTCCAAGCCTGAGCTAGTCGAGGGGATAGACAAGAGGTGCCTGAGGACGCACAAGGCAGGAAGTGATGTTCAAACTGCACACCCAGGGTCTGGGCATGTCAAGATGTGCGTGCCAGGGGAACCCAGCCACGAGCCCAGACGTGTCCCTTGACTATTGCACTGGTTGTGAGCAAGCAGGTGTGGGCACATCAGGATGGCATTTGTAAACAAACAGTGGCGCAGCCCATGGCAAAGACCCCAGACTCCTAGCCGAAGTGCTTGGGTTCAAATCCAAGCTATGCCATGAACAGGCTGTGTTATCTGAACCTCAGTTTCCCTACCTGGATAGCGGCAATAAGGAACAACTTCATAAGACTGCTTGTCAGGACTCAATGAAATGAAATAAGTAACGCCTTTACAACAGCACCAGGCATGTACCTGCCAAGGAGTGTTTGTTATTATTCACTGTTAACAATTATTAAGTATGTGAACTAGCCCGGGCAACCTGCCCCTGGCCCATCAGGGGTCCAGCAGTCAGAAGTGCCCTGGGGACACTGAGCTGGGGAGGGAGGATGAGCACAGGAAGGGGGTAAGAGAGGGCTGGCTGTAGTGTGTATAAAGATAAGTCCCTAAAAAGCAGGGGCCTCAGGTCAGGAACAGAGCCCGTCACCTTGAAGCCTGACCCCTCCCCAAGGCCCACAGCTAGTAGTATAACCCCTCGCCCACTTTTATGGGCTGTCCAGCAGCTGGACAGCGGAGGTGTGGGTTCAAGGGTGACCAACCCAGGCTGGTTCCTAATTACCCCAGGCGGGGCAGACATCTGCCAGGCTGAGAACAAGGTGTCCTGGCTGGCAGGACTTCAGGGCGGGGCCACATAAAACCATTCGCACTCCTAGTGCACAGGCTGTGAGTTTGAGGACTGGGATGGGGAGCTGTTTGTACCAGGTTGGGAGTGCCCGCTTTGTAGGCATGTCTGTGAAGGGGAAACATCTGTCCTGCATCTATGCCAAATGTAGGAACAAGTTTTTATGTCCTTAAGCTTGCGTGTTCATGGCAATGCTGAGAGAGTCTGAGACCCAAGGCTTGTATATGGGGTGGGGAGTAGGGTGGGGGAGGAGGTGCCTGCACACCGCAGTAAAAGGGTATTGGGGAGGGGTGTCTTACATATAGATATGCAAATACAGGCAAGTTTCAAGAGAAGTTATGGGCATGATCCTACCTAGATGTGCCTCTCTAGAACTGTGAGACTGTTGAGGAGAGGTCACTGTTGTATGAATGTCTTTGCAACACTGGATCTAAGGGACCCCAGGAGCCTGTGCAGCTGTGTAGAGAGCAGGCATTCCCACATCTGTTGTGTGACCAGAGGTATGTCCTTGTTCAGGAAAGATCGGGAATAAACGTATGTTACCACCCTCTTTGTGATGGTGTGTGGCTTTCTGGGCTCTGGGTGGGATCTGCTCTTGCGAATTGTGTGACCTTGTGTGTGTCTTAGTTACAGGGCATGATCAGGAGGGAATGTAGGGTCCTTTTGTGTCTGCCCAGGTACTCCTGGGTGGCTGTTTGGTGGCCGAGAGGTATGAGCCTCCTGGGTTAGGGTCCATCTGTTATACCTGAATGTTGGAGCGGGTAGAGCGAGGTGCGTCTTGTGTGACTTTCTGAAAGTGCATACTGCCCTCTGGGTCACCAAGGTTGTGGGGCAGTGTTAAGGGAAGCTGAATTTGTGCTTGGGTGTATGGCCTGTGTTTCCATGTACATCTTTGTGACAGTGTATGATTACAGATGACTATGGAGTGACCCAACCTCACTGAGCAGCATGTGCGTGTGTGTGTGTGTGTGTGTGTGTGTGTGTGTGTGTGTGTGTGTGTGTGACTAGGAAGGACACGATCTCTGCCCCCTCCCCCAGCTCTAGGTCCAAGATCCCTAGGACCTGCCTGTGACTGACTGGGAAAGAGACAGGGAGGAGCAACGGAGGCCTGGGCGGATTTCTCCCCCTGCTGCAGGTAACAAACTGGCCAGAGTTCTCCAAACAAAGATCTGAGGCTGCAGCCCAGGGGGACGGGCTAGGGAGAGATCATCCACACCCATTCCTAGCCCCCTCCCACCCAGGGTCTGGCTTCAGCCGCACCCAATGCTGAAGCCACTGCCTGCCCTATCCCTGTCCCCGAGTACCCTACACCCGACATCAGGTGAGAAGGGCCCAGGTCTGGGAGAACAGTGGATGCTGAAAATAGGTGGGCCTTCAGGCAAGAATCAGGCAGGAATTAAATCAGAATCCTCAGAGTATGGAGCGAAGAGCTTGGAAGGCTGGAGGAGAATGGACAGAGGAAAGACTAAGGTGAAGCCAGGAGAAGGGGGCAGGACAATTAAGTGGGGAGAGTAGATAGGCTGGGGCAGCAGTGCAGGAGAAGGGGCCAGCCTGAGTCAGGGGGTGCTGCAGAAGGGGACCTGGGGGCCTGGAAGCTTGAGGACAGGGCTTTGGAAGTTGAGACTGGAAGCTGGGGTAGTTAATAGAGACAGAAGTGGGATCTGAGAGAGGAGGAATGGTGGTGGTGGGGGGGTAGTTTTCAGAGCCCTGAGAACCTAGAAATGGAGGCACTGGGAACTCAAGGAGTGGAGGAGGTTGCAGATGGAGCCCAGGTAAAGTGTATGGGATCAAACAGAAGGCACCTTAGTTGACCTAAAGGTTTTTGGAATGGAGGCTGGTGAGAGGGCCTGGGGAGGTAGGCACAGCACTAGGAGTTCAGGGAAGGGGGTGGCCTGCAAGAGGGGCTTGGGTGGAGGACTGGCAGCTAGGACTGGCAACAAGGCTGGGAGGAGAAGGCTGGGAGGAGACGGCAGGGTGCGGGAGGGGACACCTAAGTGAGTCACTCCATACTTCTCCACCCCTCCCCGACGTTCCGCCCACAGCCCCTAGCCCCGCTCCCTCCCGGACCCCAGTTCCACAGCCCACAAGTGCGGATCTGGTCCAGCCCCATCTCCTTTGGCCCGACCGGTCCAGCGCCACGATGACTGTCACGTACACAGCCCGCGTGGCCAACGCACGATTCGGCGGCTTCTCCCAGTTGCTGCTGCTGTGGCGTGGGAGCATCTACAAACTTCTGTGGCGGGAGCTGCTCTGTTTCCTCGGGCTCTACATGGTGCTGAGTTCTGCCTATCGGTGAGGCAACTTGGGGTGGGAGAGCTGGCCAGATGGGGCTGGGAAGGGACCCAGGTGTGCCCAGGGTGGGGCATGGGAAGAGAGATCCGCAGCTAGGGAGAAGCCTTGCCTGTGACCCCATGCCCCTCCCCTGCAGCTTCATGCTGACTGAAGGGCAGAAGCGCTACTTCGAGAAGCTCGTCATTTACTGCGACCAGTACGCCAGTCTCATTCCTGTCTCTTTTGTGCTCGGTGTGTACAAGCTCCTGAGTTCCCCATCCCCTGATCCAGAGAAACCCATTCCCATTCGCCGCTTTCAGAGACCTCCCCCATTCCTGCCCCACTGAGACCCCCTTCAAATCCAACCCACGACCCCATTTCTGCATATTTTATGCCAGGTGTAGCCCCCACTCCCAAGACCTTGGTTATCACCTAGTCGCAGTGCCCCTGAGAGAATTCCACGTCACCCATCTGCTTATCCTTGGTCACTTCACGGACTCCCACCTGGGTTTGCATAAGATTACAAGTGCCCCCTCCCCATGTCCTGAGTCCCAGGGACCCCATATGATTCCATCCTCTCAAGTCCAGCCTGGGGAGTATTTCTTTGTCAACTCTGTCAAGGCCTGGCCACCAGCCTCCTTCTCTGCCCACATGGATGGGGTGAACCGCCTACATTAGGCTCCTTGACACAGATTCTGTGGCCATCCCCTTCACATCCCTGACCCAGGGGCTTCCTGTGGCCTGGGTGAAAACCCTCCTATAGGCCCCGTGTCTCTGCGGGCATCCCTGGGATCCCAATCCTCTATCACATGCGACTCCTAAGTAACCAGAGCAACCCAGCCAGCTCGGGCCGCTCTGATCTTATGGCTGGACCCCCAAGTTTCCAGCCCAAGTGGCCCCGCGTGGCCAGGGTAGCCCCACCTGCCTGGTGTCCCTGACGCAGATCCTATATCATTCCTCTTCCCACAACCTGGGTCCCCGAACCGCTAGCCCTAGTGTCCCCACTAAGCCCCCCATTCTTGGCTCTCCTGCAGGCTTTTATGTGAACCTGGTGGTACACCGCTGGTGGAACCAGTACCTCTGCATGCCTCTGCCGGACGCGCTCATGTGCATAGTGTCGGGAACGGTGCACGGCCGCGACGAGCGCGGCCGCCTCTATCGGCGCACGCTCATGCGCTACGCGGGGCTCTCCGCCGTGCTCATCCTGCGCTCTGTCAGCACCGCCGTCTTCAAGCGCTTCCCCACCATAGACCACGTTGTGGAGGCTGGTGAGGTTCGGGCTAGATGCGGGGGGCAGGGCGAGGACGGAGGGCGTGGCGAGTGACCCCTGACTTCACCCCTCTAGGGTTTATGACCCGCGAGGAGCGCAAGAAGTTCGAGAACCTGAACTCGTCCTACAACAAGTATTGGGTGCCCTTCATCTGGTTCTCCAACCTGGCGGCACAGGCCCGGCGCGAGGGCCGCATCCGCGACAACAGCGCCCTTAAACTGCTGCTCGAGGTGGGCTTGCCAGCTGGTCATTAATACAAAATACCAGAGAAATTGTACCCCGCCCCCCTCGCCCTGGAGTGAGATCAGACTGCGGGCCTGCCACAGGCCTCCCCTAGGCCAATTCCAAGCATCTTTACCCAGCAGCCCCCAGGTGCACATCTATCTCTGTGGGGCCCCCACCCCAGGTAGAAACTCACCACTAAATCCTCTCCCTGGAGCCCCCAGAAGCACACACAACCTCTTATCAGGTGAACATTCAGCTTCATCCAAATATCCACAATTAATCCTCACCTGGGAGCTCACAAGTCAGGCCCCCTCAATGACTTGTATCTGTTTCCAGGAGCTGACTGTGTTTCGGGGCAAGTGTTCGATGCTCTTTCACTATGACTGGATCAGCGTACCCCTCGTCTACACCCAGGTAACCTCTCCGTGCCTCTGTTTAGATCTAGCATCACAGGCACTGGTCTCAAGTGGGAAACCCAGGGCCAGATATGACCCCATCACAGTGACGCCCAATCTTAGCCCTGGCCAGAAGAGCCCTGACCTGGCAACCTGCCCGCAGGTGGTGACCATTGCGGTGTACAGTTACTTCCTGGCCTGCCTCATCGGTCGCCAGTTCCTAGACCCTGCGCAGGGATACAAAGACCACAATCTTGACCTGTTCGTGCCAGTCTTCACTCTGCTGCAGTTCTTCTTCTATGCTGGCTGGCTCAAGGTGGGAGGGGCCCCTCCAAGGCCCGACTCTGGATGTGGAGTGGGCAGGGATTCTCAGGTCTCCGCTTACCTTCCCCCTCCCCGCTCAGGTAGCCGAGCAGCTCATCAATCCCTTTGGTGAGGACGACGACGACTTTGAAACCAACTTTCTGATTGACCGCAACTTCCAGGTGAGACTCTATTGCGCTCATCCCTGGCCTCCCACAGTGACCCTGGCCCCACCCTCGCCAAGACTTGCCCAGGCCCCGCCTCCGAACCATCCTTCTCTCTTTGGTACCACACTCCTACCCATCCTGAGAGGTCTGCCTCACGGTGCCCGTGCTTGCTACCCATCTAGTCCCGTGTCCTGCGCCCGCAGGTGTCAATGCTGGCCGTGGACGAGATGTATGACGACCTAGCCATGCTGGAGAAGGACCTTTACTGGGACACGGCGGAGGCTCGCGCCCCCTACACAGCAGCCACCGCCTTCCAGAGGCTGCAACCTTCCTTCCAGGGCTCCACCTTCGACATCACGTGAGCGAGGGGATGGGCGGGGCCTCTTGGGAGCGAGGCTCATGGCTCTGCGAAGACCGATTGAGGGTGCTTTAGGGTACCACAAGGCTAAAGGATTAAATCTAGAGGTTAGGGGCTAAGAGCTAAATAAAGCCTATGAGGACAGGAATAGGGTCAGGGTCTGGGACTGGGCCACTAATTGGGGTAAGGTATATGAGGACTGGACAGGCGGCCAGAGGCCATACCAAAAGAGACGCAGCAGAGCCACAACTGAGTCTGTAAGGCCTAAGTTTGAGCAGAGGCGCAGCCAGAGGATAAGGCCAGGCTCCCGGGTGAGGGGCCAATGTCTTTTGGCATAAGCGAGACAAAGGGTGGGCAGAGCCAAGAAAAGCAGCAGGCCTTGGTCCCAGCTGTCAGTCAAGTAGGGAGCGAGGTCACAGTGCTGGCCTGCTGTCTGTCCCACAGGCTGGCCAAGGAGGACATGCAGTTCCAGCGGCCCGAAGGCCTGGACGTGCCGCTGGGCGAGGCACAGGGTGACTTCCTGCAGCGCCTCCTGCCGGTGGGCGCGGGCATGGCCGCAGGAGGCCTGCTGGGCCGGCGTCTGTCCTTGCTGCGCCGGAAGAACAGCTGTGTGTCGGAGGCGTCCACCGCCCCCAGCTGCACGTGCGCCAGCACCCAAGACGGCGTGGCCCCAGAGTGTGGCTGTGATGACCTACTGCTGGACTCCGGCCCGCGGGAGCCCGAACCTGAGCTCCCTTCCGGGCCCGAGCTGCCCGCTCCCGGGCCGGTCGCTGAGCCCTTCACTACAGTGTCCATGCCCGCGCCACGGGGGCCAGCTCCGCCCTGGCTGCCCAGCCCCATTGGTGAGGAGGAGGAGAGTCTCGCCTGATACCCTGGGGTCCGGGATCCCCAAGGACAGGGAGCCAAGACCCACACCGCACACAAGCAGTGGTCCAGGTCTGCATAAACTGCACATGGACTCCGCCTGCCCTCATTTGACCAGTTCTTGCCTTCACGTCTGGAACAGGGGCTTGGAGCACCTCCTGTGGGCCTGGCACTGAGCTAAGAGCCAGGGATTCTTCCAGCTGCTTTGAGCAGCACTGCCTCCCCACCAGCTCTACTTCCCATCCCGACTGCCTGAGAGGCCTCTATCAGTGTGTTCTGCCTTTACTGTTTCCTTGAAATGGAGATGTGAGTGCTTACCTCTCCAAGTTGTGAGAATGGGATGAAATAATGGCTTTAAAGTGCATTTGGTACATAACAGGTGCTCAATAAAGTGTGACTGGGTTCTACTCAAATGTTGTTAGCCTGACTTTTCCTGGCAAGCATTACGCTGTCAGATTTGAGAAATTTTCCAGGTTATCTGATGATGCCCTGCCCACATCTTCCCAAACGCCAAGCTCTGAAATGGTCCCATCAGTGTGTACAGCTTTATTCATTCATTACTGTACCAGCCACTGTCCCAGGACCACAGCTTCCTCCTGCCAGCCTTGATTTCTGATTCTTCAAGTGACCTCTCTACTCTCAGTCCCTGAATTCTCAGATACCTTTTCAGTACTCTTAATTCAGTCATATGCCAATGACTCTTATATTTAGTTCAGCCAGGTTCCCTCCTGTCTCTAGACCCATAGAGTCAACTGTCTGCTTGATGTCTCCATGTTGAGATCTCCCAAGCGTCTCGGACATAACACTCCCCTGAATCAGCTCCCTATCAGCTTCCCAACCTGTCTGTCAGCTTTGTCCTTCCAGTTGATGAAGCCAAAACCTGGAGTCATCTTCAACTCTTTCTCTCACCTTCTCCACATAAACCCAGCAGCAAATGTGAGTGGCTTGGTCTTCAAATTATATCCATAATGCAACCATTTCCCTTCCTCCAAAGCCCCCACCATGGCTAGAGCCCCCAGTGTCACGCGACGATCCAGGTGGACTAATGACCTCTGCCCTGGTCTCCCAGCTCTGGCCCTAACCCCCCAGTCACTTCCTCCCACAGCAGCCAAAGGAAGCCTATGAACACCTGAATGAGGTAATGTCCCTACTTTGCTTAGAACCCTTCATGACTCCTACCTCACTTAGAATAAAAGCTAAAGCTTTCCCCACAGCCCATGAGGCCCTGAACAATCTCCGTGCCCTTGTCTCTTCCCCTCCCCTCACTCACTCCACACTGTCCCTCTTACTCACCAAGTAAGGTCTCGTATCAGGACATTTGCACATGCTGTTCCCTCTCGCTGGATTGCTCTTCTCCATATATCTACACGGCCTCTTCTTCACCTCCTTCAGGTCTGTGCTTAAATTATGTCACTACTTTGGTGGGGCCTCCTTCGCTGGCCTATTATTAAAAATCACCACCTCCCAAATCCACCTTCTGCATCCCCATCAGTTCTGTCTGCTTTATTTTTCTCTATAGCACTTCTCTTATCAAACTTTTATCTATTTTGTTTATTATCTGTCTCCCTTCATTGGAAATAATAGCTTCATAAAGCAGGGATTTTTGTCTGAAGCTTCTTCAAATGGTCATGATCTCGAGGCTTTCAAGCAGCTGACCCAAGCATGACACTGGGCCATAGATGAGTTGGGAGAATGCACAGTGACACAAACGCAAACTGATTCTCACCTCCCACTGGGTATTATCAGTCACTCGTACTTTAGTAAGATCACAAGCCAGGCCTTTCTTAAAAGCAGTGGTCTGAGTCCCTAGCCCATCTTCTCTCTTTTACTTCAGTGCCCAGAGTCCAGCCAGGGCAGATTGAAAGTCTTTATTATTTTTCTTCTCAAATATAAAATCACTCTCCACCCTGGCAGCTCATTAACCACAGGGGGAGTATCAAAGAAAATAATCACATTGCTAAAAAGAACAGACCCATACCTGCATCCCACTCTGTCCTGCACTTTTGTCCCATCTGGGAAAGCAAAAGACAGGTCATGATCTCGAGGCTTTCAAGCAGCTGACCCAAGCATGACACTGGGCCATAGATGAGTTGGGAGAATCCAGGGTAGATTAAGCCCTGACTGACTTGGCAGGTGGCAGGATCCTGAGGTCCATCAGTGCTTGTCAGTGGAGCGCATGTTCAGGGACGTGAGGCGTCCCAGGGGTCCACGGCGAGCATTGGTGGCCAGCCGCTGCTGTGCCAAGAAAGACTGAGCATGGGCGGGCGCCCGCTCTTCCCCAGCTCGCTGCTGCAAGGCCATGCCCTGGAGAAAGGGGGTGTGGTTGGCACCAGGTGAGCCCACAGGACACCTCCAACACTCCAGCTGTGGTGCTGGTACACTCACCATATTATACCAGGCACTGATGAGCAGCTTTTCTTCCTGCTCCCGCTGACTTCGATTTTTCTCAAAGTCCATCTGCCAAAGAGGAAATAGTCAAGGGCCTGGATATGCTGGGGGCAGTAAAAAGGGATGCTGGCACCCACCTCCAGGTGCCGGATGCGAACTTCCCGCTCTCGGAGCTGTGTCCTCAAGGTGTGGAGTTCTGGGGGCGCCCCCCTGGGTGGCCGCTGCTTGGGTTCCAGGGTCTGTATGACCTAAAGGTTGCAGAAGACACATCCAGGGTGACCTTGGCCTTGCAGGGTGTTTGACACATTGGGGTGTATTAAGTGTGACAGCTCGTGGCCATGGTGTAGAAGTCTGCAACATGATGACATATGACAGGAGTGGGGAGGGGGAGCAGAGATGTGCAAACTGGTGGGAGATATGACACAATGGGAGGCAGCAACCTGGACAGGAAGTCACCTAGCATCCTCACCGTGCGTGCTTTGTCCACATATCGGCGGTACCGCTCCTCCATGGCCCGCAAGTCTGCATCCTTCTTCTGCAGGCTGTCCTGTAGCTCCTCAATACGCCGGGCTGCTGGAGGCAAAAGGTGACCCCTTAGCTCCATGCAAAGCTCAGGGCTCCCCTACCTGTCCAGCTACTGAGCCCTACTCACTGCTGCCATCAGCAGGTGGCTCCAGCTCCTCGATGTACTCCCGCTTCCGCTGCAGCTCCAGATCTGCCTCATGCAGCTTCTGCCTGTAGGTGAGAGACAGGCAGCAGTGATGGTAACCACGGCATTCCCAACTGGCCAGAGACCTCTCTGCCTGCCCAGTAAGCACAAGGGCTGTGTGTTCTGGCCCCGCCACCTCCTCCACCATCAGAGCCATAACTCTCCACATCCTTAGTCAGGTGGCCCCTGGACCAGCATCCCCATATGTCCACTTCTCCTAATTCCATAGCCCACTAGCCACTATCACTCCTCACCTCTTCTACTCTCAAACCTTCAGTTCCATTCCCCACCCAGTGGCCAGCCATTTTTATAGAATGCAAATCTCTTATAACTAAAGGAAATGGAGGCTACAAGTTGCACCAAAGTTCAGTACCCTGTACCACCAGTGGCAAAACCCAAAGGATTTGATAACACTACCTGTAGATGAGACTATTATTGTGCCTTAAATGTGGAACATAGTATAACATTTAATAGTCACCAAGACATGTGCAAAGGCATGTGCCCTCTGAGCTACCAATTCAACTTGATATGTTTGCACACAAGTGAAATGATGCATATGCAAAGTTTTACTCGTTGCTTTGTTTGAAATTGCAAATACCTAAAATGAGTTAAATATATTATTATATTCACAAAAGTGCTACAGGATAGCCCTTCTGGACCAGAATTCTATAGGAGATTAAGCCCAATGCCTCTGGAATCTAGCCTCTGTAAGGAAATAATTTTTTCTGTGCTCTGGGTCATTCTTAGCTACATTCCATCCTTAGCCAGAACTAAGAAAACAACCATCCAAATCATTTCTTTAAGGCTTAGTTTCCCCCATGGAACCCCAGATGACACAGGCTGCTATATTTATTTTTATTTTTTAATTTATTTTTTATGGTTACATTGGTTAATGAAATCCAGTGTTTCAGCTGTACATTTTAACAGTAAGGCATGTGTATATATATACTTATATTGTGTGTTTACCTTCCAAAGTTAGATTTCTTTCTGTCACCACATATTTGACCCCTTTTACCTCCCCCTTTCCTCCTCTCTCCAATTTTTAAAAAATGACTATTTATTCATTTGGAGAAATTTCCCAGTCATCTTAAGTAGGAAAAGCAAAGTGTAGGCTAACATACATTATGCAACCTTTTATGTAAATAAGGAATGAGAATTTAAAAATCTATATTCATATTTATTTGCATTTGCTTTAAAAACTCTGGAGGAATTTTCATAATAAACTAGCAGAAATGGGGGTGGAGTGGGCTGGAAACTGAGTCAATTGGGAAGTATACATTTTGGTTTTTAAATTATAAATATGATGGACGTTTAAAACAATTTTTTAACAATGTAAAAATTAAAGGTAACTCTTTGTCATATTACCTTACTGAAATTCCCTCCGTGGCTCACCATTGCTCCCCTCAAACAGTCTTTACTGCTTCCCATGGCCTTTAAGACCCCACTAGATCTAAATCTTCAGTCTGTATTTCTGCTGACTTGCTCTCATAAACGACTCTCCATCAGCACTTCCCTATCCCCCAGCATTTGCCCCAGCACCTCCCCAAGAAGTGCCCTCCCTCTGGGACTCACAAATGTTCCTCTAGCTTCCTCTTCAGCAGCGTGGACTGGGGGAGACAAGAGGCACCAGGTGAGTGGGGGTCCAGAGTTCCCAACCCCTCCCTCAGGGGAGGGAAGGGGTGCCACCCTAGGCCCATGATACTTACAATGGACTGCACGGGGCATCGGGCAGCAGAGGGGAGAGAGAAGAGGGTTACTGGGAAGCACGAGGGAGAGCCAGACGGGGAGGAGGTAAGCACTCACATCCTCGGTCTTGCTCCCCTGCTCCTGCAGGGCCTTCTGTAGGTCCTCCACCTGGGCCCGCAGCTCCAACAGCTGCTGCTGGTTCAGTCTGCGTGGGTGGGCGGCCGCTCAGTGTCTGCACCGGCCCTCAGCCCCTCTCCACGCATGCAGGGACCCCCTCCACCGGGTCCTCACCGGTGCTGTGTCTCCAGCCCGTGGCGCGCGCGGTTGGCCTCCTCCAGGTGGCGCTGCAGCTCCTCCTGCCGCTCCCGGTCGGCGGCCTCTTGCTGGCACAGACGCTTGTTCTCCAGCTGAAGCCGCAGGAGTGTCTCCCTGCAGACCAGGAGGGAGTTGAACAGGGCTGGAGACCGGTCACCCCGCAGACCCTCCCGGGCTCAGGGTGGGGGACCGGACAGAGGGAACTAGGAAAGGGACAGAGCCCTGGGGAAGACCCCAGCCAGAACCCGGGTAGGACTAGAGAGCGGCGGGCTGGGCCTAGGTGTGGTGGGCGGAGCATAAGGGGGAGGAGCTGAAGTGAGCGGGTCTATTAGCTGGCCTAAAGATGGAGCCAGGCAAGGGTGGGGCTACATGAGTGGTTTCGAACACTAGAGAAGGGGCAGCGAGAAAGTAAGACGTAGGAATGGGGAGAGCTGCGGTGGAAGAGTCCATCTGGGCAGGGCACAGGGCATTGAACCTAGCAGGGGTTACACTGAGGACAGGCCTGTGTCCTGCCTGCACAGTCCGATGTGGGCGAGGCTGGGCATAGGATTTTTGCATGGCTAGTAGAGCCAGCCTGGTTGGACCTAATTTGTGCACTGAGGATGCATCCGGGAGAGGTGAGCCACCGATAGGACTGGAGCCCCAGCCAGGTAAGGGCAGAATTAAGAGTGGTGGGCCTAGGAGCTAGGATTTGGAAACAAAGTCAAGCTGGCTGGGCTATGGTAGGTGCCTGCACTGGGGGCAGGGCTGAGGGTGGGTTTCTGGCAGGTTAGGGTGGAACCAAAGCTCTGAGTGACCACAGGTTACCTGAGCTCTGCAGGTAGGATCTCTGCTGCTAAGTTTTCCACAGCCGGTGAGGTGGGATCCAGTGAGGGGTCTGGAGAATGTGAGAAAAGTCTGCAGGTAGCTGCACAGCTCCCCCTCCCATCCCCAAGGTACTCTTTTTAAGCATCATCTTTGGGAGCTCAGACACAGCCAAAAGCCTTGCTTGATGCAAGCCACACGCCCCTCACCCCTGCCCCTCCATAGCTTGGCAAGGAGCTGTGATGCCCTACCCTGTGCTCAGGGGGACAGCCCTACCTTCTGTCAGCCCTTGACACCTCTTTCCCTTCTAGAGTACCCTCCAGCATGGCCCAGATCTGTCCTCAACCTAGACAAACCCTGGGACACTGCCTTTTCTACCTGCCCTAATAGCACTCCAGGCCAACCCCCACCCCAGGATCCCAGGATGGGCCCCAAACTCACCAGCCTGGGTCAGGCCCCGAGGCTGCAGCTGGGCACAACGAAGCTCCTCATTGGCCTCCCGCAGGGAGTCCCGCTCTGCCAACAGCCGCTGGAGGGACAGGATGCAAGACATTACTTGAGGCAGACTTGATTTCCAGGGAAGTGGGCTATCGCATGATGTACAGGGTGGGGCTTGGGCAGCGAGATCTCAGCCTCAGCCTCACCTCCTTCTCCTTTGTCACCGACTCATACTTCTCCTCCAGATTTCGACACTCAAATAGCCACTTCTCTGCCTTCATAGCCTCTTCCTGCCGCTGGCCCTGCAGTTCCTGAACCTGAACAAAGGGGAGGGATGAGGACAGCAGGGTGGGAAGGAGGGGCTGGGACTAAGTACAAGGTGAAGGAGTGGGGCCAGAGGACCCAGCCTCAAAGAAATCGGAGAGCTGGGCTTAAGAGAAGGGGCAGAGCTTAAAACCTAGAGAATAGCTGGCCTGCCTGAAAGGCATGGCCTATATATAAACAGAAGAAAGCACTCACTTTTGAGGGCATTGACACCACCCTGAGGGGCCCCAAAGTGAGTGAGTCATGAGGGTCCCTCACCCCAGCCCAGGTCCATGCTGCCCCGGCACTCCAACCCCCGCTGCACCTGCCGTCGCTGCGCCTCCAGCTGGGCACGCAGGGAACCAGCCTTGCGCAGCTCATCCTCCAGCTGCCGCGTGCGCTCTGCATGGCCAGCATTGCACTCCTCCAGCTGCCGCACCTGCCGCCGCAGCTCCCTGAGCTCTCCCAGGCGGCGCCTACAGCTGCTCAGTGTAGCCTCTAGCTGCCCAGCACGCTCCGAGGACTGCCTGGGGGAGGGGGCGAGTGGGGAGAGGAGGCCCGGGTCTACAGTCAGGGTTCATCTTGGATGCAAGGCCCTCAAGGAAAGAGGGGTCATGTCAACCTAGGCACATTTGAGTTCAAGGAGATGGGTCTTGAAGGTCAGGGGTCAGCCTGAGCCTGGTGCTATTGGGGGTCATTAGGGAGCATAAAGGGAGCCCTAGGCATCAGTGCTTAGCCAGGGTCATAATGAGGGATGATCAGAATGGCTGTACAGTTACAGGGGAAATGATGGGGACCCAGAGGGATTGAGGAAACCCCAAGGACACAGTGGGGTCATGAGGTGGCTGTGGGATTGACGAGGGCACTGGGGTGCAAGGGCCATGGTGAACTCACAGAGGAGCTTTGGGGCCAGAGCACTGTGGGACCCTTGAACTTTAACATTACAGAGGTGCCATGTGGTCACAAGGGAGCCCTTTAAAGTTACAGAAGACACAGTAGGTCGAGTGCTGTGGGGACACACTAAGCACGTCGGGTTTGTAAAAACATAGTCATTTCATGGGGGAACACAACGGGGTCACAGGGGACTGCAAGGTTATTGCATTGTGGGGTTCTGGAGGGTCCCATGGGATCCTGGGGCATGACGAGACCCAGAATGGTAGAGTCTGGGGAGCATCGTGGGGGGCCCTGGGCTTTCGGGGGTCACAGGGATGTTATGAGGTCTAGGTGATACAATGTGGGATCATAGGGGGATACCTGGGAAGCCATGGATCCAGGGGGCTTGGTGGTGTCCAGGGGGCTTGGTGGTATCCAGAGGACATGGTGGAGCCCAGAATAGTACAGTGGGGTTCACGATGGCACTGTGGAGTCTAGGGGGCATTGTGGGGGTCCACTGGGCATTTTGGGGTTACAGAGGCACTGTGGCATCAGAAGGGCTCTCTGGTAATGAGGTGTGTAGTGGGAACCCAGGGATCCACCACTCACCGCAGCTCATCCATCTCATCCTTCAGTGCCTGCGCTTCCTGGGCCAGGCTGGTCAGCGCCTGGTTCCGCTGTTGCAGCTCAGTGACCTCCCGCTCCAGCTCGACACAGCGCAGACGATCGTCCTCCCTGCCACTCTCTAGCCTGGGAGTGAGTGGGGGTGGGCACATGAGGGGGCTGCACCATCCCAATCCCCTGGCCTGCCTGGCCCTGGCCCCAGTGACTCAGACCTGAAATTTTCCTCCTGCAGCTGCTCCAGCTGGGACTGTAGCAGCAGCAGCTTCTTGGCAGTGAGACCTGTGGCTCCCTCGCCCTCTGGCCTGCCCACCTGCTGCCGCAGCACTGCATTCTCTTGTGCCAGGTTCTGCTTCTCCTCTGACAGGAGCACCAGCTGTGGGCAGGGGGTGCAGTGAGCTGGAGCTAGGAGTGGGGTTATGCAGGCAACCTTGCCCAGGAATCACCTGTGGTCCCCCCACCTCGGCCCCACCTGCCGCTCCATATCCAGACAGCGCTGTCGCAGCTCATCCCCCTCATCAGCCTCCTCACTCAGGAAGTAGTACCTACGGGACTGAGAAGAGGGGTGGGAGGGTGGGGAGAAGCAAGGAACTCAGGAATCTTGGGGAGGATACTAGGGGAAGGAGGCTGGGATCTCTAGGGGCAGAATGGAGGGAGCCGAGAAACCCTCAGGATCTAAGAAGAAAGGGCTGGGACCCCAGGGGACTGGAAGAAGGTGATGCAGGAACCTTGGGTTCCTGGCAAGGGAAGAGGTAGGACCCTGAAGGATGGGGGTAGTTTACAGGCTTAAGGACAAACCCTTCCTCCTTAGCCATCCCTAAGAATCAGTAATGGGGTTGGGACCCTAACCAAGACCCCCACCCTTACCTGGCTGTCAAAGTTCCCATATGACTCTGGCAACAAGGCATCAGGGGTATCTTTGGTCATGAGCTAGAGAGAGGTGGGGTGGCATTGAGATGAATGGGGCCTTCTGAAAGCAGCCTTCAAGGCTTTTACAATCCAGCCTGAGACCTCTCCATCCTCCTGTCTCCAAAGCTATTTCTCCCCTGTAGCCCCCAAATAGAGTGCCCTCCTGCTGTGCATCCAATATACAAGGAGGCTGGTCCTCTGGTTCTTGGAGCTGGAAGAAGCTGGCAGACACATGAGACAGGGAATCTGGCCAGCTAAGTTCCAAGAGCCCAGACCTTACCAGGGCAGAGCCTGTGCCCAGCTGCCTCTGCCCTAGAGATGTCCCCTCCCCTGAAGCTCCTTGCCATATTGGGCACCCCTACCTACCTCCTGGATGGCTTCCATCACCACATGCTGAACTGCTTCCTCCAGTGTCATGATTCTCTGGATATGCTCTGGGGATCAAAGTTAGGAAGACTGAGACTTGGGAGAATTCCCTCGTGTCTTCCCCTGCAGACCCCTTAAC